>NC_053037.3:465149973-465453004 GCF_002575655.3 Aegilops tauschii subsp. strangulata | reverse complement strand
TCACTTCTTTCGAGAGAAACTCCTTCTCTAGAAAGGATCCATTCTTAGCAACGAATATCTTGCTTTCGGATCTGTGATAGAAGGTGTACCCAACAGTCTCCTTTGGGTATCCTATGAAGACGCATTTCTCCGATTTGGGTTCGAGCTTATCAGGTTGAAGCTTTTTCACATAAGCATCGCTGCCCCAAACTTTAAGAAACGACATCTTAGGTTTCTTGCCAAAGCACAGTTCATATGGTGTCATCTCAACGGATTTAGATGGTGCCCTATTTAACGTGAATGCAGCTGTCTCTAATGCATAACCCCAAAATGATAGTGATAAATCGGTAAGAGACATCATAGATCGCACCATATCTAATAAAGTACAGTTAGGACGTTCGGACACACCATTACACTGTGGTGTTCCAGGTGGCGTGAGTTGCGAAACTATTCCACATTGTTTCAAATGAAGACCAAACTCGTAACTCAAATATTCGTCTCCGCGATCAGATCGTAGAAACTTTATTTTCTTGTTACGATGATTTTCCACTTCACTCTTAAATTCTTTCAACCTTTTCAAATGTTTCAGACTTATGTTTCATCAAGTAGATATACCCATATCTTCTCAAATCATCTGTGAAGGTCAGAAAATAACGATACCCGCCGCGAGCCTCAACACTCATTGGATCACATACACCAGTATGTATTGTTTCCAATAAGTCAGTTGCTCGCTCTATTGTTCCGGAGAACGGAGTCTTAGTCATCTTGCCCATGAGGCATGGTTCGCAAGCATCAAGTGATTTATAATCAAGTGATTCCAAAAGCCCATCAGCATGGAGTTTCTTCATCCGCTTTACACCAATATGACCTAAACAGTAGTGCCACAAATAAGTTGCACTATCATTATTAACTTTGCATCTTTTGGCTTCAATATTATGAATATGTGTATCACTATGATCGAGATTCAATAAACCATTTATATTGAGTGTAAGACCATAGAAGGTTTTATTCATGTAAATAGAACAACAATTATTCTTTGACTTAAATGAATAACCGTATTGCAGTAAACATGATCCAATCATATTCATGCTCCACGCAAACACGAAATAACATTTATTTTAGGTTCAATACTAATCCCGAAGGTAAAGGGAGTGTGTGATGGTGATCTTATCAACCTTGGAATCACCACTCATCATCCCCTCGCCCTTAACTAGTCTCTGTTTATTTTGCAACTCCCGTTTCGAGTTACTACTCTTAGCAACTGAACCAATATCAAATACCGAGGGGTTGCTATAAACACTAGTAAAGTACACATCAATAACATGTATATCCAATATACCTTTGTTCACTTTGCCATCCTTCTTATCCGCCAAGTATCTAGGGCAGTTCCACTTCCAGTGACAATTTCCTTTGCAGTAGAAGCACTCAGTTTCAGGCTTGGGTCTAGCTTTGGGCTTCTTCATGGGAGTGGCAACTTGCTTGCCATTCTTCTTGGAGTTCCCTTTCTTTCCCTTGCCCTTTTACTTGAAACTAGTGGTCTTGTCAAGCATCAACATTTGATGCTTTTATTGATTTCTACCTTCATCGATTTCAGCATCATGAAGAGCTTGGGAATCGTTTTTGTCATCCCTTGCATATTATAGTTCATCACGAAGTTCCAATAACTTGGTGATAGTGACTAGAGAACTCTGCCGATCACTATTTTATCTGGAAGATTAACTCCCACTTGATCCAAGCGATTATAGTACTCAGACAATCTGAGCACATGCTCACTGGTTGAGCTATTCTCCTCCATCTTGTAGGCAAAGTACTTGTCAGACGTCTCATACCTCTCGACTCGGCCATGAGTCTGAAATACCAATTTCAGCTCTTGGAACATCTCATATGCTCCGTGGCGTTCAAAACGTTTTTGAAGTCCCGGTTCTAAGCTGTAAAGCATGGTGCACTAAACTATCAAGTAGTCATCATACCGAGCTTTGTCAAACGTTCATAACGTCTGCATCTGCTCCTGCAATAGGTCCGTCACCTAGCGGTGCATCAAGGACATAATTCTTCTGTGCAGCAATGAGGATAATCCTCAGATCACAGACCAAGTCCGCATCATTGCTACTATCATCTTTGAACTTATTTTTCTAGGAACATATCAAAAATAAAACAGGGAAGCTATACGCGAGCTATTGATCTACAACATAGTTATGCAAATACTATCAGGACTAAGTTCATGATAAATTAAAGTTCAATTAATCATATTACTTAAGAACTCCCACTTAGATAGACATCCCTCTAGTCATCTAAATGATCACGTGATCCATATCGACTAAACCATGTCCGATCATCACGTGAGATGGAGTAGTTTTCAATGGTGAACATCACTATGTTGATCATATCTACTATATGATTCACGCTCGACCTTTCGGTCTCAGTGTTCCGAGGCCATATCTGCATATGCTAGGCTCGTCAAGTTTAACCCGAGTATTCTGCATGTGCAAAACTAGCTTGCACCTGTTGTATGTGAATGTAGAGCTTATCACACCAATCATCACGTGGTGTCTCGACACGATGAACTGTCGCAACGGTGCATACTCAGGGAGAACACTTATACCTTGAAATTTAGTAAGGGATCATCTTATAATGCTACCGCCGTACTATGCAAAATAAGATGCATAAAAGATAAACATCACATGCAATCAAAATAAGTGATATGATATGGCCATCATCATCTTGTGCCTTTGATCTCCATCTCCACAGCACCGTCATGATCACCATCGTCACCGGCTTGACACCTTGATCTCCACCGAAGCATCGTTGTCGTCTCGCCAACTATTGCTTCTACGACTATCGCTACCGCTTAGTGATAAAGTAAAGCAATTACATGGCGATTGCATTTCATACAATAAAGCGACAACCATATGGCTCCTGCCAGTTGCCGATAACTGTTACAAAACATGATCATCTCATAAAACAATTTATATATCATCACGTCTTGACCATATCACATCACAACAAGCCCTGCAAAAACAAGTTAGACGTCCTCTACTTTGTTGTTGCAAGTTTTACGTGGTTGCTACGGGCTTAGCAAAAACCGTTCTTACCTATGCATGAAAACCACAACGATTTTTCGTCAAGTGTGCTGTTTTAACCTTCAACAAGGACCGGGCGTAGTCACACTCGATTAAAATAAAATTGGAGAAACAAACACCCACTAGCCACCTGTGTGCAAAGCATGGCGGTAGAACCAGTCTCATAAACGCGGTCATGTAATGTCGGTCTGGGCCGCTTCATCCAACAATACCACCGAATCAAAGTATGACATGCTGGTAAGCAGTATGACTATTATCGCCCACAACTCTTTGTGTTCTACTCGTGCATATAACATCTACGCATAGACCTGGCTCTGATGCCACTGTTGGGGAATGTAGTAATTCAAAAATTTACCTAGGATCACACAAGATCTATCTAGGAGATGCATAGCAACGAGCGGGAAGAGTGTGTCCCCGTACCCTCGTAGACTGAAAGCGGAAGCGTTTAGTAACGCGGTTGATGTAGTCGAACGTCTTCACAATCCACCCGATCCAAGTACCGAATGTACGGCACCTCTACGTTCAGCACACGTTCAGCTCAATGACGTCCCTCGAGCTCTTGATCCAGTTGAGGCCGAGGGAGAGTTTCTTCAGCACGACGGCGTGGCGACGATGATGATGAAGTTACCGGCGCAGGGCTTCGCCTAAGCACTACGACGATATGATCGAGGTGTGTAACTGTGGAGGGGGGCACCGCACACGGCAAAGAAAAAACTTGAGTGTTCTAGGGTGCCCCCTGCCCCAGTATATAAAGGAGGGAGAGGGAGAGGCATCCGGCCCTAGGGGGGCGGCAAGGTGTGGAGTCCTACTAGGATTCCACCTCCCATATGGAGTAGGAAAGGGGGAAGAGAGAAGGAGAAGGAAAGGGGGGCTAGCCCCCTTCACCTAGTCCTAATCAGCCTCCTGCCCAAGGGGGGGGCGCACCAGCCCCTTGTGGGCTGGTGTGCTTCCTTCTTATGGCCCATAAGGCCCGTAACTTCTCCCGGGGGGTTCCGGTAACCTCCTAGTACTCCGGAAAAATGCCCAAACCACTCAGAACCATTCTAATTTCCAAATGAAACCTTCCAATATATGAATCTTTACCTCTCAACCATTTCGAGACTCCTCGTCATGTCCGTGATCTCATCCGGAACTCCGAACAAGCTTCGGTCATCAAATCACATAACTAATAATACAAATCGTCATCGAACGTTAAGCGTGCGGACTCTACGGGTTCGAGAACTATGTAGACATGACCGAGACACATCCCCGGTCAATAACCAATAGCAGAACCTGGATTCTCATATTGGCTCCTACATATTCTATGAAGATCTTTATCGATCAAACCGCATAACAACATATGTTGTTCCCTTTGTCATCGATATGTTACTTGCCCGAGATTCGATCGTCGGTATCATCATACCTAGTTCAATCTCGTTACCGGCAAGTCTCTTTACTCGTTCCATAATACTTCATCCTGCAACTAACTCATTAGTCACATTGCTTGCAAGGCTTATAGTGATGAGCATTACCGAGAGGGCCCAGAGATACCTCTCCGAAACACGGAGTAACAAATCCTAATCTCGATCTATGCCAACCCAACAAATACCTTCGGAGACACCTGTAGAGCATCTTTATAATCACCTATTTACATTGTGACGTTTGATAGCACACAAAGTGTTCCTCCGGTATTCGGGGTTGCATAATCTCATAGTTTGAGGAACATGTATAAGTCATGAAGAAAGCAGTAGCAATGAAACTGTAACGATCATAATGCTAAGCTAACGAATGGGTCATGTCCATCACGTCATTCTCCTAATGATGTGATCCCGTTCATCAAATGACAACACATGTCTATGGTTAGGAAACATAACCATCTTTGATAAACAAGCTAGTCAAGTAGAGGCATACTAGGGACACTTTGTTTTGTCTATGTATTCACACATGTACTAAGTTTCCAGCTAATACAATTCTAGCATGAATAATAAACATTTATCATGATATAAGATAATATAAATAACAACTTTATTATTGCCTCTAGGGCATATTTCCTTCAGTGAGATCAATTGAGTGTGCTACCTCTATGATATAATAATAATAACAAAAACCAGTTCATATTCATTGCATGAGCTGACAGCATATCAAGGTCAACATATTAATGGTTCTTACATCAACAGAAAACCGGACATAACTCACAAATTCAGTACACGCGACAGTTCTAAATTGAACGAATGAAGTTGCAGGGTAGGCATAAAGACTAGTGTTATGGCTTAATTCCCATGTACATGGGGGAACTGGGATCATTAAGTTGACCCCGAATGAACTTGGTTTTTTTGATGATTTAACGCTGCTCTGTTACACGGGTGCGTGATCCCTTGGCTGGCAACTCATCAAATTCATCGTACCCATCCTCATCGGCAACATCGTCGACACCCAGTACCCTTCTCTTCCCATGCATCACTAAATGGCAGTACTTATGCAAGGGGTCTTCCACAAAGAAAATCTGGGTTGCATCGCTGGCAAGAATGAATGGGTTCGCGTGATATGCCATCGTTATCTTGTTAACACGTGTCTTCCTGTACTCATCAATCCTTACCTGACCAAGAGGGATCCATGCGCACCTGAATAATGCCACCTCAACTTTCACATAGTCAAGCTCCCAAATCTCTTTGATGGTTCCACAGTATACCCTTTTATCATCTTCATTTACAGTCGTGCATTCTATTCAAACAGAGTTGTTCCGATCCGAGGCTTTTGATCATGTTCCTTAGTGTAGAACGTGTATCCATTTATGTCATATGCTTGGTACGTCAACACCGTAGGTGATGGCTTTTGTTCCAACCACGTAGTAATGTCATCGATGGATCCTTGTGCCAAACGATTCTTCAGCCATTCGGCGTAGTTCTTAGTGTGCTCCTTCATCTCCACATCTGATGAAGGCACCATTGGTAACAAGCTTGGCGTATCTCTGCCAAGTGTTCTTCGGCACAAGCGATGAGAACTAGGTTGTTAAGCAGTACCGTCAAATGGGCTTTCTCTGCCAATTCTCCGGGTGCTGCCATTTGCGTGCCAGCAAGGACCGCCTTACCTTTCAGCCTTCCCTCGTGGCGAAACCTATAGGTATTTGTTTCATGTATTCGGTGCAAAACTCAACCACCTCCTCCATGGTATAACCTTATAGGATGCTTGCCTCTGGATGGTTTCGGTTCCGACAAAAGCGCTTCAGTATTCCCATGAACCGCTCGAAGGGATGCATGTTGCGAACAAATATAGGACCACAATAATTTATCTCGTCGACAAGGTGCACAGTGAGATGGACCATGACATCAAAGAATGACGGTGGGGAAAATATCTCTAGGTTGGACAATGTTCTTGCAATATCATCTTGCATATGATCCAACTCTTTAGGATTTACAACTTTCTACCATAGTTGGTTGAAGAAATCACGGAGGTCAATGAGTGTGTTTCTTATATCTTTGTCCATCAGATTCCTGATGGCCACCGGGAGGATTTGTGTCAACATTACGTGGCAATCATGTGACTTCATGCGTCCCAACTTCATTTTACCTGAGCTCACATCCACGAGACTTCTGATGTTTCCGCAGTAGGAAGAGGGTGTCTTAACTGACAACAAATAGGTGAAGAACTGTGTTGCTTCTTTTGTACTGAAATTGTAACTCTGGCGAGCTTTGATGAATTTGTCATTATCTTCTGCTTCACTCTTGCGTTTTGATTGATCAGCAAGCATATCGAGCCGTCAACCGTCACCATCCTTTCTTTTACCTTTAATCTTGAGCAGAGTACTAAGGATGCTTTCACATACGTTCTTCTCTACGTGCATGACATCGATGCAGTGACGTACATGTAGAATCTCCCAGTAAGGTAATTTCCAGAACACCGATTTCTTCTTAAACACTTGACCCTTGGGTGTTTGTTTCACCGTCAAAGGGTGGTTCTTGCCAAGCACAACATTAATTTTTTTAGCCATGTTGTGGACCACCTCCCCATCATAGGGTCTTGGGCCCGCACTTGCCTCTCCCGTACCAACAAATTCAGCTTTCATCTTTCGGTATGGGTGATTTTTCCGCAAGAACCTACGATGACGCAAATACACTGTTTTGCACGAGTTGGGAAGTCTTCTGCTAGCTATCCTATCCATGCATGTGACACATCCTACATCTCCCTTTGTTTTCTGCCCCGATGTGTTGCCTAATGCCGGCATATCTTGAATGGTGTGTACCAGCATCGCATGTAGATTGAAAATCTCCTTTCTGTAAGAATCATAACATTTTACAACATGTGCATCTATCCACACTGTCAGCAGTTCTTCTACCAGTAGCTGAAAGTAAATGTCGATGTCATTTCCAGGTTGCTTCGGGCCTTGGTTAATCATTGACATCATAATGTATTTTTTCTTCATACACAACCAAGGAGCTAGGTTATATATGCACAGAAGCACCGGCCATGTGCTGTGATTGGTGCTCATATCGCCAAAAGGATTCATCCCGTCAGTACACTCCCCAAGCCTTATACTTCTAGGATCCTTGGCAAATTTTTCAAACTTTTTGTCGATTAATTCCCACCGAGCCCCATCTTTCGGGTGCCTCATAAACCTATCCGCAGTTTGCTCATCATGATGCCATTGTAACCTCTTTGCGTCTCTAGGGTTTGCAAACAAACGCCTCAACCTTGGAATTAAAGGAAAGTACCAAGCAACCTTGAACGGGATTCCTGTCTTGATCTCGTCATCCAATTTGTACTTGTCCTTTGCTCTCCTGCGCTTGTATCGTGCATGCTTGCATGTGGGACATGCACACAAATCTTTGTACTCACCACAGTACAATATACAATCATTCACACAAGCGTGTATCTTCTGTACTTCCTGTTCCAATGGGCAAACAATTTTCTTTGCTTCATTCGTGCTTCTGGGGAGCACATTATCTTCCAGAAGAATTTCTTTGAAAAGACCTAACATCTTTGTGAAGCCCTTGTTCGATAGACCGTTTGCTGCTTTAAATCTGAGAAGCGCCAGGGTGGCACTCAACCTGGAATATTTCTTTTTGCAACCTGGATACAATTCTTTCTTGGGGTCTGCATCAATGGTTGGCAGATCCTTGTACCCAATGATATCCTTTTTTGGGCCCTCGAAATCTGCAATCATAGCAGCAAAATCTGGCATATCAAGATCGTTGTCATCTGCGTCAACGTCTTGGTTTTCCAGTGGGCGTTTCGGCTTTCCGGTGTTCCATTGGTAGTTTGACGCCTCTGCCCTGATGTTAGATTCAACATCCATGTGACACTGATCGGGGTTTGGCATCTCGCTGCCCTGGGTATCTTCATCCATGACCTCCTCTTCACCGTGTCTGGTCCAACGTGTATATCCATCCATGAATCCCCTAGAGACTAAGTGCATATGGACATCTGCAACTTCATGTGACTCTGTATTGGCACAATCAGTACATGGACACATGATGTAACCCGCATCACCAATTCTCCTCTTTGTACTTTCAGCCAAATTCATGAACCCTGTCACGCCACTGATAAAATCTGCGGTTTTCCGATTCTTCATCCATCGAGATCGTCCCATCTGCAGCACACGAATGGTAATTAAAAACAAAACAACAACATTACAACATTAATACACGGATTAACTGTTGCCCAAAGATGCGTGCATAAATCACAAGGTTTTATTTTAATAATTACTGAGGGCGCTACATGTTGTTATCCAGACGTGCAATGACAAAAATTAATGGATAGTCAATTTACACACAGAGTACTAGTACAACACTACCCTTAGGAATTGAATACCTTAATTAAGCCACTCACGAAAATAATACCTTAATTAATTAGCCGCGCGGCGACCTCCACCCAGCAGACAGACAAGCGCGATGCGGCGGCACGCCGAGACAGCAGGGTCGAGGAGCAAGCTTAGTGCGGCTGCCGCCTAAAGTTTGACCTCCACTATCCCGCTATCGACCGCGATGGATGTGCTCGAATCACACCGCCGCCAATCTCGATGGTTGAGCCCCTCCTATCTCCCGCCGCAGACCAAGGATTGACTTCCTATGACACCGCCACCGCCCACCGACCGAGGATTGACCTCTTCTCCGATAGCCGCTGCCTAGGCCACCGCCGCCATCTCTATATGCAGAGCGGCTGTTTTTTTTACGGATATCCGCAGAGCGGTTGTTTTTTTGACGGATATTAGCAGAGCGACTGTTTACACGGTATCTCACTATAACTCAATTATATGGACAGGGTAGTGCATCACATACAGTTATGTAACGACAATCGTGTCTAACCTACGTTGTCTTCTCACACGGTTTGGTCCGGAAATCGTGTGTGACGTTGTAATACCTAACACAAACGACATGTATAAATAGTGTGCCGTATACAACATATAGTGCCATAAGTAGTTCCCGACCGTTAGCTTATCTCCACAGTTTCCCCATTTCCCCCAAATCCTTACATAGCCTCCAAATTCCCTCGCGTGGTCCTGACATTGGGGGAATGCGGACGAGTGGTGCTGATGGTTTCCGTGCGGCTGCTCCTGCTCATATCGTCGCCACAACGGCGGTCGCCGAGTACTTGCCTAAGGTCATCAGAAGGCAGGTGTACTACGGATCCGAACCGTCCTGTCAGGTTCCAATCTATCCTGATCTTTTTAGCATGTCCAAAGTATAGCTCCTTGCTGAATCCGTCCTGAATGACCCCCCCCCAGGAAAGCGATCTGCTGCCGGATCCGGAGCTTGACTCCAGACTCCCGCAACACGAGTTCGACTCAGAGTTTTGCGCCACCGAGAAGTACCAAAAGCTGAGTTGTGTGCACGGGCACACTCCCACTCGACGTGTATGCATAGAGGGATTCGACATTGGCAGGCGGTTTCTCAGTTGCCCCTTAGAGGTTAGTGCTAATTAAGTTCATCATTTTACTTCAGTTAATGCCACCGCTCATCCAGAATACTATTTAACATTGGCAGGGATATGAGGCTTGTGCCTTTGTTAACTGGCTGGATGAAGAATGGCATGGCAGGGCTTGGAGTGTTATCACCAAGCTCGCAGAAGATAACGTAAAGCTGAAGAAGAAACTGGCTGATCTGGAATGTACAATCAGTATGATGAAGCAAGAAAGAATCAATCACATGCAACAGATGAAAGCAAGAGACAAGAAGGAACTAGCATGTGTAGTTGTGGTTGTCGCATTAGCCATGTTCTATGCACTGTTTGCAATGATGATTAGGGGTTTTGTTTGATAGTATTGCTAAAGCACATCTAGATGTGCTCTAAGTAATGCACATCTAGGTCCTATGCCATTGATGTTACGCGAAGATTCATGCAGATATTTTTCTTTGTCTTTTTTCTTTTCCTTTCTAGTTTGATTATTACTGGCTTTATCAATAAGAAGAGCTCAATGTATTGCTTGCCAACTGTCCTACTCCATTCGTACCGGTACCGGTGCATAATCCCAAAACTCGTTCCTTGTTTTTGTCCTAAAAAAGGAAACCAGCCAAATAGCCAATAGGAGTCCTGCGCAACCCCGAGAATTTGGAGCGACTGGGTACAAATAATTGCGGTTGATTATATCAGTGGTTAGATAATACGTCAACCCCCGCTTCAATCCCCGCTTCAATTGGCAGTTCCTCTTCTCTGCATACCCCGCTTAAGTGTCCATCATCTTCATCGTCCCCGGCAGGCCGCACCACACACTGGCACACACTCTGCAGCCATGTCGAGCGACAGCGAGGATGATAGTTCGGCCAGCAGTCTGGCACCCGATGATAGGTGAATATCGGAATCATCCCGCTCGTCTTACATGAGTCTGGCGTCAACCCCAAACCTCGATTATATCTGGTTCTTGGAAGGGACGCCGCCTCAGGAGTCGTCAGATGAAAACCAGACGGACGAGGAGCCGTCGGAGGACGAAGAAGAGGGCGATATTGATGAGGAGGAGGAATGGTCGAACGAGGAGGAGGAGGACGACGACAGCAACAACGATGACGACGGCGGCGACGATGAAAAGCCAATGGTCAGCGGCAAGAAGCGTCCTCGCCAAGACGATGTCGCGGGGCCATCCGACAACAACAACAAGAAGGACTAAATTAAGCAGACTGTATATATCTCTATTTATCTTGTCAATCTCATCGCAGACGGTTAGTAATATGTATTCGATAGAGATTTTCTACATTATCGCCAACAGGTTGGTTTGTTGAACTGTGTGCCCTAACGAGCACACAATTCACAAAAAAAGACCGTATGGGCTGGCTATAATGATCTCACACAACTCCGATTGCCGACCTGTTTGCCAAGTATCACACACATCTTGTTACGCCGATTCGTTTGAGTTCACCTCAATCATCGCAAACGGTTCATCGGAGTGAACTGTATGCCGTATATCGCACACACCTTGATCTGGCTGCCCGTTTCTGTTGTTCTGTCTCATCGCAAACAGTTCGTACAGATCAACCGTATGCCCCTCATTGCACACACAACTAAAATCTGAACCCTGTTTGATGTATCATTCATCGCAAATGTTTTGCATCTTTTTTGACGTTTTTTACATCACCGTTTGCGATTAATGCATCACACACAGTTTCGTCAAAGGGTCTCTGATCATAGTGTCGTGTTAGCAGCATCCTGCAGTAGTGAAGCCATAGAGAATAAATGGATCTTCAAAAAGAAGATTGACGCTGATGGTAATGTTACTGTCTACAAAGCTCCACTTATCGCAAAAGGTTTTCGACAAGTTCAAGGGGTTGACTACGATGAGACTTTCTCATCTGTAGCGATGCTTAAGTCTTTTCGAATCATGTTAGCGATTGCCGCATTTTATGATTATGAAATCTGGCAAACGGACGTCAATACTACATTCCTTAATGGATTTCTTAAAGAAGAGTTCTATATGATGCAACCAGAAGGTTTTGTCGATCCTAAATGTGCTAACAAAGTGTGCAGACTCCAGTGATCCATCTATGGACTGGTGTAAGCATCTCGGAGTTGGAATATACGCTTTGGTGAGGTGATCAAAGCATATTGTTTTATACAGACTTACGGTGAAGCCTGTATTTACCGACAATGTGGGGCAATTTCCTCTTGTAGTAGCTCTTAGCTTTTGTTTGTGGGGCTGAGCAACCCCTTCAATCTAGTCTGCTCCTATGCTTTCGTACCATGCCTCTTGCGTACATGGCCTCGTAAGCATTGCAACCCCATGCTTGTACTCTCCTTCTATCAATGAAAAGATACGCAGCTTGCGTATTCACGAAAAAGATTGCTTTTGATACCTCTGACTCTATGTTGTTGTTTTGGGGCTGCCAAGGAGATCTTAGGGGTTTAAATCTCAGCAGGAATTTGGTGACGGCGCAAGGATCACCCAACCCCTGGGTTGATTGAATCCCCTAGGGGTTGCTCGACTACCGAACAAGGGTTTATGGGGAACTGCTGTTTGACGTTCAGTTTCGGCCCACATCATGCTGACGGAAGTGCGACGCCAACATTGACAAGGTCGCGGGTGAGTACATCGCTGACTTCCACCAGCGGATGAGGGAATCGGACGCTGCGGCTTCACCGGCGGGGAGGTGAGCACGTGAGGCTGCCATTTAGCTCCTCGATCTTTGTTTTCGCTTTTCCGTTTCAGCTATTGCACTGTGATGTTTGGTTCTCCCCTGTCATTAGCAACTCCGGTTTTTGCTACTACTTGGTTGTCATGGATGATCACACCCACTACACATGGACATTCTCGTTGTGATGCAAATCTGACGTTTCTGTCAAGGTGGGGGGGGGGGGCATTGGCCCCCACCTTGGATAAGTTGTGAAGGGCAAAACTTCCTGGCTCCGCATACCCCTATCAATAATGCACGAACCGCTATCGACGAACCATCGGTGCTTTTGACATTATCTAGTACAGGTGCCTGCTTGTTTACATTGATGTAAAAAAAGGTGCATGTTTTAACCTGCCCGTTACTTTCTGATCAACCCAGACACTCGAGGGACCAGAAAGGAGCAGAAGGACGCGGGCAGATCACTTCACCAAGCCCAGGACGCCAACTCACCCCACCTACGCATCGAAGCTCGTCAGCCGCCTCGCCCCACCTACACATCAGAAGTTCGTCACCCCGAGGAGGTACGCGTGCCCGCATTTCTTTTTGCATCCTCGTTTGCAGGTCACACTAGAGGGATTTCACGGGTCAAACGCCTTCGATTGACTAACGATCAGTCCCTAGAGCTCCTTCTCCAGCAGCCAGAGCTCCTGCACTGGAGGGGGAGAGGGGCCTCCTTCATGGCTTTGTTTTAGCCTGACCCGTTGAAACGCCATGAATTAAGCACTTTAATCAAAAAATACACTTACCAAGGCCAAATACATGATCATGCAAGACACAGACGGGGCAGACTGCATGAGTTGAATTTGATGGTGTGTATATATTATAAAGGAAGAATGGATTTTCAGGATCTTGAACTCTGCAAAAAATATTCATACATGTTGATGTGTTGCAGGACAGGTGAACGGATAATAACTTGATTGGCACGCGGCCTCCTAGCTTCCTCTCCATTGGCGTTGGTAGCCTAGCAGCATTGGGTGCAGATGACACCAACAAAATTTAGCTGATAAAGTAGTGCTTTACATGTTCTCGATGCCTGAACCCAACAAAAAATCATGGTTGAACCCATTGAGTTGCTAGCTACACTGGACAAAAAACCTTTTTAATCCATGTATTCAATGCAAGTTGTGCATGCCCAAATAAAATAAATCAATTTGGTAGCTTGCAGCAGACTAGCGGCATGATCTTTAATTAGATCGAGCTGCTTCACCACCATAATGGACAAAAGCAAATAAATCTTTTTTGCGAATGGAAAATAAATCTGAATACTCTTGTCTCTTTCATCGCCCTCACGCTCGCAGATGGTAGCGGCAAGCTGGCATACAAAATATTGGTATCATCTCTCTCACCGCCCTCACGCTGGCAACCGGCAGCGGCAAGCCGGCAATTGCTATTCAAAATATTAGTACCCGCGATAGCATATCCTGTCCCTCTTGTACAAATCTTATCCAACCTTAATTATCTGATTGAAAAAAGAAGAATCACTATGTCAAGATAAGATAATAAAGCAAGTACTTCAAAGCCACCCTTATACGCAGGCAAACAAATGATGTGCTACTGCTAGTCCCACATAGCCATTATTCAAATAGAAACATGTTTAAATTAGTTGTCATATTCTGACTAATCCGAAGGGAATTTCAGAATATAGTCTTAATAAAGCAAGATTTGGATTGGGAGAAGAGTTATGTGTTGAGGAGCTTACTGAAGCTATCTGAGTTTGGTCCTGATGGAATTACCGCTCTTGCTAAATTAACGGTGCAAGGCAAATAAACTTACTATTTTTACTTCGGTCAATCAACCTTGGATAAGTTGTGAAGGATTTTGGGAGAGCCTGGATTTATTAGCAGCCTCTGCCACTACAGACAATAGTTAGTTCATTCCCAAATTTTTAGTGAACCCATTGGCAAAACTTCTTGGCTCCGCCCCTGGTACATGGCTTTGAGAATTGTATCGCGCCAGCCCGAGCAATTTGGCAGAGTGCCTACTTCTCTTTCTGCCGTTTGTTACCATCGCCCATGTGCCAAGAGGTTAAACATCTGGCGTTACAGTATTTCTTTCCATGTGAATGGCTTCTTTTGAGCTCGGAAATACCAAAAATATACTAGTAGGTTCTTCCTTCGGCCTTGGCGTGCAGTGGCACTGCACCCAACCTTACTGAACGAGTATCATCTCGTACCGGTAGCCGAAAGAACAAGACAAGTATTTGTTCGTGTACAGAGTAGGAGTAGCCCACGTCCACTGAACCTTGCTAACTCTGATGCCATGTGAACTTTCTCGAGTATATGTATGGAGTACACGCCTGAAAACAGAACACCCAGTTTATGCGCTATGGTGAAAATGACCCCATACACTGATTAATCCCCGGCCGTCCGTCGAGATGGTTCCTTGCTTCAATTACTTGCACACTCTGGTTCCGTGGTTCCGCCATCGTAATGGCGTACTAGCGCGACCTCATGACAGCCACAGGGCCTTGATAAGGAGGAACATCGATCAACTAAGATGCTTCCAGAATTATACAAGTTTGCAAGCTAAGAACAACTTAATCGCCTGCGTGAGACATCATTTTATATTCTAATTCTCTTTCGGGTCCCTGTCGAGCCCCACTCTCCATGAACGCCATCGCGCGGACAGTCGCTGCCACATTGAATTACCCGGGATATGGCACTCGTCAAACCTGTAAGAGGAAATGGCCACTTTTGGCGCGAGATCCGGGCGGCGGGAAAGCTTAAAACCGCCCCCCATCACACGAATCGCACGCACCGGCCGTCCACTTGAATACTACTTGATCTGATGAGCGCACACTGGGGAAGCACTACGTAGCAGGCCCAGGAAAGCAACGCAGCCCGTGCCGACGTGCAGCTAGCCCGGCCGCCAACGCGCGCGCGCGCCTAGTTTTGTCTCGCCACGGCAGAGAAGGAAACGGTCGAGGAGGAAGAGGAAGAGGAAGCAGTGGCATGGCCGCGCAGGAGGCGTCGCAGGCGCTGCGGTGGCGCTACGGGGACGTGGACGACGGCAACTTCTCCGTGCGCGGCGGCCGCGGCGTGCCGCTGCTCGCGACGCTCTTCGCCGTCCTCGTCTTCTTCGTGGGCGTCTGCGTCTACCTCCGCTGGGTGTGCCGCCGATACAACACCGACGCCACGCTTCCCAGCTCCTTCTCCTACCCCTCCTCGTCCCCGTCTTCCTCCGCTGCGGCGCCCGGTGCCCCCTCCGCGGTGGCTGGCCTCGACGCGGCCGCGATAGCCGGCTTGCCCGTGACGCCGTACAGTCGTCCTCCGTCGGCGTCCCCTGGCCGCGAGGACGACGAGACGCAGTGCCCGATATGCCTCGGCGAGTTCGCGGACGGAGAGAGGGTGAAGGCGCTGCCGCGGTGCGGGCACTGCTTCCACCCAGAGTGCGTGGACGCGTGGCTGTGCTCGCATCCCAGCTGCCCGCTGTGCCGGGGCTCGCTTCTCGCCGACACCTCCACCGTCAAAATTGTGGACGCAAGCGAAGCTGTCTGATCGAGCCTGCCGCTCGCGGCAGCAAGTTCGGAACTGCACCGCTCAGCGACTCTGCGACTGACATTAGAGCTCCGCCAATTTCCATTGCACCGACCGATGGCTGTTGCTGGAGTACGTGCCCGTGTTCAGGCATGGTTGATTGGTGGCGACCGATCATTTTTGCTGAGTGTTTTTTCTTTTCTTTCAACGGATCATTTTTGCTTAGTTAATTTGCGTATCAGTGAGTTTTTACGGGCGTTTGATATTGCCCTCATCAATAATGGAAACGCGAGATGCATCTTTCCCTACCCCGTTTGCATCATATCTGCTACGGCTTTCGCCGTTTTTGCAGGTCGATCGGTGGAGGAGGGATGACTTGCTTCAGAACAAATGCCACTATATGGACCGTGCACTTGCACCTCAGCATTGGGGCCACTTTAGCTTTCAGTTGCAGGCGAGGCTGTTGTCCAGTTGGGCTTGCACGAAGCGGAAAACCTGCATGCTTCGGCCACAGAACTGACACGAGCGAGTATACTAAACCTCTCCAGCCCACATTTATTATTATTTTTGGAACAAAGACTCACGACGAGGCCATAACTATAGCTGTGATCCTGGCCATAACTCGGGCCGGGCCTAAAAAAGCCTGCAGCAGTAAACCAGGCCCGATCCAGTCTTCGGGCCTAAATTTCAGGCCTAGGCCCGGACCATCAGTGGGAAAGCCTGTCAGGCCTCGGGTCTTTGGCTGGGCCTCTTCCCTAAAACGCACGTATGTCAATCCCAGGCCCGGTCTGCCCTAGCATTAGGGCTCAAAATCTAGGCGCAGGCCCGGCCCATGGGCAAGACCGGCCGGCCGGGTTGGACTATTTCGGGTCGGATTTCCCATGGCCAGGTATAATCACAGCGAACCACAACTTACAAACAGAAGGAAAAACAAAGAAAACTAAGGATTCACAAACCAAGCAGGTGATACAATGTCCTACAGGAAGCTAACAACAAATCAACAACAGAAACTAAGAGAGTCTAAAGTCGGGCTCCTCAAACTCCCGGACGGGCCGTCCGAGCAATGATAGATCAAAATTACCCGACCCACCCGTGCCTCTCAAACCGGGCTCAAACGCTTGGGCTGACCGGCACCCCTCATATCCAGCCCAAATCTGCGGTGGATATGGGGAGGCCCGGGCACGTTCGCCACGTCGGCCTGACGCCCTGGTCCCACACAAAAACACCCTGAAACCTGGCAGTCTGAAGCTCGTCTCCTCAGTCGGATCGATGGCGTTGCGTGGCGCCGCTCCCGCGGACCGTGTAGTGCCCTAGGCCGGCTATTTTAAGCCGACTACCGGCACCGAAACCCTACATGTCCACATTTCCTTCCCTCCCGTCCGCCGCCGCCACTTTCCACTCATCGTTTGCCACCACGCCGTCAGGGTAAGGGGCTACCCATATCTAACGCCAGAGTGTCGCCTGCAGCTCCTTGAGAAGATCCGGGAAAGGCGTGAAGCCCAGATCGCCGCGGGGCTACCTTCGGACGAGATCGTTCTGGAGGAGGAGGAGGAGCTGGAAGAGAACGAGGAGGATGTGGGGGGCGTTGGGGACGCTGGTCTATAGGCGGAGCAACAGGCAACCCTCAATTCCGTTCGGTCGGAGGCGGAGGCGGAGCACGCCGCGGACGTCGTCGATATGCTTGCGTATACGGATGATGAGGAGCCGGAGCCCTCCTACGCAATCTGTTGGGTAACATAGTAATTTCGAAAAAAATCCTATGCACACGCAAGATCATGGTGATGCATAGCAACGAGAGGGGAGAGTGTTGTCTACGTACCCTCGTAGACCGTAAGCGTTATGACAACGCGGTTGATGTAGTCGTACGTCTTCACGATCGACCGATCCTAGTACCGAAAGTACGACACCTCCGCGATCTGCACACGTTCGGCTCGGTGACGTCCCACGAACTCACGATCCAGCAAAGTGTCGAGGGAGAGCATCGTCAGCACGACGGCGTGATGATGGTGATGATGAGGCCACCGGCGCAGGGCTTCGCATAAGCACTGCAATGATATGACCGAGGTGGATTATGGTGGAGGGGGCACCGCACACGGCTAAGAACAGTGTCTGTTGTGTGTTCTAGGGTGCCCCCTGCCCCCGTATATAAAGGAGCAAGGGGGAGGCCGACCGGCCCTTGTGGCGCGCTAGGAGAGGAGGAGTCCTCCTCCTAGTAGGAGTAGGACTCCCCTTTCCTACTCCTAATTGGAGGGGGGAAGGAAGGAGGAGAGGGAGAAGGAAAGGGGGGCGCCGCCCCCCTTCCCTAGTCCAATTCGGACCAAAGGGGGAGGGGGCGCGCGGCCTGCCCTAGCCGGCCCTCTCTCTCTCCACTAAGGTCCATGTGGCCCATTAGTTCTGCCGGGGGGTTCCAGTAACCCCTCCTGCACTCCGGTTTTACCCGAAACCACCCGGAACACTTCCGGTGTCCGAATATAGTCGTCCAATATATCAATCTTTATGTCTCGACCATTTCGAGACTCCTCGTCATGTCCGTGATCACATACGGGACTCTGAACTATCTTCGGTACATCAAAACACATAAACTCATAATACTGATCGTCACCGAACGTTAAGCGTGCGGACCCTACGGGTTCGAGAACTATGTAGACATGACCGAGACACGTCTCCGGTCAATAACCAATAGCGGAACCTGGAGGTTCATATTGGCTCCCACATATTCTACGAAGATCTTTATCGGTCAAACCGCATAACAACATACGTTGTTCCCTTTGTCATCGATATGTTACTTGCCCGAGATTCGATAGTCGGTATCTCAATACCTAGTTCAATCTCGTTACTCGCAAGTCTCTTTACTCATTCCGTAATGCATCATCCCGCAACTAACTCATTAGTCACATTGCTTGCAAGGCTTATAGTGATGTGCATTACCGAGAGGGCCCAGACATACCTCTCCGACAATCGGAGTGACAAATCCTAATCTCGATCTATGCCAACTCAATAAGTACCATCGGAGACACCTGTAGAGCACCTTTATAATCACCCAGTTACGTTGTGACGTTTGGTAGCACACAAAGTGTTCCTCCGGTATTCGGGAGTTGCATAATCTCATAGTCATAGGAACATGTATAAGTCATGAATAAAGCAATAGCAATATGCTAAAATGATCAACTGCTAAGCTAATGGGATGGGTCAAGTCAATCACTTCATTCTCTAATGATGTGATCCCGTTAATCAAATGACAAGTCATGTCTATGGCTAGGAAACTTAACCATCTTTGATTCAACGAGCTAGTCAAGTAGAGGCATACTAGTGACACTTTGTTTGTCTATGTATTCAGACATGTACTAAGTTTCCGGTTAATACAATTCTAGCATGAATAATAAACATTTATCATGATATAAGGAAATATAAACAACAACTTTATTATTGCCTCTAGGGAATATTTACTTCAGTCTCCCACTTGCACTAGAGTCAATATCTAGATTACACAGTAATGATTCTAACACCCATGGAGTCTTGGTGCTGATCATGTTTTGCTCGTGAGAGAGGCTTAGTCAACGGGGCTGCAACATTCAGATCCGTATGTATCATGCAAATCTCTATGTCTCCCTCCTTGACTTGATCGCGGATGGAATTGAAGCGTCTCTTGATGTGCTTGGTTCTCTTGTGAAATCTGGATTCCTTTGCCAACGCAATTGCACCGGTATTGTCACAAAAGATTTTCATTGGACCCGATGCACTAGGTATGAAACCTAGATCGGATATGAACTCCTTCATCCAGACTCCTTCATTTGCTGCTTCCGAAGGAGCTATGTACTCCGCTTCACACGTAGACCCCGCCACGGCGCTTTGCTTAGAACTGCACCAACTGACAGCTCCACCGTTCAATATAAACATGTATCCGGTTTGTGACTTAGAGTCATCCGGATCAATGTCAAAGCTTGCATCGACGTAACCATTTACGATGAGCTCTTTATCACCTCCATAAACGAGAAACATATCCTTAGTCCTTTTCAGGTATTTCAGGATGTTCTTGACCGCTGTCCAGTGATCCACTCCTGGATTACTTTGGTACCTCCCTGCTAAACTGATAGCAAGGAACACACCAGGTCTGGTACACAACATTGCATACATGATAGAGCCTATGGCTGAAGCATAGGGAACACCTTTCATTTTCTCTCTATCTTCTGCAGTGGTCGGGCATTGAGTCTGATTCAACTTCACACCTTGCAACATAGGCAAGAACCCTTTCTTTGCTTGATCCATTTTGAACTTCTTCAAAACTTTATCAAGGTATGTGCTTTGTGAAAGTCCAATTAAGCATCTTGATCTATCTCTATAGATCTTGATGCCCAATATATAAGCAGCTTCACCGAGGTCTTTCATTGAAAAACTCTTGTTACAGTATCCTTTTATGTTATCCAGAAATTCTATATCATTTCCAATCAACAATATGTCATCCACATATAATATTAGAAATGCTACAGAGCTCCCACTCACTTTCTTGTAAATACAGGCTTCTCCAAAAGTTTGTATAAAACCATATGCTTTGATCACACTATCAAAACGTTTATTCCAACTCCGAGATGCTTGCACCCGTCCATAGATGGATCGCTGGAGCTTGCACACTTTGTTAGCATCCTTTGGATCGATAAAACATTCAGGTTGCATCATATACAACTCTTCTTCCAGAAATCCATTCAGGAATGCAGTCTTTGCATCCATTTGCCAAATTTCATAGTCATAAAATGCAGCTATTGCTAACATGATTCAGACGGACTTAAGCATCGCTATGGGTGAGAAGGTCTCATCATAGTCAATTCCTTGAACTTGTCGAAAACCTTTCGCAACAAGTCGAGCTTTGTAGATAGTAACATTACCGTCGGCGTCAGTCTTCTTCTTGAAGATCCATTTATTCTCGATTGCTTGCCGATCATCGGGCAAGTCAACCAAAGTCCACACTTTGTTCTCATACATGGATCCCATCTCAGATTTCAAGGCGTCAAGCCATTTTGCGGAATCTAGGCTCATCATCGCTTCCTCATAGTTCGTAGGTTCGTCATGGTCAAGTAACTTGACTTCCAGAACAGGATTATCGTACCACTCTGGTGCGGATCTTACTCTGGTTGACCTACGAGGTTCGCTAGTAACTTGATCTGAAGTTACATGATCATCATCATTAGCTTCCTCACTAATTGGTGTAGGAGTCACAGGAACAGATTTCTGTGATGAACTACTTTCCAATAAGGTAGCAGGTACAGTTACCTCATCAAGTTCTACTTTCCTCCCACTCACTTCTTTCGAGAGAAACTCTGTCGGAGTAAAGTGCCACGGGTAGCCTAACCGACTCACCCTGGCTCTTCGAAAAATCACTAGGCCATTCAAGCCTTCAAGCATACAAAGCATAGGGCCGCCTTCCCCCGGGCGGCTATCCCCAGGGCCGACTCCCAGAAGGCGACCCAGTCTCAGAAACCTCCCCCAAGAAAGATACGAGATAGCCGACTCCCAGAAGCCGGCCATGAAGAAAGTCGGCTCCCAGAAGCCGGCCAAGACTGCACCCACAAAGACTGTACCCACATAACGGTGATAGGATGGGGCGTGGCCGCAGTACAGCCCACTACCCCCGAATCCCGGAACAGGTCCGGCGTGGCACTGTAGCCATGTTGGCCTCGATGTCACCCACGACAGGTGCCAGTACGGCCCGTGGGCGGCGGGCCCCTTTGCCAGAGAGACATCTGAAGACGGCCCGGCCTCCTCTAGTCAGCCAGGGATGTGGCCGGCTCCCAATAGCCGGCTACCTCCCTCCCTCGAAGCATGCGCCCCATTAAGGAGACAAGACGAGGTAAGGCTACAGTGAGAGCTCGCAAGGTGGCGACACTGTAGCCACGCTTACCTCGACAAAGCCCTCGTCATCAGAGGCGAGGCAACAGTAACCAACCGCCGACAAAGCCCCCAAGCGGTGGGGCCGGCGTGCCAGCCAAGAAGCCGGCAGCCGGTGGGACCCACCAGTCGGCGGGCCCCAATGACCGGCGGAGAAGCCGGCGAGCATAGACACTGACGGCTGGGACCCGCGCCCAGCCGGATTACCATTGTACCACTGGGGTAGGCCTATATAAACCCCCCGGGACACCCATGCAAAGGGTTGATCTCATAGAGTTACACACACCACATAGAGAGAAAAGGAGAGCTAGCCTTGCCCTTCTTCTTCCTCTAGCCAGACAGCTCAAGGAGCACTTGTAGCTACTTTTATTGATCTAGTGATCATGCGGAGACCCCGCAGAGCAGGACTAGGGGTGTTATCTCCACGGAGAGCCCCGAACCTGGGTAAGATCCGCCGGCGTGCATGTCTTTGCCTCATCCCGTTTCCAGGCACCGGCGACGACTTACTGGCTCCCACAATGATAAGCCACCCGTTGGCATATGTCGCACCTACCACCCGACATTTGGCGCCCACCGTGGGGCCAGGTGCACCGTCGTCTGGAGACCTGTTCTAGACGGGAACCCTTTTCCTCCCCCGCGAGCGCAGCCAGCCCGCTGCACCCGATGGCGCTTGCCCCGACGCACTGCATGGCGTTGACGACGCCTGCGCAGCGAGCTGCCTCGCCGATCTTCTTGGCGAGACTCGCATCTCCAACGAGCCCGCGTCCGACGCGCGCACGGACTACCCCGAGAGTCGCCTCGTCAGCCTCCTCGACCAACTTCACGTCTCCAGCGAGCTTGCTGTAGACTTGGAGTCGGTCGGCTCCACCGACCCGATGCTTGTCGACTCCGACACGGCATCGCTCGACGCCTACCCCTCCGACGTGGTGGTCTTCAACGACCCTCTCCCTCGAGCTGACAGCGGCAGCAGCGCTGTCACTGAGGTGCTGGTCATCAGCCACGTCGCCGACTCGGGCGAGAACGCCACGACGCCCTGCAAGCGGCGATGCATGACTTGTCCGTCCCCATCCCGGCCGACGCCGACGCCGAGACCCTGGAGGCACGCCGCCTGGCTCTCATCGCGGAGGGCCAGAAGATAGCCTCCATGAGACGCCTCACCGAGGCCCACCAGCGCGAAGTCGACCGCGCCACCTTCGGTACGCCGCCCCATGGCGGGCCGAGTCGAGCCGGCCTCATCAGGAAGCGCGGCGCGGCCATCGCCAGCATGCTGGGGGCAGACTGCCCCGTCTACGCCACCCCGCTCGAGAATCTGCGAGCCGCTCAGGTGGCCGCTGAAGAGCTAAATGGGCTGGGGGCTGATGAGCTCCCCTACATGACAAGGCGTATCCAGCAGCTGATCGACGCGGCCGCAGAACGGCATGAAGCCGGCGCCCGCGCTGAGAGTCCTCCCCCACGCCGAGAGCACGCCGCGACATCCCGGTCGCCGACTGCGAGCGGCGCCCGCGCAAGGAAAGACAAGGAGCCGGCTGCTAGCCGCAGCCGGACTCAGATTACCATCGATCGCGACGCGGAAGGCCGCCCTCGAGCAGTGGAGCGCCAAGGCAATCCGCCTCCTCCCCTGACTCGGGGGGAGAGATATCCCACCCCGCCGCCTGTCACACATCCGACCCTCGGTGGCCGACTAGGCCGCCGCGAAGGAATCGGCGAGAACGACGCCCGCCACCGGATCGACCGCCTAGCTCGATCCCTGGCGCTAGAAGAAGAAGACGATGTCGAACCGCCATGCTTTGGCCCCCGCATCCGCGACGAGCCCTTCCCCAAAGGGTTTTCGCTCTCCAGAGACACGCCCAAGTACAACGGCTCTGTGAAGCCGGAATATTGGCTCATCGACTACTCCACCGCTGTCAGCATAGCGAATGGCAACAGGCGCGTAGCCGTGAAGTACGTCCCTCTCATGCTGCAAGGCACAGCACGCACCTGGCTCAACAGCCTCAAGCCCTACAGCGTCAACAGCTGGCTGGACTTCACGGAAGTCTTCGTCCGCAACTTCACCAGCACGTACAAGCGGCCTCCCAAGCCCCGCCAGCTCTCCCTATGCGTCCAAGGGCCCGACGAGTCGACCCGCGACTACGTCACGCGGTGGGCCGAGCTCCGCAACTCCTGCGAGGGGGTGCACGAGGTGCAGGCCATCGAATACTTCACCGCCAGGTGCCGAGAGGGCACCCTCCTCAAGCACCGACTCCTCTGCGACGAGCCGGCTACCCTCGACGAGCTGCTGGTCATTGCAGACAAGTACGCCACAGCCGACTCATCGATGAAGACCGAGCTCCGAGTAGGCGCCTCTGGGAAGGTGCTCGCTCCAGCTCCTAAGACGCCGGCTGGCGACTCTAATCGGCGCCCCTACCAAAACGACCACAAGCGCAGGCCCCAATGCCGCCTTCCACCAGTCGGCAGGTGGCCACAGTCGAAGACGAGCAGCCCGAAGAGCGGCCCGCTCCCAAGAAGAAGGGCGGCAGGCCGGCTTGGCAGCCGGCCTTCTCCTACGAGCAGACTCTCGATGCCCCCTGCAAGTTCCACAGCGGCGCGAAGCCGTCCAACCACACGACCCGAAAGTGCCACTGGCTCACACGGATCTCCAAGGGCGAGGGGCTGGTGCCGCCACCGCCTCCCGGCCCGCCGCCTCCAGCCCCCCAGCAGCCAGCTGCTCGACCAGCAGTCGGAGCCATTCAAGATGAGTTCCCTGATGAGCACGCCGCCTACGTCGTCTTCACGAGCCAGGTTGAAGACAAGCGCAACCGGCGCCGACAGCACCAAGAGGTCAACGCAGTCGCCTCCAGCAACCCCGAGTTCATGCACTGGTCCGAAAGGCCTATCAGCTGGAGCCGGGCCGATCACCCAGAGGTGACGCCGTCCCCTGGCTCCTACGCATTGGTGCTGGATGTCACCCTCGCAACAGAGAGGCGGGCTGCCCGATTCTCCCGCGTTCTGATTGATGGCGGAAGCAGTATCAACATACTGTACCGCGACACCATGGAGAAGTTGATCCTCAAGGCGAAGCAGCTCATGCCAAGCCGGACCGTTTTCCATGGCATCGTACCCGGCCTGTCCTGTTCCCCAATCGGCAAGATCAAGATGGATGTCCTCTTCGGAGACAAGGATCACTTTCGCCGAGAAGCAATCTGGTTCGAGGTAGTGGATCTGGAAAGCCCTTACCACGCCTTGCTTGGCCGACCTGCTCTGCCCAAGTTCTTGGCTGTGCCCCACTACGCCTACCTGAAGATGAAGATGCCGAGCTCGAAGGGGATCATCACTGTGGCCGGCGACTACAAGAAGTCCATCGAGTGCGCTGCAGCCAGCAGCCGACTGGCCGAGTCCCTCGTAGTGGCAGAAGAGAAGAAGATGCTGGATCGAGTTGTGGCCATGGCCGGCAAGCAGCCGGCCTTGTCCCCCAACCCCAAGGAGAATGATGCGCAGGGCTCCTTCCAGCCGGCCAAGGAGACGAAGAAGATACCTCTGGACCCGGAGAACTCGGAGAGGTTTGCAGTCATCGGTGCAAACCTGGACAGTAAATAGGAAGGCGAGATCGTCGACTTCCTCCGTGAGAATCGGGATATCTTTGCATGGTCCTCAAAGGACATGCCGGGTGTTCCGAAGGATTTCGCCGAGCACAAGTTACACGTCCGAGCCGACGCGAAGCCGGTCAAGAAGCCTCTCCGCCGACTGTTAGAAGAGAAGAGAAGAATCGTAGGAGAAGAGATAGCCCGGCTCCTTGCCGCCCGCTTTATTATGGAAGTGTTTTTTCCAGAGTGGCTTGCCAACCCAGTCTTGGTGTTGAAGAAGAATAACAAATGGCGTATGTGTATAGACTACACTAGCCTCAACAAGGCCTGCCCCAAAGATCCGTTTGCTCTGCCACAGATTGATCAAGCAATAGACTCCACAGCCAGATGCGAGCTGTTGAGTTTTTTGGATGCCTACTCAGGATACCACCAGATTAAGTTGGACCCGGCAGACCGCCTGAAGACCGCCTTCATCACACCATTCGGAGCTTTCTGTTACCTGACTATGACATTCGGCTTGAGGAATGCCGGTGCCACTTTTCAGCGTTGCATGCAGAAATGCCTCCTCAAGCAACTCGGCAGAAATGCCCACGTCTAAGTAGACGATATTGTGGTGAAGACGGAGAAGCGCGGCACCCTGCTGGAGGACCTCAAAGAAACATTTTCCAACTTGCGCCAATTCCAGATCAAGCTCAACCCCGAGAAATGCGTGTTCGGAGTACCAGCCGGCCAGCTTCTAGGCTTTCTGGTCTCCGAACGCGGCATTGAGTGCAACCCTGTGAAGATCAAGGCCATTGAGAGAATGGAGATTCCCACCAAGTTGCGAGACGTTCAGAAGTTCACCGGGTGCCTGGCCTCCCTAAACCGCTTTATCAGCCGGCTAGGAGAGAAGGCTCTCCCCCTGTACCGACTCATGAAGAAATCCACTCATTTCGAGTGGAATGACCAAGCAGACCAAGCCTTCCATGAGTTGAAGAAGATGCTGACCACTCCACCTGTCCTGGCGGCGCCGACTGAGAAGGAGCCCATGCTCCTCTACATTGCCACAACTCTAGTCCAGAGGCTGGTATATTATCTAAGCGAAGTACTATCCAGCTCAAAGCAAAACTACCCGCACTACCAGAAGATGTGCTATGGAGTATACTTCGCCGCCAAGAAACTGAAGCCCTACTTTCAAGAGCATCCCATCACGGTCGTGTGCACCGCCCCGCTTGCCGAGATCATAGGCAGCCGGGATGCATCTGGCCGGGTGGCTAAATGGGCCATTGCGCTGGTGCCTTACACAATCTTCTACCAGCCCCGCACCACCATCAAGTCCCAAGCATTGGCCGACTTCCTCGTCGACTGGGCCGAGACCCAGAACCTACCGCCGGCTCCCGACTCTACTCATTGGCGGATGCACTTCGACGGGTCCAAGATGCGCACCGGCTTCGGAGCCGGCATCGTGCTCACCTCTCCCAAAGGCGACAAGCTCAGATACACGCTGCAAATTCACTTTGCCGCCTCCAACAACGTGGCTGAATACGAGGCGCTCATACACGGGCTCCGGCTAGCCAAAGAGCTCGGCATATGCCGGATCCTATGTTATGGCGACTCAGACTTGGTGGTCCAGCAGTCATCTAGCGACTGGGACGCCAAGGATGCAAACATGGCGAGCTATCGATTCCTCGTCCAGCAGATCAGTGGGTACTTCGAAGGGTGCGAGTTCCTTCACGTGCCACGGGCCGACAACGACCAAGCAGATGCCCTGGCACGGATCGGCTCCACCCGACAGGCTATACCAACCGGTGTCTTCTCCAGCGCCTCCTCAAACCATCCATCAAGCCGTCTCCAGAGTCGGACTCTATCTTCGTACCGCTTGCCCCCAATGCAGCCGGATCCGACTGGAGGAACCCAGCAGGCGGCTCGAGGACTTCGACAAGAAACCCGGGGACTGCCGTAGTCGCACCCGGCTCGGGGACTTCAGAACCCGGCCCGGGGACTGCAGCAGTCGGCCCGGGGACTGCAGCGACACAAGAAGCGGTGGCCGACTCCAACTCTCCACCACCCAACCCGCCCACCCGAGTCACAGTGGCCGTACTGACAGTAGAAGAAGTCAGAGCTCCATCATGGGCCCAGCCCATCCTCAACTTCCTAGTCAACAGAGAGCTGCCGACTGATGAGACCTCGACAAGACTAGTGCAACGCCGAGCCAGAGCATATGCAATAATAAACAGAGAACTTGTCAAGCGCAGCGTCACTGGAGTCTTCCAGCGCTGCGTCGAGCCAGAGAAAGGTGTGGCAATCCTCAAGGATATCCACCAAGGCGAATGCGGCCACTACGCAGCCTCAAGATCACTTGTGGCCAAAGCTTTCCGCCATGGTTTCTTTTGGCCGACTGCTTTGGAAGATGCCAAAGAGATAGTCAAAAGCTGCAAAGGATGCCAAGTCTTTAGTTCCAAGCAACACCTGCCAGCTTCTGCACTCAAGACCATCCCCCTCACCTAGCCCTTTGCCGTCTGGGGGCTGGACATGGTGGGCCCATTCAAGACAGCCTGCGGCGGCTTGACACATCTGCTTGTCGCCGTGGACAAATTTACCAAGTGGATCGAAGCGAAGCCGATCAAGAAGCTGAACGGGCCGACTGCCGTGACATTCATTGCCGACATCACTACTCGGTACGGCGTGCCGCACAGCATCATCACCGACAACGGCACAAACTTTGCCAAAGGAGCACCGGCACGTTTCTGCGCGACACAGGGCATCCGACTGGACTTAGCGTCCGTTGCCCACCCGTAGTCAAACGGCCAGGTCGAGCGAGCAAATGGACTCATCCTCTCCGGCATCAAGCCCCGACTGGTCGTACCACTAGAGCGATCGGCCGGCTGCTGGCTCGATGAGCTGCCGGCTGTCCTCTGGAGTCTGCGTACTACCCCAAACAAGTCAACCGGCTTCACTCCGTTCTTCCTTGTATATGGTGCCGAGGCTGTCATCCCAACTGACATCGAGTTCGACTCGCCTCGGGTCACCATGTACACGGAGGCGGAGGCCAAGGAAGCGCGAGAAGACGGCGTCGACCTGCTGGAAGAAGGCCGGCTGTTAGCACTCAGCCGGTCCGCCATCTACCAGCAGGGTTTGCGCCGTTACCACAACCGAAAGGTCAAGCCAAGATCTTTCCAAGAGGGCGACCTTGTGCTTCGGCTGATCTAGCGAACAACCGGCCAGCACAAGCTCTCGGCCCCTTGGGAAGGCCCTTTCGTCATCAGCAAAGCACTAGGCAACGACTCCTACTACCTGATCGACGCACAAAAACCAAGAGCACGCAAGAGGGATGATTCCGGCAAGGAGTCGGAGCGACCATGGAACCGCGAACCTCCTGAGAAGATTTTACAGTTGAAAGCAGTATGTATCATGCTACCCTTTTGTATTAAGTACGAAACAACGGGCCCCCCGAGGAGCACTCGGGGACTGCCCTCCTTTATCTATGAATGACGAGTGTGATACTCATGAATGTATTATTACATTTGATTTTCTGTCTGGCACCGGGTTCGACTAGTCGGCCCGGGGACTGGCCGCCTTAAGTTATATTAAAAGTTCTATCTGAAGTCAGACAAGTAGTGTGCCGGCACCCGAGCCCTCTCTTGTTGAAAGTCGCAGCTCGAAGAGCCGACTGTCCGACTGGCAAGAGGCAAAGGTAGGAAGGATGCCCACACGAAAAACGGCTAAGGACTAACGAACTTGTATAACGCAAAGACGGCCTCCAACCACGCTTGCCGGCTGTCAAAACAGCCGGCTGGCCGGCCTCCCAATCACTTCGCTATAATCCAACAAAGCTAGAGTACTTGCCCTCCCAAGCACTTCCCCAGCCACAGATTGCAGAGCAGCTGTCCGGCTGGGAAGGCGGCAACCAAGGGAGGGCGGCAAAGGAAACAGCAGAAGGATGAAAAACAAAGAACAAGGGAAAGCCAAACGCATGCATAATTATATTTACACATAAGGCCCCAAACCGGCCGGCAGTCAATATAGTTCGAATACACCCAGTGGGTGGAATTGTGCAAACTTAACAAAACACTATTCCAAGAATGGTGAAACAGGAAAGTAGAGGCAGCAGACTAGACTAAGGGCGCAGCAGGGGAGCCGGGCTGGTCGGGCGAGACGGCGCCGCCGGCTGGAGGAGTGGCCGGCTGGCGGGTCTCGGCTTGATCATCGCCGGCTCCAGACGGCGCATCCACGCGTGCCTTGTTGCTGGAGGCACGGTCAAGCTGAGGCTGACCGGCCGCTCCACCATCTGGCGCGACGTCTTCACCCTCCTCCTCCTCCTCCTCGCCCTCGTCGCTGGAGTCGATCTCCTCCGCCGAGTCCTCGCCGTCTGCCGGGTTCAGCCCGAACCACTCCTCGGCTGGGCAACGCCGTTGTCGTCCACCTCAGGAGCGAAGGCGCTGGTGTCGGTGTAGTCGGCAATCGCCGAAGCCCGCTGGATGATAGCCGGCCGTGCTGGCTCCAGCTCTGTGTCGGCCTCCTGCCGCCAGGTGTCCAGCTGGACCAGACTCAGCTCGGGATACCAGGCCTTGGCGAACTCCAGCGCCCGCCTGGCGCCGGACCGAGCCGTAGAAGCCTTCCAGGCCTCGAAGCGGCCAACCGCCACCTCCAGCCAGTCGGCAGTCCGACTGGGGGTGCGGGGAATCACTTCACCAGGCCAGAGAGCGGCCAACACCTGCGCCCCAACGCGCTGAAGCCGGCGGAGCATGCGATGAGCCGGCTGGAGGCGGGCCTGAATCGCCAAGAGCTGCTCCTCCAGCGACCGACGAGCGTTTGGCGCGATCTCGGCGCCAGCCTGCCTTCGTGCCTCGCGGTGGGCCTCGACGACCTGGTTGGCGGCGGTAGAGTAGCCAGGGAAGTACTCTGCGCAAGGAAGAAAAAGAAAGAAGAGAAAAACACCAAGTTAGAAAATGAGCTAAAACGGCAAGCGGCAAGCAAGGACGAAGAGGAAGGCGGCCTACCGTCAACCAAGTCTTCGATCTGGCCATAGCCGTTGATCAGCGTCTGCTTTGCTTCGGCCCAGCTGGCCGCCTCTGTCTCATACTCGGCTTGGAGGGTGGCCTCGCTGTCCTGCACCGCCTCCAGGGCCGCCTTGTGGCTCTTCTCCTAGTCGGCCAACCTCTTGGCCAGGCGGTCACGCTCTTGTGCCAAGGCGGCAAACTCGGCCTCCTTAGCGCGGAGGGCGGCCTGAGCCCCGCCCAGCTGTTCCCTCAGACTGGCGTTGGCCGCTGCAGGGATGGCAGAAAAGAAAGAAGCAATAAGGAAGAAGTCGTCAAGGAAGATCCGACCCGACCGCTCAGCAGTCGGCCCGAATCTCGGGGACTACACCCAGTGGGTGCGCTGACGCGCCCCCACGTGAGACAAAAGACGAAGCACTTACCCTGGCTCTCAGATAGGTCAGCAGTCTTCTGGGTCAGGTCCCGAGCCTGGGAGTTGAAGGCAGCCGCGCGAAGGTTGTGGTAGTCCTGCAAGTCAGGAAGAAGAGCGAATGAGAACAAGAATAGCAAAACAAGGCCTGCTAAGAAGTTCCAAGCCGCCTGCTCAGCAGCCAACTCGGAACTCGGGGACTACACCCAAAGGGCGCGCTGACGCACCCCCACGGAAGAAACCAAGATCAAAAAAGCAAAAATAAGAAGACTAACCTGAATGGCTGCCCATGTCGCAAGGAACTCGTCATTATATTTCCTCAACGCCGCAGCCTGGGCCTGAAGCCGGTTCCGGACGTCCTGCGCTGCCACGTTCACCACAGCCGCCCCTCCACCCGGCGTCCACCCCGAGCTGGCGCTGGCCGCCTCCATGTCCTGGGCCGACGAGCTGGAGCCCGCGGCCTTCTGCGGCTCCGATGCAGTCTTCCCCGTGCGCTGGCGCGAGGGCGACTGGACCACCAGATCCGTCTTCGCGGCCGGCTCGCCCCCGGCCGATTGCGCAGGCGGCAAGTTAGGCCGGCCGCCTTGGGTCGCCCCAGTCGGCGGGGCCGGTGCCGCCTCCCTCTCCGGGACGACGACGTCGTTCTCCCTCTCCAATCCCGGCTGGTCGCCACCGGCTTCCTCTGGCGGGGGCTCCGGGGCCTCAGGCGCCGCGACGCGCAGAGGGGTGACGAGCAAGGCCCCTCCACCATCGCCGCGGCCGCAGCCTCCGCTTGGGCCTTGGCCGCTGCGTTGGCGTGCGCCTTCGCCGCCTCCTCCTCCTATGCCACCTTGGCGGTAGCCGCCCTCAACTCCTCCGCCTCCCGCTCCTCCCGCGCCTCCCGTGCGTTTCGCTCCGTCGCCGCCTGAAGCTCGGTGCGGGGGTCCACGCGGCGGGTGCTCCCGGATCCTCCCGGCGATCCAACGACGGAGGCGGCAGCTACCCGCTCGAGCGACAGCGGAGCCCTTATTTTTTGAGAAAGGACAAGGATTCAGAAACTACCAAAGAAAAGAAGAAAGAATGCACAAAGGAGTATACACTTACGCCGACACCGTCTACGGCTGCTTCACCACCTTGCGGAAGCGGGCTGCCTTCGCGGCCGCCTCATCCCGCCTGGTCGCCGCCGCCCCGCCCTTGGGCTTCTTCAGCCGACTGCCGAACAAGCCCGACGCGGCACGATGCTTCTGCCCGCCGCCCCGAGCAGGCGGCGCGGCGGAGGAACCCACGCTGTGGCCAGACGCCGGCTCGCAGCGTGGGACGACTTCCGCCTCGTCGTCATCCGGCCAGTCGTCAAAGCTGGCTCCAAGACCGGAGCTGCCTGCTTTGCCGCCGGCTTCGCCGCCACCCGTCTCGGTGTTGTCCTCCATGCCCGCTGCCCCCAAGTCGTAGTCCTCCAGGTCATGTTCCGCCCGGTCGGGGAGGAATCGGCGCTCCGTCTCTGACCCGGCTGCAGGTCGAAGGAGAGAGCTCTGCCAAGGCACCCCGACTGGTCAGAGACGGCCAGAAGGAATTCGGCAACAAAACTAAGGAAAGAAAAGGAAAGAGAAAACATACCGTGGGCGGAGGATGCGCACGGGAATATGGCTCCTTGCCAAGCCGCCACTCTGCGGAGAGCTTGCAGTTCGCAAGGTAATTCACCATGTGGGCCACCTTGTCATGCGGCATGTCCTTGGTGCACATCCGGCTCGGATCGAGCTAGCCGCTCATCTGACAGATCAGGTGAGGGCGGCTCTGAAGCGGAAGCACCCGGCGCACGATGAAGGAGGCCAGGAAGTCGGGCCCAGTCAGGCCCTCCGACTGGATCATCACCTGCAGTCGGGCGACGGCCGCGGATCCAGCCGGCGTCAGCGACGCGGCCCGATAGGACCAGTGGGGCCGCCTCCCAGCCGGCGGGCCGGCTACATAAGCTGGCAAGTTGACGTAGTCGCCTTGTGGGGCGACGTTCTTCACGTAGAAATAGGACTTCTGCCAGCGCTTCACCGACTGGATTAACGTGATGACGGGGAAGGGGTTGTCGGCCGCCGGCCTCCGCATCGCGATGAAAGCCCCGCTCTGGGCCGGCACGCCCTGCATGCGGGTGGCCAACTTAGATTGGAAGAACTCCCCCCAGAGCTCGAGGGTGGGGAGAACGCCAAGGAAGCCTTCGCACAAGGTGACGAAGGCGGACAGCAGCACCACCATGTTTGGAGTGAGGTGGTGCGGCTGGAGTTGATAGAAGTCGAGGAAGGAGCGGAAGAAAGCGCTCGCCGGCAAGCCGATGCCGCGCAGGAAATGCGAGCGGAAGACTACCCGCTCGCCTTCCTCCGGCTCCGGCGTAATCTCCCTCGCAGGCGCGAGACGGACCCGCACCTAGTCAGCGCCGGGCAACCGCCGCGTCTTGCGGAGGAACTCGATGTGGTCCATGTGGATGTTGGAGCCGTCCCAGTCCCCGCCGTGTTGCATGGTGGCGAGGAGCTAGCGAAGAAGAGTGCGGCGGTGGAGAAAGCACGGCCCTGCGGCGGCAGAGCTGCGGGGCGGAGTGAAGAATGGTGGGACGGCGCGGCGGTGAGACGCTGCTGTAAGGGAAAGCAGGAGGAAGAAGATGGCGGAGAGGAGAGGAGCGTGCGAGCGTCTGCCGCTTCCCCCTCCTCCCCCTACTTATAGCCTCGTGCGGCGAAGCCGAGGAGACGAGGCGTGGGGAGGAACGTGGGATTAACTGCGCCCACTCCCCCACGTCCCGCGATTATTGCACCCTAACGGCGTGCGGAAACCGCCGCCGGAAGACGTGCGGACGGCTTTGGGCTGCAAAGAATCGGCGCCTGGGCCTAGGCGTAGGAGTGGTGGGCCCTTGGCCTGCGGCGACGTCTTGTCGCGCGCGTGGGTTGGCAGGCTCTCTTCAGCCAGGGGACGCCACATGGTTCGCAGGCGGCGAGCGGCCGGCCCGTAGCCCGGCGCGCGCGCCAACAGACTCCCGCCTTCTGACTTTAAAAATTTCGCCAAGACGGCGCGCCCAACCGATGCCGGCTCCTAGCTGCTGGCTCGTCAAGATAAGAAGCTGACCGAGCTTCTCGAACTCCACTCAGCCTCGAAGCCCAACCAGCTTCAGGGACTACTGTCGGAGTAAATGGCCACGGGTACCCTAACCGACTCCCCCTGGCTCTTCGAAAAATTACCACGCCATTCAAGCCTTCAAGCATACAAAGCATAGGGCCGCCTTCCCCCGGACGGCTATCCCCAGGGCCGACTACCAGAAGGCGACCCAGTCTCAGAAACCTCCCCCAAGAAAGATACAAGATAGCCGACTCCCAGAAGCCGGCCATGAAGAAAGCCGACTCCCGGAAGCCGGCCATGAAGAAAGTCGGCTCCCAGAAGCCGGCCAAGACTGCACCACAAAGACTGTACCCACATAACGGTGATAGGATGGGGCATGGCCGCAGTATAGCCCACTACCCCCGAATCCCGGAACAGGTATGGCCACAGGGCGCCGTACGGGCCAGCCATCCCCCGTCCGGCGCGGCACTATAGCCATGTTGGCCTCGATGTCACCCATGACAGGTGCCAGTACGGCCTGTGGGCGGCGAGCCCCTTTGCTAGAGAGACATCTGAAGACGGCCCGGCCTCCTCCAGTCAGCCAGGGATGTGTCCGGCTCCCAATAGCCGGCTACCTCCCTCCCTCGAAGCATGCGCCCCATTAAGGAGACAAGACGAGGTAAGGCTACAGTGAGAGCTCGCAAGGCGGCGACACTGTAGCTACGCTTACCTCGACAAAGCCCTCGTCATCAGAGGCGAGGCAACAGTAACCAGCCGCCGACAAAGCCCCCAAGCGGTGGGGCCGGCGTGCCGGCCAAGAAGCCGGCAGCCGGCGGGACCCACCAGTCGGCGGGCCCCAATGACCGGCGGAGAAGCCGGCGTGCATAGACACTGACGGCTTGGACCCGCGCCCAGCCGGATTACCATTGTACCCCTGGGGGTAGGCCTATATAAAACCCCCAGGACACCCATGCAAAGGGTTGATCTCATAGAGTTACACACACCACATAGAGAGAAAAGGAGAGCTAGCCTTGCCCTTCTTCTTCCTCTAGCCAGACAGCTCAAGGAGCACTTGTAGCTACTTGTATTGATCTAGTGATCATGCGGAGACCCCGCAGAGCAGGACTAGGGGTGTTATCTCCACGGAGAGCCCCGAACCTGGGTAAGATCCGACGGCGTACATGTCTTCGCCTCATCCCATTTCTAGGCACCGGCGACGTCTTACTGGCTCCCACAATGATAAGCCACCTGTTGGCATATGTCGCACCTACCACCCGACAAACTCCTTCTCTAGAAAGGATCCATTTTTAGCAATGAATGTCTTGCCTTCGGATCTGTGATAGAAGGTGTACCCAACAGTCTCCTTTGGGTATCCTATGAAGACACATTTCTCCGATTTGGGTACAAGCTTATCAGGTTGAAGCTTTTTCACATAAGCATCGCAGCCCCAAACTTTAAGAAACGACAACTTTGGTTTCTTGCCAAACCACAGTTCATAAGGAGTCGTCTCAACAGATTTAGATGGTGCCCTATTTAACGTGAATGCAGTCTTCTCTAAAGCATAACCCCAAAAACGATAGCGGATAAATCAGTAAGACACATCATAGATCGCACCATATCTAGTAAAGTACGATTACGATGTTCGGACACACCATTACGCTGTGGTGTTTCAGGTGGCGTGAGTTGTGAAACTATTCCGCATTGTTTCAAATGAAGACCAAACTCGTAACTCAAATATTCTCCTTCATGATCGGATCGTAGAAACTTTATTTTCTTGTTACGATGATTTTCCACTTCACTCTGAAATTCTTTGAACTTTTCAAATGTTTCAGACTTATGTTTCATCAAGTAGATATATCCATATTTGCTCAAATCATCTGTGAAGGTGAGAAAATAATGATACCCGCCGCGAGCCTCAACGTTCATCGGACCACATACATCAGTATGTATGATTTCCAACAAATCTGTTGCTCGCTCCATTGTTCCGGAGAACGGAGTTTTAGTCATCTTGCCCATGAGGCATGGTTCGCAAGTACCAAGCCATTCATAATCAAGTGATTCCAAAAGTCCATTAGAATGGAGTTTTTTCATGCACTTTACACCAATATGACCTAAATGGTAGTGCCACAAATATGGTGCACTATCATTATCAACTCTGCATCTTTTGGCTTCAGTATTATGAATATGTGTGTCACTACTATCGAGATTCAACAAGAATAGACCACTCTTCAAGGGTGCATGACCATAATAGATATTACTCATATAAGTAGAACAACCATTATTCTCTGATTTAAATGAATAACCGTCTCACATCAAACAAGATCCAGATATAATGTTCATGCTTAATGTAGCACCAAATAACAATTATTCAGGTCTAAAACTAATCCGGAAGGTAGATGTAGAGGTAGTGTGCCGACCGCGATCACATCGACTTTGGAACCATTTCCCACGCGCATCGTCACCTCATCCTTAGCCAATCTTCGCTTAATCCGTAGTCCCTGTTTCGAGTTGCAAATATTAGCAACAGAACCAGTATCAAATACCCAGGTGCTACTGCGAGCATTAGTAAGGTGCACATAAATAACATGTATATCACATATACCTTTGTTCACCTTGCCATCCTTCTTATCCGCCAAATACTTGGGGCAGTTCCTCTTCCAGTGACCAGTCCTTTGTAGTAGAAGCACTCAATCTCAAGCTTAGGTCCAGACTTGGGCTTCTTCACTTGAGCAGCAACTTGCTTGCCATTCTTCTTAAAGTTTCCCTTCTTCCCTTTACCCTTTTTCTTGAAACTAGTGGTCTTGTTGACCATGAACACCTGATGATCCTTCTTGATTTCTACCTCCATAGCCTTTAGCATTACGAAGAGCTCGGGAATTGTCTTATCCATCCCTTGCATGTTATAGTTGATCACGAAGCTCTTGTAGCTTGGTGGCAGTGATTGAAGAATTCTGTCAATGACACTATCATCAGGAAGATTAACTCCCAGTTGAATCAATTGATTGTTAAACCCAGACATTTTGAGTATATGCTCATTGATAGAACTATTCTCCTCCATCTTGCAGCTGTAGAACTTATTGGAGACTTCATATCTCTCAATCCGGCATTTGCTTGAAATATTAACTTCAACTCCTGGAACAACTCATATGCTCCATGACGTTCAAAACGTCGTTGAAGTCCCGGTTCTAAGCCGTAAAGCATGGCACACTGAACTATCGAGTAGTCATCAGCTTTGCTCTGCTAGACATTCATAACATCTGGTGTTGCTCCTGCAGTGGGTTTGGCACCTAGCGGTGCTTCCAGGACATAATTCTTCTATGCAGCAATGAGGATAATCCTCAAGTTACGGACCCAGTCCGTGTAGTTGCTACCATCATCTTTCAACTTAGCTTTCTCTAGGAACGTATTAAAATTCAACGGAACAACAACACAAGCCATCTATCTACAACAACATAGACATGCAAAATACTATCAGGTACTAAGTTCATGATAAATTAAAGTTCAATTAATCATATTACTAAAGAACTCCCACTTAGATAGGCATCCCTCTAATCATCTAAGTGATCACGTGATCCATATCAACTAAACCATGTCCGATCATCACGTGAGATGGAATATTTTTCAATGGTGAACATCACTATGTTGATCATATCTACTATATGATTCACGCTCGACCTTTCGGTCTCAGTGTTCCGAGGCCATATCTGCATATTCTAGGCTCGCCAAGTTTAACCTGAGTATTCTGCGTGTGCAAAACTGGCTTGCATCCATTGTATGTGAACATAGAGCTTATCACACCCGATCATCACGTGGTGTCTCGGCACGACGAACTTTCGCAACGGTGCATACTCAGGGAGAACACTTATACCTTGAAATTTAGTGAGAGATCATCTTATAATGCTACTGTCGAACTAAGAAAAATAAGATGCATAAAGGATAAACATCACATGCAATCAATATAAGTGATATGATATGGCCATCATCATCTTGTGCCTTTGATCTTCATCTCCAAAGCACCGTCATGATCACCATCGTCACCGGTGCGACACCTTGATCTCCATCGTAGCGTCGCTGTCGTCTCGCCAACTATTGCTTCTACGACTATCGCTACCGCTTAGTGATAAAGTAAAGCAATTACATGGTGATTGCATTTCATACAATAAAGCGACAACCATATGGCTCCTGCCAGTTGCCGATAACTTTGTTACAAAACATGATCATCTCATGCAATAAAATTTAGCATCATGACTTGACCATATCACAACATGCCCTGCAAAAACAAGTTAGACGTCCTCTACTTTGTTGTTGCAAGTTTTACGTGGCTGCTACGGGCTGAGCAAGAACCGTTCTTACCTATGCATCAAAACCACAACGATTTTTCGTCAAGTATGTGTTGTTTTAACCTTCAACAAGGACCGGGCGTAGCCACACTCGATTCAACTAAATTTGGAGAAACTGACACCCGCCATCCACCTATGTGCGAAGCACGTCCATAGAACCAGTCTCGCGTAAGCGTACGCGTAATGTCGGTCCGGGCCGCTTCATCCAACAATATCGCCGAATCAAAGTATGACATGCTGGTAAGCAGTATGACTATTATCGCCCACAACTCAATCGTGTTCTACTCGTGAAAATAACATCTACGCATAAACCTGGTTCGGATGCCACTGTTGGGGTAACGTAGTAATTTCAAAAAAATTCCTATGCACACGCAAGATCATGGTGATGCATAGCAACGAGAGGGGAGAGTGTTGTCTACGTACCCTTGTAGACCGTAAGCGGAAGCGTTATGACAACGCGGTTGATGTAGTCATACGTCTTCACGATCGACCGATCCTAGTACCAAAAGTATGACACCTCCGCGATCTGCACACGTTCAGCTCGGTGACGTCCCACGAATTCACGATCCAACAGAGTGTCGAGGGATAGCTTCGTCAGCACGACGGCGTGATAACGGTGATGATGAAGCTACCGGCGCAGGGCTTCGCCTAAGCACTGCAACGATATGACCGAGGTGGATTTTGGTGGAGGGGGGCACCGCACACGGCTAAGAACAATGTATGTTGTGTGTTCTAGGGTGCCCCCCTGCCCCCGTATATAAAGGATCAAGGGGGGAGGCCGGCCGGCCCTTGTGGCGCGCCAGGAGAGGAGGAGTCCTCCTCCTAGTAGGAGTAGGACTCCCCTTTCCTACTCCTACTAGGAGGGGGAAAGGATGGAGGAGAGGGAGAAGGAAAGGGGGGCGCCGCCCCCCATCCCTAGTCCAATTCGGACTAGAGGGGGAGGGGGCGCGCGGCCTGCCCTAGCCGGCCCTCTCTCTCTCTCTCCACTAAGGCCCATGTGGCCCATTACTTCTCCCGGTGGGTTCCGGTAACCCCTCCGGCACTCTGGTTTTACCCGAAACCACCTGGAACACTTCCGATGTCCGAATATAGTCGTCCAATATATCAATATTTATGTCTCGACCATTTCGAGACTCCTCGTCATGTCCGTGATCACATCCGGGACTCCAAACTATCATCGGTACATCAAAACACATAAACACATAATACTGATCGTCACCGAACGTTAAGCGTGCGGACCCTATGGGTTCGAGAACTATGTAGACATTACCGAGACACATCTCCGGTCAATAACCAATAGTGGAACCTGGATGTTCATATTGGATCCCACGTATTCTACGAAGATCTTTATCGGTCAAACCGCATAACAACATACGTTGTTCCCTTTGTCATCGGTATGTTACTTGCCCGAGATCCGATAGTCAGTATCTCAATACCTAGTTCAGTATCGTTACCGGCAAGTCTCTTTACTCGTTCCATAATGCATCATCCCGCAACTAACTCATTAGTCACATTGCTTGCGAGGCTTATAGTGATGTGCATTACCGAGAGGGCCCAGAGATACCTCTCTGACAATCGGAGTGACAAATCCTAATCTCTATCTATGCCAACTCAACAAGTACCATCGGAGACACCTGTAGAGCACCTTTATAATCACCCAGTTACGTTGTGATGTTTGGTAGCACACAAAGTGTTCCTCCGGTATTCGGGAGTTGCATAATCTCATAGTCATAGGAACATGTATAAGTCATGAAGAAAGCAATAGCAATATACTAAAACGATCAAGTGCTAAGCTAATGGAATGGGTCAAGTCAATCACATCATTCTCTAATGATGTGATCCCGTTAATAAAATGACAAGTCATGTCTATGGCTAGGAAACTTAACCATCTTTGATTCAACGAGCTAGTCAAGTAGAGGCATACTAGTGACACTTTGTTTGTCTATGTATTCACACATGTACTAAGTTTTCGGTTAATACAATTCTTGCATGAAGAATAAATATTTATCATGATATAAGGAAATATAAATAACAACTTTATTATTGCCTCTAGGGCATATTTCCTTCACACTCATCTACCCGGCGCCCGCCACGAACGTCATGGACATCTCCGACAACAAAGTGTAGTTTAGGCTAGGATGATTTGTGTAGTATGTAGGATTCCTTTTGCATGGTTTGTATGGATCTAGGGGATGAAATATCAGGTACTCGGATGCATATGACCAAGTACGATGTCTGACCGGTCTTGTAGCGTCCGCGGGCGTTTGTGGGGCCAGATTTGGTGTTCGGGGCTATAGATGCTCTAAGAGCATCTACAAATAGACCCTTCAAATCACCGCTATGCGTCTGGGTAGAAAGCCATGTGACTATCCAGTCAAGAAAATGCCACCCAACTAGGCCCTTCAAACCGGCCCTATAAGTGTGGGTTGTCCGGAACTCCCCAAACCCAACCCATATGTGGTGCGGATATAAGATAGTCCGGACGCATCCACCATGATGAATCATGCCCATGCTGGGCCACCCCGTCCCCACAAATACCTTAGCCGTACCTAGCCCTAGTCAAAGTCCACAATCTTCTCGACTGCTTCGTTTCCTTCCCTCCAAGTCCCTTCACCTCCCCTCCACCATGTCTGGCTTTGGCAGCGGATTGAAAACGTTATGTCCCATTCGAGTGGGCGGCACTCCTCATAGAGGAATGCAGCTCCTCCACACCATACGATGAGGAGCTCACACTTCCGCATTGCCCCCCGTTGGTCATGGATGGACAAAGGTGGTAGTTCAAACTCTGCGGCCTCCCTAGTGGCCGGAAGGGCAGGTGCAGCTCTATATCAGCCTGCGGCCGCATGTGTCCACGCCCTCCCAGGTCAGGTAACAGGGCAACCATAGCGCCCGACACCTCCAACCCCTGCTCATAATATGGCACGTTGGGTGCTTGTGCCCGCATAACCGTGCCCACGACCGCGACCACCCGAGTCGGAGTCACGGGTGTCGGTGTCAAAACCGGCAGATCTCGGGTAGTGAAGGAAATATGCCCCTAGAGGCAATAATAAAGTTGTTATTTATATTTACTTATATCATGATAAATGTTTATTATTCATTCTAGAATTGTATTAACAGGAAACTTAGTACATGTGTGAATACATAGACAAAACAGAGTGTCCCTAGTATGCCTCTACTTGACTAGCTCATTAATCAAAGATGGTTAAGTTTCCTGAGCATTGTCATTTGATAAACAGGATCACATCATTAGAGAATGATGTGATGGACAAGACCCATCTGTTAGCTTAGCATTATGATTGTTTAGTTTTATTGCTATTGCTTTCTTCATGACTTATACATATTCCTCTAACTATGAGATTATACAACTCCCGAATACCAGAGGAACACTATGTGTGCTATCAAACGTCACAACGTAACTGGGTGATTATAAAGATGCTCTAGAGGTGTCTCCGAAGGTGTTTGTTGAGTTGGCATAGATCAAGATTAGGATTTGTCACTCCGTGTATCGGAGAGGTATCTCTGGGCCCTCTCGGTAATGCACATCACTATAAGCCTTGCAAGCAATGTGACTAATGAGTTAGTTGCGGGATGATGCATTACAGAATGAGTAAAGAGACTTGCCAGTAACGAGATTGAACTAGGTATGATGATACCGACGATCGAATCTCGGGCAAGTAACATACCGAGGACAAAGGGAATGACGTATGTTGTTATGCGGTTTGACCGATAAAGATCTTCGTAGAATATGTAGGATCCAATATGAGCATCCAGGTTCTGCTATTGGTTATTCACCGGAGATGTGTCTCGGTCATGTCTACATAGTTCTCGAACCCGTAGGGTCCGCATGCTTAACGTTCGATGACGATTTGTATTATGAGTTATGTGTTTTGGTGACCGAAGTTTTTTCGGAGTCTCGGATGAGATCACGGACATGATGAGGTGTCTCGAAATGGCAGAGAGGTAAAGATTCATGCATTGGAAGGTAGTATTCGGACATCGGAATGGTTCCGAGTGATTCGGGTATTTTACCAGAGTACCGAGGGGTTATCGGGATCCCCTGGCGGAAATATTGGGCCTTAGTGGGCCTTAGTGGAGAGAGAGGTGGGCCGCAAGGGGTGGCCACCCCTCCCCCCCATGGCAGTCCGAGTTGGACTAGGGGAAGGGGGCGGCGCCCCCCTTTCCCCTTCTCCCCCTCTCCTTCCTTTTCCCTCCGGTGGAGAAAGGAAAAGGGGGGGGGGGTGAATCCTACTTGGACTGGGAGTGCAGGTAGGACTCCCCCCATGGCGCGCCCCTCCTGGCCGCCGGCCTCCTCCTCCCCTCCTTTATATATGGGGGCTGGGGGCACCCGAAAGGCACACCAATATTTCTCTTAGCCGTGTGCGGTGCCCCCCTCCACGGGTTACTCCTCCGGTCATAGCGTCATAGTGCTTAGGTGAAGCCCTGCGCGGATCACATCACCATCACTGTCACCATGCCGTGGTGCTGACATAACTCTTCCTCGACCCTCTACTGGATTAAGAGTTTGAGGGACGTCATCGAGCTGAACGTGTGCTGAACACGGAGGTGCCGTACGTTCGGTACTTGGATCGGTTGGATCGTGAAGACGTTCGACTACATCAACCGCGTTAATATAACGCTTCCGCTTTCGGTCTATGAGGGTACGTGGAAACACTCTCCCCTGTCTCGTTGCTATGCATCTTCTATATAGATCTTGCGTGATCATAGGAAAATTTTGAAATTGCATGCTATGTTCCCCAACAGTGGCATCCGAGCCAGGTCTATGCATAGATGATATGCACGAGTAGAAAACAAAGAGTTGTGGGCGATAATAGTCATACTGCTTACCACCAATGTCTTATTTTGATTCGGCGGTATTGTGGGATGAAGCGGCCCGGGCCGACATTACTTGACCGCGTTCATGAGACTAGTTCTACCGACGTGCTTTGCACACAGGTGGCTGGCGGGTGTCTGTTTCTCCAACTTTAGTTGAATCGAGTTTGACTACTGCAGGTCCTTGTTGAAGGTTAAAACATCACACTTGACGAAAAATCCTTGTGGTTTTGATGCGTAAGTAAGAACGGTTCTTGCTAGAAGCCCGTAGCAGCCACGTAAAACTTGCAACAACAAAGTAGAGAACGTCTAACTTGTTTTTGCAGGGCATGTTGTGATGTGATATGGTCAAGACATGATGACATATAAATTGTTGTATGAGATGATCATGTTTTGTAAAAGTTATCGACAACTGGCAGGATCCTTATGGTTGTCGCTTTATTATATGAAATGCAATCGCCATGTAATTGCTTTACTTTATAACTAAGTGGTAACAATAGTCGTAGAAGCAATAGTTGGCGAGACAACAATGATGCTACGATGGAGATCAAGGTGTAAAGCTGGTGACGATGGAGATCATGACGGTGCTTTGGAGATGGATATCAAAGGCACAAGATGATGATGGCCATATAATGTCACATATTTTGATTGCATGTGATTTTTATCCTTTATGCATCTTATTTTGCTTAGTACGGTGGTAGTGAGGGAGTCCTGGACTAAGGGGTCCTCGGGCGTCCGGCCTGTTAGCCATGGGCCGGACTGATGGGCTACAAAGATACGAAGACCGAAGACTCTACCCATGTCTGGATGGGACTCTCCTTGGCGTGGAAGGCAAGCTTGGCGATCAAATATGTAGATTCCTTTGTTTGTAACCGACCTTGTGTAACCCTAGATCCTCCCGGTGTCTATATAAACCAGAGGACTTAGTCCGGAGGGGACACTCATTACCATAGTCATACAGGCTAGACTTCTAGGGTTTAGCCATTACGATCTCGTGGTAGATCAACTCTTGTAATACTCATATTCATCAAGATCAATCAAGCAGGAAGTAGGGTATTACCTCCATAGAGAGGGTCCGAACCTGGGTAAACATTGTGTCCCCTGCCTCCTGTTACCATCGACCTTCGACGCACAGTTCGGGACCCCCTACCCAAGATCCGCCGGTGTTGACACCGACATTGGTGCTTTCATTGAGAGTTCCACTGTGACGTCGACGACAGGATCGATGGCTCGCCTTGTTCTCAAAGACAACATCACCTCCGGAGGAGCACTGGCCCCAGGCCAAACCCTCCGGCTGGGCGGCTTTACCATGACCGCCCGTTCGGCCGTTAAGCCGACGATGACCTCTCGGGTCATCGAAAATCCTCACCGTGTCGAATCCGAACTCGCCAAGCAGATGGATCCGGCAGAGTTTTCGTCTTTGAATGAGCTCCTTGATTGCATCGCCGCCCTGGGGATTGCCACAGATTACGATCGGATTGGGCTTAAACCCGATCAGGGAGAAATCAAATCTCCACCGATCACCCACCAGATAGCGGTAGTCGTGAAGCAAGACGATGACCCCTCCTCTATACCGAGGATGGATTATTTTCGGATCTCCGACCCTGAAGAGCCGAACACCCACCGACGAGAAGATGCGACCTGCCTTCCGAGCATAGAATCGAACGGCGGGCCTAAGCAATCAGCAGACACTCCGGAGCCCGGACTGATAAGTCCGAAGGATCTTCAGACTCCAGATCAACAATTGGGTCAGGGTCCGGATTTTAAACTACCCACCCACACAGATATCAGCGCTCTCACGAACATACAGCAGCAGTCTCAAGAGATGGTCCGCCACTTCTGGGCCAGATTCCTCCTTGCCAAGAACAAGGTTAAAGATTGCCATGAAGAGGACGCGATATCAGTGTTCTGCAACAATTGCACGGACGAAGGAATCCTCAACACCCTCAATCGCCGCCGCATAATACACTTCGCTGACCTGACAACTATCCTACAGAAGTACAGCGCAATGGAAAGCGCCTGGAAAATTCAGGCAGCTCGCTGGGAACCATCGATCCCAACTCAACCTCTCGTTCAGGCGAAAAGGGCACACCCTCGTGGTACGCCCGGTCCAGTAGCCAAGAAATATAAGCCCATTGCGCGGCATGGAACCGTTCTGGAGGGATGGCTCGATGGCCCATGCAAAATACACACAACGCCGGATACCATATCAACCCACAGCCTTAGAGCATGTTGGATACTCCGGCAGGTAGCCAAGAGCGGCGAGGATATCCTCACCAAAAACGCCCTAGAGCAACACCCCCCAGAGGACGACGACCTCAGAGTATTGACGGTCTTCGAGACATTCGCTTCAAATAATAAGCGCAAAAGGGCGCTCCGCGGCCTCGCCGAAGTCTGCCAAATCGCCGCAATAAACCCTTGGAACGACATGGCTATAACCTTTAATGCCGGCGACGAACCAAAATACAGGATAGTCCGAGCGCCAGCCGCATTAGTCCTCAGTCCAATCGTGGACGGCTTCCGACTCACCAAGGTCCTCATGGACGGCGGCAGCGGACGAAACCTCATCTATGAGGATACACTCCACAAAATGGAAATAGACAGGAGCCGCATCGAGCAAAGCAGCACGACCTTCCGAGGAATCATTCCCGGTCAGGAAGCGCTGTGTGCGGGAAAAATCACACTTGACGTGGTATTCGGCACGCCGGAGAATTACCAGTCCGAAGAGATAACCTTCCAAGTGGCCCCTTTCAACAGTGGATATCATGCCCTGTAGGGGCGAGATGCTTTTACACGCTTCCAAGCTATACCTCATTATGGGTACATGAAGCTCAAGATGCCCGGGCCCAACGGCATAATCACTCTCGTTAGTGATCCGGATATAGCACTCTGCGCCGAAAAAATACCACATCCCTGGCCCTTGAGGCATTATCTGAAGCCCTCGCGGCCGAAGAATTAACCGCACTGCGCTCCACGGTGGATAGGGACGATGTGATCTTAGATAAACGACCCAAATCCACCTCCTTCAAACCGACAGAAGAAAAAGTCAAATTCCAAGTCCACCCAACGGACCCTAAGAAGACAACATCTATTGGGGCACAACTAGACCAAACGGTCGACGCCGCGCTGCGGGATTTTCTTCGCGAAAAATGGGATATATTCGCCTGGCACCCTTCTGACATGCCAGGAATCCCGCGCAAGCTGGCCGAACACAGCCTCAATATATTAAAGGGATACACACCAGTCAAACAAACACTGCGACGCTTTTCAGAACCCAAATGCCAAGTTATGGGGGAGGAGCTAGCCAAGCTAATTGAGGCCGGATTCATTAGAGAAATAAAACAACCGGATTGGCTGGCAAACCTGGTCATGGTACCAAAGAAGGATAAATCCTGGCACCTGTGCGTCGATTTTAAAGACCTCAATAAGGCTTGCCCTAAGGATCCCTTCCCCCTCCCCCACATCGATCAAATCATTGATGCTACCGCAGGACACGACTCACTGTGTTTCCTTGACGCATATTTCGGATACCATCAAATCAAAATGAAGGAGTCCGATCAAGCTGCAACAGCATTCATTACCCCATATGGGCCATTCTGCTTCAACACCATGCCCTTCGGGCTCAAGAACGCCGGCGCCACTTACCAACGCATGATTCAAACATGCCTGGAGAAACAGATCGGAAAGATAGTTGAAGCTTATGTGGACGTCGTCGTAATGAAAACAAGGCACGTCGAAACACTAATAGATGACCTACCTCTCACATTCAACAACTTCCGCACATATGACATTAAGCTCAATCCAGAAAAGTGTGTTTTCGGTGTCCCCACAGGAATGCTGCTGGGCTTCATCGTTTCCACTAGAGGAATTGAAGCAAATCCAGCCAAAATCCAAGCTCTGTCACAATTGGCTACGCCAACGGACCTTAAACAAGTCCAAAAACTCGCTGGTTGCGTGGCAGCTCTAAGCCTCTTTATCTCCAGATTGGGAGAAAAGGCACTGCCACTCTATCGCCTCCTACGGTGCACCGATCACTTCGAGTGGACGGACGCGGCAACAACCGGACTGGAAGAAATAAAAGCCCTTGTATCGAGCAACCCAATCCTGGCCGCACCAAACGTCGGCGAACCCATGTTACTATACATATCGGCAACACACAAGGTGGTGAGCCCCGTGCTCGTCGTCGAACGAGAACAGGACGGACACAAATTCCCGCTCCAAAAGCCGGTATACTATGTGTCCACTGTCCTCACACCATGCAAATCCCCGTACCCCCATTATCAAAAGATAGCATACGCGGTCTTCATGGCATCTCGAAAGCTACGACTCTACTTCCAGGAGTGTTCGATCACGGTGGCTTCTGAAGTACCACTCAATGACATAATAAACAACCGCGATGCCACGGGCCGGATTGCCAAATGGGCCATCGAGCTCCTTCCATTCGACATAACATACAAACCACGTCGAGCCATTAAATCCCAAGTACTGGCTGACTTTGTCGCCGAATGGACAGAGGCCGAACTCCCTAAAGAGTACGGCACATATTCCAACTGGGTTATGTATTTTGATGGCTCCAAAATGTTGGCAGGGCTAGGAGCGGGCGTCGTTTTAATGTCCCCCACTGGAGACGTCGTCCAATACGTACTCCAAATATTATACACAGACTCCAATAACGCAGCCGAATACGAGGCCTTATTGCAAGGTCTCCGGATGGCTGTCTCCATGGGCATACAGCGCCTGGAAGTGCGCGGGGACTCAAACCTTGCAATATCTCAAATAAATGGAGACTTCGATGCCAAAGATCCGAAGATGTCGGCTTACCGTAATGCCGTCCTAAAAATGCCGGCTCGGTTCGAGGGGCTCGAGTTCCATCACGTGGCCCGAGAAAGTAATCAAGCGGCGGACGTCCTCGCTCGTATCGGCGCCAAGCGCGACCCCGTCCCACCTAACATTTTCTTGGAAAGGCTTTTTAAGCCATCCGTGGTATGGCAAGGGGAGGGAGGCAACACCAGTCCGGATCCGAACACAACCCCAGATTCCGAACAGACCGATATCATCGGGGGCTCCACCACCGAAATAACACTGTCGGCCCACCATATTATGGCAACCATTGCCCCATGGACCGAACCCTTCTTGGCCTACCTTAATAGGAAGGAACTCCCCGAGGATCAGAATGAGGCCCGCCGCATTGTCTGGCGTTCGAAGGCCTACAAGGTTCACAACAGAGAGCTCTACAGGAAAAGTGCTACCGGAGTCCTTCAAACATGTATCTCCGAGGAAGAAGGGCGGCAACTCTTGGCTAAAATTCATGCCGGTCTCGGCGGGCACCACGCCGCAGCCCGGGCACTTGTTAGCAAGGCCTTCCGTACAGGGTTTTATTGGCCGACGGCCCGAGCAGACGCCCAGGACCTTGTCCAACACTGCGTCGGGTGCCAACTCTTCGCCAACCAAAGCCATATGCCCCCTACTGCCCTACAAACAATCCCCATCACTTGGCCTTTCACTGTCTGGAGACTGGATATGGTTGGACCCCTTAAAGGGGGAAGCCACAAGAAAAAATACCTACTGGTCATGGTGGATAAATTCACTAAGTGGATAGAGGCCAAACCAGTTAAAACGACCGAGTCTGGACCGGTGATAGAATTCATATCCGATGTTGTACACCGTTATGGTGTTCCACACAACATCATCACCGACAACGGTTCCAATTTCATAGCCGATGAGGTGAAAACCTGGTGTGCTAACATTGGCATTAAGCTCGATTACACCTCTGTCTACCACCCACAAACAAACGGTCAAGTGGAACGAGCCAATGGTCTTATCATGAGCGGCATCAAGCCAAGACTAGTGCGGTATATAATAGAATCAGACAAGCACTGGGTTGAGGAGCTCGACTCCGTACTCTGGGGGCTGCAGACCACGCCCAACCGCACTACCGGATACACACCTTTCTTCACGGTGTATGGCGCAGAGGCTGTGTTGCCCTGCGATATTATTCATGACTCACCTCGAGTGCGCATGTACGAAGAGAGAGAAGCCGAGCTTGATCGGCAGGACAACTTAGATGCCCTGGAGGAGGAGCGCGACGTTGCAAAAGCCCGTTCAGCACTATACCAATAGTAGGCTCGGAGATATCAAAGCAGAGAAGTACGGGCCAAAACTTACAATGTTGGCGAACTCGTTCTACGCTTACCGGAAAAGAAAAAGGACAAACTCAAGCCCAAATGGGAAGGTCCCTTCATCATCGACGAAGTTCTCACCGGAGGAGCGTACCATCTGCGTGATGCGTCAGACAATCGCCTAGAGTCGAACCCCTGGAACGCGGCCAGACTCCGAAGATTCTATGCCTAGCGCTGAACTCTTTGTTCATCTCCTTCTTCCCTGCGGTTTCCATTATTTTTTCTATCTTTTTTCTTTTTTTGATTTAAATCTCTCGTATGGCTAGACCGCACACCTTTGACGTATACATCTTCAAATATGTACGTCCATCATACCTGGGGGCTTCTCAGACAGAAGCTTGTTATTATTATTATCTCTCGAGCATCAAGCTCACCACATATGTGTCTTTTCCTCATATGTACCTTTTCTTCGCCATTATATGCATCGTTATGACTTAAGTTTTGGCCAAGCTGGGTTTGGCTCCTGCTTATGCCCTACGTTCCTGTTAGTTCGGCTAGGGCATAAAGGGAGCACCTTTGCGATTGTTACTGCTGGGTCATCCGGATGTGTACCTCAGACTGGGTGAAGCCGAAAGCTAGCGTTCTTAAGGGAATATTCGGTCGGTGAATTAAAGATGTTTTTTGCATTCGTTCCATCGTGAACCCCCAGAAGCTATACATACTATGATTTTTTTCATCACAGTCCGGACATGCACGCTAATGCATGCACACCCAGGGAAAGGAACCCTTAACGGAACTATTCTCTCTGGAAGATATTTCTTACAATCTTAATGTAATATAACATAACTAGTCGGATACAACTTGTCTGTTTAAGCAACTATGACCCCTACGCCTGGTTTCCACGCATATCCCGGTTTATTTTGCTGCTTAGGTATTCGGAAGACTCCACACCATCGGGTCGAGAGGTCGAAGCGAAAAGGTCTGCCATGACAATCGTTTTACAATCCAGCTAGAGTTGAACATGTCAAGGAAAGTACATAGTCACTTAGGACTCAAAACCTTCCTGTTCTATACCGTCCAGCAGACAGTCTAATTTACAATCCCGTTGGGAATACCTGGCGGCTACTTCTACTTGGTTGTATACCAAACTAACGGGAACCTCCTTCCCGTCCGGCCCTAGAGGTCCGACCCGGGCCATGTGATTCGGATCAAGCTTGGTATACCGCGTTTTTACCATAGCCGAGGCCTCTCGTGCACCTTCCCGGCAGGCAGATATCTTCCACAGTCGAAAACGCCGCCGTGCTCCTTTGAACAGCTCTACAAGCTCCTCCATCCTTCCTGGTGGGGAAGCGGAGGTCCACAAGGCTTTGGCAACACTCCGCATTGCCTGTCGAGCTTGCTCGTGCATTTGAGATAGCCCTTGAAGCAATTCGTCCGATGATCCGGACACCTCCTCTTCAGGACGGCCCGTCAGCTTACCTACAAGAACATCTATATCAGCTAATTTTCATCTCCAAACTAACATGAGGTAAGGTCGGCCACATACCGTATATGCCGCCTCGCAGCTTTTTATTTTCCTTCACGGAGTCGGCTAGCTGGGCCCGCACATCTTTTAGGTCGTCGCCCAGTTTGGTATTTGAATCCTGGAGTTTGTTTTTCTCCTCTGTGACTCGGGTCAGAACATGCTCGCCCGCGGTATGTAGACTTTTTGCCTCTTTTTCTCCCGCTTGAGCGGTTTACAATTTCTCTTCTAGTTGATTTGACAATCCTATTATGAGACAAGCAACAGTATTAGCACAGCTGGTATATAATTATTGTTCCTCGATGGAGGGGAATATTACCAGAAGATGCCTTCTTGGACCTTTTTAGTTCGGTGGTAGCATCATTTAGCTGTGTCCGACACTGTTCCAGCTCTTGGACTAGCAGGTTGTTCTTCTCCGTAAGAACGTGGTTATACAACGATCCTTAAATCAGTTGTACCAACTGCTTTCCGTCTCGGGGGCTACTGGCATGTGGTTATCCTATTCGGACAAAGAAAACTTACCTGCACATCTGTTAAATGCTGCTTTGTGGCTCCGCCAAGCCCATCTCGAGCAGCTCGGATGTATGCATCAGCCGAGCTGAAGGCATCGAACGCCTCTTTTGAGAAGCCAGGGTCTCGTAAAACGGCCCTCCGGCGCCGATGATTCATGGCGCTCTCCACTTCCGAGTTGGTGACGGACATGTCTTCCGAACCCTCGGGCGAAGGACAGTCCGGTGTTATTCCCGTATCGGCCCCCGTCTCTCCGGCAGGGTCTGCACCCCGACTGTTGGGAGTACGACTGGCCGAATTCCCGGACATAGTTCGGCGAACCTTTTTCCTGATACAGGACAAACATAACAGTCACAGTTGGATGTGACTACTAAAAGCATATTTTCAAATCCATACCTCTTCGATGAAGGCCCGGCCGTGTCTTCACCTGCCTTCCTTTTAGAGGCCTTGCTCGGCGTGGGTGCCGCTCTCTTTGGAGTCGCCCCCGGGGTAGCATGACGTGTCGAATGTCTCCCCTTTGGAGCATGAGACAGTGCAGTGGGTGAGGCAGAGCGAGGAAACTCTTTCGGGGGGGATGTCTCCTGATGACTTACGTGAGAAGCAGGAAGAAGACCGGGATAGTCGGCGATAATGGCCACTTCCGTGCCATCGTAGCTCGCCTGGTAAAACACCCCTTCAGCGAGTATGACGAATATATCCGGATCCTCTTCAAACCCAGGATCAAGCTCCCGGTTGTGGTTCTCTGGCTGTGGGGTGGGGCTGTGAAGCCCCTCGGAGATCTTTCGCCAGTGTTGTTATAAATAAGCGGATTTAGAATTCATTAAATAAGACTTGGGGAATGGAATGAGTAAAAGCAGAGGGGCTAGGATTTACCCAGCTGGGAGTGTCATACATAGAGTACCCTTCTCTGCGCTTGATACGAAGGAATTCCTCTTCCTCCCCTTTAAACAGCTCGGCCAATATCTTGGCCAGAGCGGCAGGGGTGTCCGGACCTTTCCGACCACAGCGGGAGGCGTCATCCTCCCCGTTATAGTGCCACATTGGAAGCCCTCTGTACTGGAGCGGCTGAACCCCTCGTACTATGGAGGTCGCCATTACCTCGACTATTGTTAATCCGGACTGGGCGAGCGTCTTTATCTTGCTCATGAGTTGACGAACTTCCGCACTATCATCCTCTTCAAGACTCCGAGGGCGCCAGCTGTGGCGTTTCTTCAATGGAACGCTTGCGAACTCGGGAAGGCCCTTCCGAACTGGGTCAGGAACTGTGACGTCCTCAATATAAAACCATTCGGAAGGCCATTCTTCGGACACCTCCCGTGGTGTGCTGGACATGTATCCGGTATCGGCGATGCGCCATATTTCGGCTCCACCCAGTTCAAATATTGATCCCTCGTGGTTACGCGGGACAAGGCAGAACAACTTTCTCCACAGTTCAAAATGGGCCTCAATACCTAGAAATAGTTTGCATAAAGCGACATAACCCGCAATATGCAGGATGGAGGCGGGGGTAAAGTTGTGCAGCTGGAGGCCATAGTATTCCAGAAGCCCTCGGAGGAACGGATGGATTGGAAATCCGACGCCCCTCAGCAGATAGGGGACGAAACACACTCGTTCCCCCCAGATGGATTGGGGAAATCCTCCAACTGGGTTCCGCCGTTGAAGAAATCCCTGTGTTCGAAACTTCACCAGCTGACTATGGGATACAGAGCACTTCTCCCACTCGCCTTTTTGTGGGCCGCAGGGACGGGAGGAGGAGCCGGGAATTCTAGACAGGTTGGAGTGTTCTTTCCTAGCAATCTTTGAGAATTTTTCCGTGGGATGTCACAGGGATTTGAGATCCAATCCCTTTAAATAGACGCTATCCCTCGCGTGGCCGGGGTGTCATGTGCAAAAATACCCTAACCTCCCGCATTCGCTTGACACATGGAAGCTGAGGTCGTTGATGCACAGAAGCCGAGGGGTACGACATTAAATGGAAGGCCGAATACATTACTTGGAAATCATCGGTGGAAGAACCCGCCTTGCAATGCCGAAGACAATCTGCGCCGAACACCTCGTCATTGAAGACTGGTTCGGGGGCTACTGAGGGAGTCCTGGACTAAGGGGTCCTCGGGCGTCCGGCCTGTTAGCCATGGGCCGGACTGATGGGCTGCGAAGATACGAAGACCGAAGACTCTACCCGTGTTCGGATGGGACTCTCCTTGGCGTGGAAGGCAAGCTTGGCGATCAAATATGTAGATTCCTTTTTTTGTAACCGACCTTGTGTAACCCTAGATCCTCCCGGTGTCTATATAAACCGAAGGACTTAGTCCGGAGGAGACACTCATTACCATAGTCATACAGGCTAGACTTCTAGGGTTTAGCCATTATGATCTTGTGGTAGATCAACTCTTGTAATACTCATATTCATCAAGATCAATCAAGCAGGAAGTAGGGTATTACCTCCATAGAGAGGGTCCGAACCTGGGTAAACATTGTGTCCCCTATCTCCTGTTACCATCGACCTTAGATGCACAGTTCGGGACCCCCTACCCGAGATCCGCCGGTTTTGACACCGACAGGTAGCATTATAAGATGATCCCTCACTAAATTTCCAGGAATAAGTGTTCTGCCCGAGTATGGACTGTTGCTACAGTTCGTCGTGCCGAGACACCACGTGATGATCGGGTGTGATAAGCTCTAAGATCACATACAACGGGTGCAAGCCAGTTTTGCATATGCAGAATACTCGGTTTAAACTTGATGAATCTAGCATATGCAGATATGGCCTCGGAACACTGAGACCGAAAGGTCAAACGTGAATCATATAGTAGATATGATCAACATAGAGATGTTCATCATTGAAAACTACTCCATCTCACGTGATGATCGGACATGGTTTAGTTGATATGGATCGCATGATCATTTAGATGACTAGAGAGATGTCTATCTAATATGATTAATTGAACTTTAATTTATCATGAACTTAGTACCTGATAGTTTTTGCATATCTATGATGTTGTAGATCAAGGGCCCATGCTACCGTTCCCTTGAATTTTAATGTGTTCCTAGAGAAAGCTAAGTTGAAAGATGATGGTAGCAACTACATGGACTGGGTCCGTAACTTGAGGATTATCCTCATTGCTGCACAAAAGAATTACGTCCTGGAAGCACCGCTAGGTGCAAGACCCGCTGCGGGAGCAACTCCGGACATTATGAACGTCTGGCAGAGCAAACCTGATGACTACTCGATAGTTCAGTGTGCCATGCTTTACGGCTTAGAATCGGGACTTCGAAGACGTTTTGAACGTCATGGAGCATCTGAGATGTTCCAGGAGTTGAAGTTAATATTTCAAGCAAATGCCCGAGTTGAGAGGTATGAAGTCTCCAACAAGTTCTATAGCTGCAAAATGGAGGAGAATAATTCTGTCAGTGAACATATACTCAAAATGTCTGGGTATCATAACCACTTCACTCAGCTAGGAGTTAATCTTCCTGATGATAGTGTCATTGACAGAGTTCTTCAATCACTGCCACCAAGCTATAAAGACTTTGTGATGAACTATAATATGCAAGGGATGGAAAAGACAATTACTGAGCTCTTCGCGATGCTAAAGGCTGCGGAGGTAGAAATCAAGAAGGAGCATCAAGTGTTGACGGTTAACAAGACCCCTAGTTTCAAGAAAAAGGGCAAAGGGAAGAAGGGGAACTTCAAGAAGAATAGCAAGCAAGTTGCTACTCCCGAGAAGAAGCCCAAGTTTGGACCTAAGCCTGAAACTGAGTGCTTCTACTGCAAAAGGGACTGGTCACTGGAAGCAGAACTGCCCCAAGTATTTGGTGGATAAGAAGGATGGCAAAGTGAAAGGTATATTTGATATACATGTTATCGATGTGTACCTTACTAATGCTCGTAGTAGCTCCTGGGTATTTGATACTGGTTTTGTTGCTCGTATTTGCAACTCGAAACAGGGGCTATGGATTAAAGGAAGATTGGCTAAGGACGAGGTGACGATGCGCGTGGGAAATGGTTCCAAAGTCGATGTGATCATTATCAGCATGCTACCTCTACATCTACCTTCGGGATTAGTTTTAGACCTAAATAATTTTTATTTGGTGCCAGCGTTGAGCATGAAAATTATATTTGGATCTTGTTTGATGCGAGATGGTTATTCATTTAAATCGAAGAATAATGGTTGTTCTATTTATATGAGTAATATATTTTATGGTCATGCACCCTTGATGAGTGGCCTATTTTTGTTGAATCTCGATCGTAGTGATACACATATTCATAATATTGAAGCCAAAAGATGCAAAGTTAATAATGATAGTGCAACTTATTTGTGGCACTACCGTTTAGGTCATATTGGTGTAAAGTGCATGAAGAAACTCCATGCTGATGGGCTTTTGGAATCACTTGATTATGAATCACTTGATGCCTGCGAACCATGCCTCATGGGCAAGATGACTAAGACTCCATTCTCTGGAACAATGGAGCAAGCAACTGACTTATTGGAAATAATGCATGCTGATGTATGCGGTCCGATGAGTGTTGAGACTCGTGGCGGGTATCGTTATTTTCTGACCTTCACAGATGATTTGAGCAGATATGGGTATATCTAATTAATGAAACATAAGTCCGAAACATTTGAAAAGTTCAAAGAATTTCAGAGTGAAGTGGAAAATCATCATGACAAGAAAATAAAGTTTCGACGATCTGATCATGGAGGTGAATATTTGAGTTATGAGTTTGGTCTTCATTTGAAACAATGTGGAATAGTTTCGCAACACACACCACCTGGAACACCACATCGTAATGGTGTGTCTGAACGTCGTAACCGTACTTTATTAGATATTGTGCGATCTATGATGTCTCTTACTGATTTACCGCTATCGTTTTGGGGTTATGCTTTAGAGACGGTTGCATTCACGTTAAATTGGGCACCATCTAAATCCGTTGAGACGACACCATATGAACTGTGGTTTAGCAAGAAACCTAATCTGTCGTATCTTGAAGTTTGGGGCTGCGATGCTTATGTGAAATGCTTCAACCTGATAAGCTCGAACCCAAATCGGAGAAATTTGTGTCTTCATGGGATACCCAAAGGAAACTATTGGGTACACCTTCTATCACAGATCCGAAGGCAAGATATTCGTTGCTAAGAATGGATCCTTTCTAGAGAAGGAGTTTCTCTTGAAAGAAGTGAGTGGGAGGAAAGTAGAACTTGATGAGGTAATTGTACCTTCTCCCGAATTGGAAAGTAGTTCATGACAAAAATCAGTTCCAGTGATTCCTACCGCAATTAGTGAGGAAGCTAATGATGATGATCATGAAACTTCGGATCAAGTTACTACCAAACCTCGTAGGTCAACCAGAGTATGGTCCACACCAGAGTGGTACGGTAATCCTGTTCTGGAATTCATGTTACTAGACCATGACGAATCTATGAACTATCAGGAAGTGATGATGAGCCCCGATTTCGCAAAACGGCTTGAGGCCATGAAATCTGAGATGGGATCCATGTATGAGAACAAAGTGTTGACTTTGCTTGACTTGCCCGATGATTGGCAAGCCATAGAAAATAAATGGATCTTCAAGAAGAATACTGACGTTGACGGTAATGTTACTGTCTACAAAGCTCGACTTGTTGCGAAAGGTTTTCTACAAGTTCAAGGAGTTGACTGTGATGAGACCTTCTCACCCGTAGTGATGCTTAAGTCTGTATGAATCATGTTAGCAATTGCCGCATTTTATGATTATGAAATTTGGCAAATGGATGTCAAAACTGCATTCCTTAATGGATATCTTAAAGAAGAGTTGTATATGATGCAACCAGAAGGTTTTATCGATCCTAAAGGTGCTAACAAAGTGTGCAAGCTCCAGCGATCCATTTATGGACTAGTGCAAGCCTCTCGGAGTTGGAATATACGCTTTGATAGTGTGATCAAAGCATATGGTTTTATACAGACTTTTGGAGAAGTCTGTATTTACAAGAAAGTGAGTGGGAGCTCTGTAGCATTTCTAATATTATATGTAGATGACATATTGTTGATTGGAAATGATACAAAATTTTTGAATATCATAAAAGGATACTTGAATAAGAATTTTTCAATGAAAGACCTCGGTGAAGCTTCTTATATATTGGGCATCAAGATCTATAGAGATAGATCAAGACGCTTAATTGGACTTTCACAAAGCACATACCTTGATAAAGTTTTGAAGAAGTTCAAAATGGATCAGTCAAAGAAAGGGTTCTTGCTTGTGTTACAAGGTGTGAAGTTGAGTCAGAATCAATGCCCGACCACTGCAGAAGATAGAGAGAAAATGAAAGTCATTCCCTATGCCTCAGCCATAGGTTCTATCATGTATGCAATGCTATGTACCAGACCTGATGTGTGCCTTGCTATAAGTTTAGCAAGGAGGTACCAAAGTAATCCAGGAGTGGATCACTTGACAGCGGTCAAGAACATCCAGAAATACCTGAAGAGGACTAAGGATATGTTTCTCATTTATGGAGGTGACAAAGAGCTTGTCGTAAATGGTTACGTCGATTCAAGCTTTGACACTGATCCGGATGACTCTAAGTCACAAACCAGATATGTATTTATATTGAATGGTGGAGCTGTCAGTTGGTGCAGTTCCAAGTAGAGCGTTGTGGCGGGATCTGCGTGTGAAGCGGAGTACATAGCTGCTTCTGAAGCAGCAAATCAAGGAGTCTGGATGAAGGAGTTCATATCCGATCTAGGTTTAATATCTAGTGCATCGGGTCCAATGAAAATCTTTTGTGACAATACTAGAGCAATTGCCTTGGCGAATGAATCCAGATTTCACAAGAGAACCAAACACATCAAGAGACGCTTCAATTCCATCCGCGATCTAGTCAAGGAGGGAGACATAGAGATTTGGAAAATAGACACGGGTCTGAATGTTACAAACCCGTTGACTAAGCCTCTTCCACGAGCAAAACATGATCAACACCAAAACTCCATGTGTAGCGACCCGACCCGAATGGATCAAGTCTTTGTGCTTAAGTGTCATCCCTGGATTGGTATGCTGACACACACAATACTCGAGGATTTATAACAAAGGTAAATCACATGTATAAAGTAACGTAAATACTATTACCTCAATCCAAATAGCGGAATTAACAACAAGGTTGTGGATTCCCATCAACACCAATGACAAAGTTGAGTGTAGATATTGTAACCCTAACATATCACTTACTCGTCGTAAGAATCCTGCAACATGAGACGTTGCAGCCATGTAGGTTAGTACATTGAATGTACTAGCAATTTCACACTGTACAGCAATGCTAAATAATGGCTATCACTACATGCATATTTGGCTGGTGGAGGCTCTAGGTTTAGTTTTTGCATAAAGCTAATTTTTCCTACAACAAAGGAATAGATTTTATATAACTACAAATTTTATTACATTAATTGAGAAGGTAACCCCAACTCAATTCCAAAATCATTAACAACCCAACAATTTCATCAAATAGAGTGATGAGATCAACCAATAATTCAAATACTAGATACTCAAGATGTCCATAACCGGGGACACGACTAATCATGATTAGTTTGTACACTCTGCAGAGGTTTGCGCACTTTTCCCCACAAGACTCGATCTCCTCCATTGAATTTCTCGCACTACATGTTGTTTGAGAAATGGATGACCGAGACACAGTCTTTTAGAAGCATTAACTCTTTACGATGGGTAGACCGTACCACCGACATCCCCTACATCTGCTAGTCTACCACTGTAAGAGGTCACACAACATACTCAACTATGCCAGAGCCCATAATGGCTTGTGGCTGCACCCGGAAGTTTCTAGCATGAATAATCTTATGATCCCTTTGAGCCTGGGTGGAGAACCATAGGATGATCACACGGGTACCCCAGGATCTCCTTGGACAACACTGGATTCCCCAAGTGTCCGGGCAATCCACTGGTATCCCCAGGGTGCCCCAACCAATCCACCCAGATGTGTATTAAAGTAGCCACCTTAAGTTTCCCTTAGATAATATTACTCTCGCAACTTTCATGAATCTCACTTACCAATCCACGTCTACGAGCATAGCAAAGTAGTGCAAGCATAACTCAATAATACCCTGGGTTTGAATGCAAGACAATAGGTTCCTACCTCATCAACTACTACCCAATGCCCACATGTTATCAAAACCTACTCATGCAATGTTTGAGGGTTAAACTAATGCATAAAAACTGGGTATGAAAGGCATGATCGAAGTGTGAACTTGCCTTGTACTGTTGATGAAGATGATTCACACTCATAATTCCTGATAGTTCTACTCGTCACACTCCGATCAATCTATCGTAAGCAAGCAATTGCATACATAAGCACTAATGCAAAAGAATCAAAGAAAAGATCTCGGAAAACTTCGAAAACAAGCAATTAACTCTTGCAATAGAAAAAATTTCTAACAATACCAAAATTGGGTGAATTTGGTCTTATCAGAAAGTTTAGGTCAAGAGCTTCAATTAGCAAAAATAATCAATTAAATCGGAGTTATAAAACTCAAGTTTTGAACAAAAGAAGTTTGAATTCAAATATGTTTGAAATCAGATCTTAAACTTTAAAAAACATGTTTAAGTTGGTTTTCTGGATAGAGGGGATCATAACAAAGAAGTTGGCGTTGGTTTCGTTGGATTTGGATAAACGAGCTAAAAGTAGCGATCGTTTTAAGATCAGGGGCTAAACTGTAAGAAAGCTAATTATATCTAAGTCCCTGGCCGAAAATGAACAGAAAAAGAAAAATCTACCGAACGAACGTTCGCTACAGAGACCTAAGCGATGAAAGTGTTCGCTGAAAGGACCTAATCTGTGAACGTTCACTAACTAAAAAGAAAACGTTTCAAAATTAAAAAACGATCGAACCCGTCGGATCGAGATCCGATGGTCGTGAGGGTGACGGGGGCTACCGGCGGCGGCGGACTTCGACGGCGGCGACTCCGGCGGCGTCGGCGGCTTGCGGGGCGCACGGGGCAGCGAGTGGAGCGGCGGCTACGCGGGCGGCAGATCCAGGCGCGGGTGGCGACGGCGTGCAGCGCGGGGCGGCGGCATGCATCACAGTGTGGCGGCGGCGAGATGCGAGGCGGCAGTGGCGGCTGGGAGAGAGAGAGGGGCCGGGGCGGCCCGGTATTTAAAGGGGGGAGGCCGGGTCGGGCTTGGAGGAGGGGCAAGCCGAGGGGAAATCCCCCTTGGTCATGGCGGCGGCGGCGGTTGCCGTACGGCGACCGGACTCGACGGGGCGGGCGAGGCGGTGGCGGCTGGGCCGTGGCCTGGCGCTGGCTAGGCCGGCCCAGTTCGGCCGCTGACTAAAATTTTGTTTTTTTAACAATTTTACAGAAAAATAAAATAAAACCAAATAAAATAAAAAACATACTATAGGCATATAATATATCAAAATTTTCAGAAAAAGATTTTCTACAACATGAACATTTTATTAGCGTCAAATAAATTCCTCAAAATTTTAAATAAAGCAAAGAGTGCTACTAGTTTAATTAAAAACCAAATAAAATACTTTTAAAATACCAAAATAGTTTCAAATTTATTTCTCTCCATTTTTATATTGTAGGGAATCTTTTTACCCTAATTTCCAATATTTTATTTTTGGAGAAAAATAATTAAAAAAAAGAAATAACTCCAAGTTGAAAATAATTTTCAAAGGGACTTTAAATTTGAATTCTCTGAAACTTCCAACTCATATTTCACATGTTTCGAAGAAGTCATTTTATCTTCTCTCATGAAAATCATTGAGTTGCTTAAAGTTTCTAAATTTGAAATAGTTCCAAATGGAATTCAAATCTTTTCAAAACCCTTTTCATTTTAAATGGAAGAAGTCATGTCATCTTCTCTCTAGGGTTTTGTATTTGAAAAGAATTTGTATTCATGGAGCTCATAAATGCAAGGTGAAAGTTTCGGGGAAGTCCTTTTATTCCCTCTCATTTACTTTCAAAAAAGTTTCAAATTCCACTCAATTTCACACAAACAACCACACCTCAATCAAACAATCAATCAAAACTATTTACTTAATATAACATTCCAAAATTTAGAATTTTGGGATGTTACAAACCTACCACCCTTGAAATGAATCTCGCCCTCGAGATTCGGAGAGGCTAGAAAGAAATAGGTTAGGGTCGGGGGTCTTCTCAAAATCCATCGATCGTCACAGGGGGTGCTACCACCCTTAGAAGCATGGTTACGGTTCCATCAATACTCATATACTCCATCCTTATTGTTGGCAGTGTCGGTCTTCTCAAATTCTCGAGAAAATTCCTTCTCTGGGCTCTTCTGGTAGTGGCATAATCTTTTTCCTCAATTCCTGTGTCCATTTCATCTTGGTACGGTACCTCTGTGACTGGGTCTTCTTATCTGACGGGTCTGGCGCCAATACTAAACATCTATCGATATCTCATGGTAGTCAACAATTTATGGTTTCTCCTGCAGGAAATGGGTCTGGGTTTCATTCTCACTGTATGACCTACGATTGGCAACAGCTGCCTTGTACAAGGGGAAAAAATTTCATACCATTCTAATGTTTAAACAAGGTTTTGATATCGTCTTCTCTCTACTATAGGTAAGTCACTCAGATTTACCATCCCATATAGCAAGGCGAATAATAAGAGTAAGTCGGTATGGTTGTCAATCCATCCCTCACCCAAATCATTACCTTGTATATGGTTTAGCGAATCTCGCATTCTAACACTTGGTCATCCTCACAAGCATTACATAATTTCTCTTGTGGAAGAACTAAGTTCGGATAATCCATTGATTCAGCAAGCCAAACAAACATCTATCGTTCCTTCACATCTCTCAGGTTTTTGCGTTACTCCTATAAGACCGTCTCTAGATAAAGGCATATCCTCTTCCAGGGTTTTTCCTTCAGCAAGAGTGTGCTTGCTTCTTGGTGATACGTCTCCAACGTATCTATAATTTTCAATTGTTCCATGCTATTATATATTCTGTTTCGGATGTTTAGTGGGCTTTATTATACAGGTTTATATTATTTTTGGGACAAACCTACTAACCCAAGGCCCAGTGCAAATTACTGTTTTTTCGCCTATTTCAATGTTTCGCAGAAAAGGAATATCAAACGGAGTCCAAACGGAACGAAACCTTCGGAAGAGTTATTTTTGGAACAAACGTGATCCAGGGGACTTGGAGTGGACGTCAAGAAATCAACGAGGAGGCCACGAGGCAGGGAGGCGCGCCTGCCCCCTGGGCGCGCCCCCACCCTCGTGGGCCCCTCGTGGCTCCACCGACCTACTTCTTCCTCCTATATATACCTACGTACCCCGAAACCAACCAGGAGCACCACGAAACCCTATTTCCACCGCCGCAACCTTCTGTACCCGTGAGATCCCATCTTGGGACCTTTTCTGGCGCTCCACCGGAGGGGGAATCGATCACGGAGGGCTTCTACATCAACACCATAGCCTCTCTGATGATGTGTGAGTAGTTTACCTCGGACCTTCGGGTCAATAGTTATTAGCTAGATGACTTCTTCTCTCTCTTTGGATCTCAATACAAAGTTCTCCTTGATCTTCTTGGAAATCTATTTGATGTAACTCTTTTTGTGGTGTGTTTGTCGAGATCCGATGAATTGTGGGTTTATGATCAAGATTATCTATGAACAATATTTGAATCTCCTCTGAATCTTTTATGTGTGATTGGTTATCTTTGCAAGTCTCTTTGAATTATCAGTTTGGTTTGGCCTACTAGATTGATCTTTCTTGCAATGGGAGAAGTGCTTAGCTTTGGGTTCAATCATGCGGTGCTCGATCCCAGTGACAGAAGGGGAAATGACACATATTGTATTGTTGCCATCGAGGATAAAAAGATGGGGTTTATATCATATTGCTTGAGTTTATCCCTCTACATCATGTCATCTTGCCTAATGCGTTACTCTGTTCTTATGAACTTAATACTCTAGATGCATGCTGGATAGCGGTCGATGTGTGGGGTAATAGTAGTAGATACAGGCAGGAGTCGATCTACTTGTTGCGGACGTGATGCCTATATACATGATCATGCCTCGATATTCTCATAATTATGCACTTTTCCATCAATTGCTCGATAGTAATTTGTTCACCCACCGTAATACTTATGCTATCTTGAGAGAAGCCACTTGTGAAACCTATGGCCCCTGGGTCTATTTTCCATCGTATTAATCTTCCGTCAACTAGCTATTTCTGGTGCCGTTTATTTTGCAATCTTTACTTTTAATCTTTATCATAAAAATACCAAAAATATTATCTTATCATCTCTATCAGATCTCACTTTTGCAAGTGGCCGTGAAGGGATTGACAACCCCTTTATCGCGTTGGTTGCAAGGTTCTTATTTGTTTGTGTAGGTACGAGGGACTTGCGTGTGGCCTCCTACTGGATTGTTACCTTGGTTCTCAAAAACTGAGGGAAATACTTACGCTACTTTGCTGCATCACCCTTTCCTCTTCAAGGGAAAACCAATGCATGCTCAAGAGGTAGCAAGAAGGATTTCTGGCGCCGTTGCCGGGGAGTCTACGCACAAGTCAAGACATACCATGTACCCATCACAAACTCTTATCCCTCGCATTACATTATTTGCCATTTGCCTCTCGTTTTCCTCTCCCCCACTTCACCCTTGCCGTTTTATTCGCCCTCTCCTTCCTTTCGCCTCTTTTTTGCTTGCTTCTTGTTGCCTGTTTGTCCTGATGGCCCTGCCTAAAAACGTTGATCCTTACCTTAAAAGGTTGGACGAGATTGAAAACAACGTCAGAAGCTTTATGACTTTGCGATTTGAGCATAATAATTTCTTTAGAAACGAGCTTAAAGAACAAAAAAGGGTTATGGAGTACATAAATAAAGAGCTTGATGATATGTCTAAGGAATTTTATGGTTTGAAATCTTAGTTTGCTCATCTTGAAAAATTAATAGCCCAAATTTCGGATAAGCAGGTCACCTTAGTTAATAAGATGGCCGCCAAACCGGAAGATCTAGAAGGTAATAAGGATGAAGATCTAAAAGTGATTGATGTGTCTCCTATTAAATCATTGTTTTGCAATATGAATCTTGATAATGATGGGACTGGAGATGAGTCAGCTTTAGTTAAAAGGCGTTCCAATGATTCGGAGTTTTTAGATCTTGATGCAAAAATTGGTAAAAGTGGGATTGAAGAGGTCAAAACTTTACATAGTAATGAACCCACTATTTTGGATTTCAAGGAATGTAATTATGATAATTGTTCTTTAATAGATTGTATTTCCTTGTTGCAATCCATGCTAAACTCTCCGCATGTTATAGTCAAAATAAGGCTTTTACCAAACATATCGTTGATGCTTTAATGCAATCTTATGAAGAAAAGCTTGAATTGGAAGTTTCTATCCCTAGAAAACTTTATGATGAGTGGGAACCTAGTATTAAAACTAAAATTAAAGATCATGAATGCTATGCTTTGTGTGATTTGGGTGCTAGTGTTTCCACGATTCCAAAAACTTTGTGTAATATGTTAGGTTTCCGTGAATTCGATGATTGTTCTTTAAACTTGCACCTCGCGGATTCCACCATTAAGAAACCTATGGGAAGGATTAATGATGTTCTTATTGTTGCTAATAGGAATTATGTGCCCGTAGATTTCATTGTTCTTAATATAGATTGCAATCCTTCATGCCCTATTATTCTTGGTAGACCTTTCCTTAGAACGATTGGTGCAATTATTGATATGAAAGAAGGAAATATTAGATTCGAATTTCCGTTAAGGAAAGGCATGGAACACTTTCCTAGAAATAAAATTAAATTACCTTATGAATCTATATTGAGGGCCACTTATGGATTGCATGCCAAAGATGACAATACCTAGATCTATCCTAGCTAGGGGCGTTAAACGATAGCGCTTGTTGGGAGGCAACCCAATTTTATTTTTGCTTCTTGCTTTTTTGTTCTGTTTAGGAATAAATAATTGATCTAGCCTCTGGTTAGATGAGGTTTTATGTTTTAATTAGTGTTTGTGCCAAGTAAAACCTACAGGATCTTCTTGGATGATAGTTATTTGATCTTGCTGAAAAAGTCAGAAACTTTCTGCTCACGAAAACAATTGTTAAAAATCACCAGAACGTGAAAAAATACTGATTCCAATTGCAGTAGTTCAATAAAAAAATTATCTAGGTCTTCCTATTTTGGTAGATTTTTCTGAGTTCCAGAAGTTTGCGTTAGATACAGATTACTACAGACTGTTCTGTTTTGGACAGATTCTGTTTTTCGTGTGTTGTTTGCTTATTTTGATGAATCTATGGCTAGTATCGGAGGTTATGAACCATAGATAAGTTGGAATTAAGTAGTTTTAACGCCAATATAAAGAAATAATGAGTTTATTACAGTACCTTGAAGTGGTGGTTTGTTTTATTTCGCTAACGGAGCTCATGAGATTTTCTGTTGAGTTTTGTGTTGTGAAGTTTTTAAGTTTTTGGGTAAAGATTTGATGGATTATGGAACAAGGAGTGGAAAGATCCTAAGCTTGGGGATGCCCAAGGCATCCCAAGGTAAAATCTAAGGACAACCAAAAGCCCAAGCTTGGGGATGCCCCGGAAGGCATCCCCTCTTTCGTCTTCATCCATCGGTAACTTTACTTGAAGCTATATTTTGTGTTTTGCTTGGAGCGTCTTGTATGATTTGAGTCTTTGCTTTTTAGTTCACCACAATCATCCTTGCTGTACACACCTTTTGGGAGAGACACACATTAATTGGAATTTATTAGAATACTCTATGTGCTTCACTTATATCTTTTGAGCTAGAAAATTTTGCTCTAGTGCTTCACTTATATCTTTTAGAGCACGGTGGTGGTTTTATTTTATAGAAATAATTGATCTCTCATGCTTCACTTATATTATTTTGAGAGTCCTTTAGAACAGCATGGTAGTTTGCTTTGGTTAAAATTTTAGTCCTAAAGTGATAGGCATCCAAGAAGGATATAATAAAAACTTTCATATAAGTGCATTGAATACTAAGAGAAGTTTGATACTTGATGATTGTTTTGAGATACGAAGATGGTGATATTAGAGTTATGCTAGTTGAGTGGTTGGGAATTTGAGAAATACTTGTTCTAAAGTTTGTGATTCCGTAGCATGCACGTATGGTGAACCGTTATGTGATGAAGTCGGAGCATGATTTATTTATTGATTGTCTTCCTTATGAGTGGCGGTAGGGGACGAGCGATGGTCTTTTCCTACCAATCTATCCCCCTAGGAGCATGCGCGTAGTACTTCGTTTCGATAACTAATAGATTTTTGCAATAAGTATGTGAGTTCTTTATGACTAATGTTGAGTCCATGGATTATACGCACTCTCATACACTACAAAAAAAAGACACATCCGTGACATTTTGGGCCGAACGAAAAAAAATTATGTCATACTTATGACACTTCTATGACGATAATTGTGACAAACCCCGGTATCATCATAGATGTGGTGGGCTCCTACTTCTATGACAAAAAATCATGACAGAAAATGGGCTTTTCGTCCTGGGCGGGCCGAAGACACAGCTGCATGACATTCTTTGGGCCGTCCATGACGGAAAAAACGTGGTAGAAGCGAGGGCGAGGAAAATATCGGGGTGTTCCCGGTTAAGGTGGGTGGTCGGGGCCGAGCGATGCGCGTTTCTCTCGTACACGCACGCGCGTGGGTGCGAGGCGTTGGGCTCTAACTGAACCCGGGCAAGGCGTTGGGCTCTAACTGAACCCGAGCGATTGCACTGCAGGCTACGCATTACTGAACCCGAGCGATCGATCGATGGCTATTAACTGAACCCGATTGAGCGATACCTTCGCTACTGCTGCTAACTGAAGCCGATCGATGCTGCCTCTGGATGAACAGTGAGCGTTGCTGGGGGGGGGGTTTGGATGAATACTTCCCGGTGGGGGTGGATGAACATGACCCCGTGGTGTTGCCTCTGGATGAACAGTGAGCGTTGCTGGGGGGTTTGGATGAACAGTTCTTGGTGGGGGTGGATGAACAGGACCCCGTGGTGTTGCCTCTCGATGAACAGGGCCCCGATCGATCGAGCCGGTTGGGGCTGGATGAACAGGAACACCCTATGGAGGGCTGGATGAACAGTAGACGGTGGAGGGCCGGATGAACAGTAGCCCGTGGAGAGGGCTGGTTGAACAGTAGCCGGTGGAGTGTCGCGCGGTGGAGGCTGGATGAACAGGAGCCCGTGGATGAACAGTCGCATGTGGAGGCTGGAGGAGGTCGACGGTGGATGAATAGTAGCCCGTGGAGGCTGGAGTGGGGTCGACGGTGGAGATGAACAGTATCCCGTGGAGTCCCGTTTTGCGGTACGCCACACCCCTCCCGATGAACAGGACCCCCGTGTCGCCGTAGCGCTCCAACACAAGTCAGTTTCCTCCGTTTTGCGGTACGCCACACCCCTCCCGATTAACAGGACCCCCGTTTCGACTGTAGGAGGTCCGTTTCCTCCGTTTTGCGATACGCCAGACCCCTCCCGATGAACAGGATCCCATTTCGAACGTGGCCGGCCGAACACAAGGCCGTTTCCTCCGTTTTGCGGTACGCCAGGCCTCGTTTCCATCGGCTGTTCCGTCCAAGCCGGTTGGCTTCCACGCGTTCCGTTGCCTCCCGATGAACATGACGCATTCCGTTGCCTCCCCATGAACACGACGACGACGCAGTTTCTCCGTTCCGACCCAGCCATGTACACGAGCCCTGGTCGTACGTACGCGCGAGTAGGTGTTCGAGACCCCGCCCATATGTACGTACGTGGCCGTATTTACTTTCTTGCACCCTGGCCGTTGTACGTATGTGTACATGCTACGTGCGTGCCTCTATTACGACACGTGCGCGCCTCTACATCGACCAGTATGTACGTACACGTTCGCGACCAGAATGACAACGCTACGTACGCTTCGACCAGGTGGGTCACGACTGTCAGGCACTTCCTTGCGTGCGAAGATGTAGCTGGTGGGTCCCAGCAGTCAGGGGCGAATCGTTTTTTTTGCCTGGACACACTTCCTTGCGTGCGAAGATGTCGCTGGTAGGTCCCAGCAGTTAGGGTGGAAACGTTTTTTTCACGAAATATGGTTGCCCATCAGGTGGGTCCCTGCTGTCAGGTGGAGGAATCATTATTTTCCGCGTAATAAGGAGGCACTTCCTTGCTGCGGCCGTGGACCCAGCTTTCAGCCTCTCCACGTACAGTCCACGTCCGATGGAAGCCGTTCCTTGACCACGTTGACCACGCCATGCCGAGAGCACCAGGGCGGTGGACGACGGCGAGGCCTAGGAAGGGGACGACGCGGAGCCGGGGAAGATGCGGCAGTGGATGCCCACGCGTAGAGGAGTATGAGGGTTCACTGATTCACTGCGGTGTGAGGATGCCATCGCCGTAGAATAACAGGGGGTGTGGGTGAGTAGAGGGATGGCCTGGCCAGCGGTGGGAGTAGTAGGGGGCGGTGAGGCCTCCACGGCATCGCAGCCGGCCACGGGAGGCAGGAGCACGAGGCACGACCGGCGCTGCTTTGGGCGGCTAGAGCAAGAAGACCAGAGGTTGAAGAAGCACTACGGCCGTTGGATGGACATAGTACGGTCACTGGAGCTAGAATCGTTCATATTGACTAAGTTGACAAAGCCCTCCGTCCCCGTCAACTTAGTTGGCCCACAAGTCAGCCTCCCACTATTGGGGGTCCCAGCTAGCAGGGGGTATTCATTCTTTGTGTGCGTAATAAGGAGGCAGTTCCTTGCGTGCGAAGATATAGCTGGTGGGTCCGACCTGTCAGCGGTGGGAACGTTTTTCACGAAATACAGAGGCCCTTCTGGTGGGTCCCAGCGGTCAGGTGGAGGAATCATTATTTTGCGCGTAATAAGGAGGCATTTCCTTGCGTGCGACAATGGAACCAGCTGTCAGCCTCTCCACGCATAGTCTACTTCCGATAGTGTCGTTCGTTGACCACGTTGACCACTCCGCGCTGAGCGCATCCAAGGTGGTGGACGACGGCGAGGCCCCGGACAGCAATGAGCCGAAGATGGGAAGACGCGGGAGTAGAGTCGCAGACGGAGAGGTGTACGAGGGTTAACTGGTTCTAGTGCGGTGTGGTTCGGCAGTCGGTGGAGAAGAACAGGAGGTGTGGAGGGGTGGAGGGATGGCCTGGCCAACGGTGGAGTAGCGCTTCACAGCGAAGCATGCTAAGCAAAGCTGCTAGTAGCAGGAGGCGGGAGCAGGTGGTCCCGGCGGCGCTGGGGGAAGAAGACGAGAGATTGAAGATGGATGCCGGTCGTTGGATGTAAATCCAACGGCTAACGATGTCAGAATCATTTGTTGACTAAGTTGACAACGACTTGCATTGGCTTCGACCTATTGGCCCACATTTCAGCCTCCAAAAATGTGGCACGTATTCAACCCATTTTTTTATAATTTACAGTCTTTTTGTGCGGGGTAGAATTTACAGTCCATTTGATCTTTTTTTTGAATTACAGTCCATTAGCTGGGTTGGGTGAACAAATAATGTAGCGTCCATGCGGCCCATTTATGTTTTTCCTAAAAAATTACAGGCCATTTGCACTTTCTCGAAATACACGATTTTGCTGGGCTTATTCTAATTCTAATGTTGGGGTGGGCGCAGCAATGTTATCAAAAAATAAACAGGGGCTGAGAATTTTGTTATATATATATATATATATATATATTTTTAAATAATAAGTGATTTATTACATTGGTCCTTAAATCTTACCAAGCTTTTGTACACAATCACCAGGATTTTCGTTGCCAAAAAAAATCCAGGATCTTATTGTTAAGAAATTATTTCTATAAATTAATAAGATGTGGGATATTGCTTTCTTACATATGTAAGTATCTGTTAAATATATGATGACAATAACAATAATATATAATAACATATAAAATAATATATATATATATAATATAGTTAGAAGGGAAACATAAGTTGGACCAGGCGTTCCTATTCTTATATAGAAAAATAGAACAGACCTCTGCGTTTTCTTCAAAAAAAACATAAATTGGGCTGCCGATGTTTCAGGAAAAATAAAACCTCGGATGGGAGGTCCATTGGCCGGTCGATACATGACGGCCCTCAAGAAAATACAATTAGGCCTATGGACCTCCCATCCGAGGTCGTGGGCTGCGCATGTTAAAAAAGAAAGCCAAGACGGGGCAGCCCAAAACCCAACCGATACTTGGTGCCCCGGTGATAATAAATGATACCTGCCAGCTCCCCGGCTTCGTTGTGAATTTATCTCCGATAGTAACTACATTGAAGCACCTAAAAAAATGTAACTATGTTGACAAACCCATGGGCCCCAACGTCAGCATAGCATTAGGAGGAAGTATTTTTAAGATGAGGCACTTGCTTGCGTACGGCCATAGACCTGGTGGGTCCCGACTGTCCGCCTCTCCACGTACAGTCCTCCTAGATTCCTCTCATTTGTTCAGCATGTTCACAATGGCAGACAGCGGCGTCGTGGCGAGCGCACAAAGGCGCATGAGGAGATCCGACCACCTGAGGAAGTGCCTTATTAGTAATGAAACAACTAAATTAGCCTAGTGGTCGAGTGACACTACCCGACACCTGTTCCACCCGGTTTCGATTCCACCTGTGCAGAGAAAATATCTCCAAAATTTTTGCCTCTGCGTTTATTGACATGTGGGTCCCAATTGTCATCTACGCACACCACGTCCAACACTTGCCAAAACTTCGTCCCTCGTTTTCTCTGTTTTTCGCACACTCGACATTGTGTGGGCATCTTGAAAATAGCATATCATTTTGACTGTGCATCATATGAAGATGTGCTATGCATGAATGTTGATCAGCATGATGTTAACTGGCTGGTAGTTCCAGTTTCGACCATGAATAAAACTTCCAGCGTGATGTTAACACTGTTTGAAAATACCGTGTTAATATAAATGCTCTGCCTCTGAAAGTTGCAGTTTCTTATCTGAAACTGAACTTGGAGTTTCTTATCTGAAACTGAAACTTGCAGTTTCTTCTCTGAGAATCACATTGTCTGCACTTTTATACTCCTATGAAACTACATTTTTTTAAGTGCTAAAAATAGATCTCTAGAATTCATAAAATACTTCATATGCTCAATACTGCAAATCTGAAATTCAAAAGACATTCATATCTGAAAGTACTCTCAAAATACACAACACAAAACACAATTCACAACCTGCAAATACTAACAACCCTAAGCTCCTCCTGACAATTCACAGCCTACCCGACTATCGGTCTGGGGGGGGGGGTAATCCCTCCTATTCCTCGGCGGCAGACAGCCGCCCCGTGAGACGATGTGAACGGCGAGGGAGAGGGTGGCGGGGAAGCGTCGTCGAGCCAATTGTTTTTCTCCTCTTGCAGTTGGGTTCGATCGACGAAGACTCCACTGGCTCACTCTGGCACGACACCCTCACCCCTCACAAACGACACCCTGTAGATGCTCGATCCTTCAATCTCTGGTGGATGCTCCATCTGGGATCGATACTCCCATGACCGCTCCCTCACGATCGGATTCGGTGAATCTATTTGCTCCATGGCCCAGAGGAGCAGCTCTATGTACTCCCACGCGACTCCCTCTGGGAGTATCGCCGCCTTTTCACTCTGTTGCAGATATTTGGCCATGGATGTCGCCGTCGCCGCTAGTTGGTCCTTGTTGTCAATCCAAGACTGTATCTCCAACATCCTAGCTAGCTTCACAGGGTCGCCGTCTGCGATCCTCATGTATCGGTTGTACTCCTCCATCGATCTACTTCTCCATAGCACCTTCACTCGCCGGCGGTGGTTTTTGAATGGAAGAGGAGAGGAGCAGTGCTGGTTTTGGTTTAGAACAGGAGAGGAGAGACGCTGGTTTTGGATTGGAACAGGAGAGGAGGGGCGGTGGTTTTGAAATGGAAGAGGAGAGGAGCGGCGCTGGATTTAGATTGGAACAGGAGAGGAGCGGCGGTGGTTTAAGAGGAGAAGAGCGGAAGAGCGGCGCTGGTCTTGGAAGTAATTTTTTGTTTTGCGTATTTTTGGGTCAAAGTTTGACCACGTACTGTATTTGACAAGCAAAATGTGAATGCATGTCACCAAAAATTGTATCGTTTGGTTCGTATCTGAATGTACTTTCAAATTATATTATTTTCGCAACGTATAACATATATTTTATTTGCGAAAATCATGGTCAATTATGACCCAGAATAAAAGGGAGACTAGTTAATGTGGGGTCACTTTCTTAATTGAAGGGTAAATTGATTTTGATTTTGATCCAGTCATAGCGCGCCGGCCCTCTCGTCCAATCCTAAATCACTGCCGCACGCTCCTCTCCCTCTTCTCCATTGCAAAACCACCTCCTCTCCTCTCCATCATCTACATTCCAAAACCACCGTGTCGCCTCTCCCTCTTCTCCATTGCAAAACCACCTCCTCTCCTCTCCATCATTTCCATTCCAAAACCACCGTCTCTCCTCTCCCTCTTCTCTATTGCAAGACCACCATCTCTCCTCTCCCTCTTCTCTATTGCAAGACCACCATCTCTCCTCCCATCTTCCAAAGCTGGCACCGAATCAGGCAGATCGCCGACGGCACCAGGAAAAGTTAGCCAGGTTGAAGAAGATCCTTACTTGGTTTGACAATGAGTGGGAGATTTCGAGGACGGTAGGGTTTAAGGTAAGCTTCGCACTAACCTAATCTTCCACCTTCTCATGCTTACAATCAGTGTGACAACTAATGAAAATCATGGATACAATCAGTCTCCGAGTACTATGCCAATCACCCTTAAATAGCTCTGGACCTTTGGGTCAAAGTTGTGACACTGTGTACAAATAAAGAAAAATAGATTGGTGCTTCTTTCAGAAAAGATTACTCCCTAGAAAACTGCCAATATAAGCTACTAGTATTTGGTTAGAGGATTTGCTGCCGAGAAAGATCCGTCCACAGAGAGCGCCACACATCCCACTGGTGGTGGTGTATGCCAATGCGTGCATGGAGCATGGTTGGTGCCTGTAATTTTTACTTGGCATACCTTGCACTCTGCATATATGCCGGTTCCATCTGTACATTTGTGCAGTTCCACCAAAATGCAGCTGAATAACCCTGTTTGCATAGATAATAAAAAAGCGTGATTACATTATAGTGGCACTAGTTGAGGAAACACGCAAAATAAATAGAAGAAAATATTGCGATAGTATCATAGTATGCCATGCTGCGAGGGCGAGATGGGCCCTGCGACGCCTCATACGGTACGCCACGCCTCATAGTGGAAATCGTCTCAAGTCTCCCCGATACACCTTCTGCCAGTGATGAACATCAGTGTACAATGGTAGTACAAGGAGGGGCCTTGAGACATTCAAATCTCTATTTTTGTGCAGATCAAGTAAAATTAAGCACCCTAGTTTGCAGAAACGCTTAAATATTAACAATAGGACTAGTTGATGAAACATACATTAACAAAGAGAAGCACTTTCTTTATCTACATTGGAAATGAAATGATAGAGAGGAAACTCGCTCTATTTTAACTGTATTATTACTTCATTTTATCAGTGACACTAGGGTCGAGCAGGAGGCAAACGAGGTGTACCGTGCATCGCAAGGATGAAGGCCGGGGGTGCTTAGACTGGGATGCTGAAGCTGGCTCTTTCAGTCCCTATCTTCCTCCTGATGTTTCTGTGGTAGCATTTGGGTTGTAATCCAAACTTGGTCGAGCTGGTGCTGCGTCCCCCTACCTGCCTAGCTTATGTGGCGAACTTGTGTCATGCTAGTACTCAGTCTGTTCTAGTAGTAGTTGCATAATTGCCCATTTACACTGAGATGTTGTCGGATAATGGTTCTCTATGGTTGGGTTTCTTTAATGAAGTCGGAGGGAACCCCCTCTTTCGATATATAAAAAAACAGTGGCACTACCGGTGCCAAAACATTGCCTCTAATTAATAGTGCCACTAGGTTAAGGTGCAAAATAATAACATTACTGCTTTATCATGGCAGTGCCAAAACAGTAGCACAGGAGCAGGATCAACATGCAGGATCTTTGGCAAACGGTCAGACCAAAAAGGAACATACCTCGTGATGCGAATCATATCTGCAGTCAATGCCATCGTAGAAGGGATGACACCAGTCACCAACATGGATGATTCAATTCGTGGGACCTTTTGGTGTAGTTCACCAAAAATGAAGCAATGTCCCATGAACTAGGTGCTTCTTCTTCTTCTTTTTTTAAGAAAAGGGCTCCAGCCCCGGTTCCATTTCCATCAGAAAAAAAACCCACAGAGCTTCTTCTTCATTAGTTGGAATAAAATTGAGCAACATCAAGGTTGGTCGTGAAGCTCCTGGAGAGTAGGCGGACCAGGACAGTTGCATCTCTAACGAAAAGAAGCAACTTATCTTAATGAGAAATTTAGCTGGACATGAAAAAAAGTGCCATTGATTCATATTACTGGAGGCATTACATTGAAAACAATATTGATTTAACGTGTCCTTACTTTTAACAGTGCGACTGCTACATTTTACCAGTGGCATTACATAAGAGCGGCTCGGGGAAACAAACATCAGAAGAGGATATCTGGGTTGGTCCCATTTTTGTTCGGTATATAGCCACCTTATACTGTGTGAGGCTAGCAAATCTAGTGTTGGACTTACTCTGTTGACTTGTCCCCCAGTCCCCACTTTATTTCCTTTTTCAACCAATAGATCGGGTTTATATTGAGTTTGTACTGTGTTCCCTTTATTTCCCTATTAGACCTAGAGACCAGTTGGATAGCCAGTCTCTCCTACTTTTCGCCCCCATTATTTCCTCTTTCAACCAAGTCCTAGATTCAGGTAACAAATCTTCCCCCACCCCCACCCCCTTTCTTCCTTGTTTCAACCAAGTACTATTAGATTCGAGTGCATGAACTAGTTTTACCTCTTAATAGTAAAAAATTAGGTGGTTTTCGAATAGCCGGTCGATCCTATCTACACGAGGGCCTGAGAAATAGTAAAAGATACAAATGCAGCGACGTCAGGAGCTCGGGAAGTAGAGCAAGGCCGGTTTCGAAGGAAGTTATACCTGAGGGTTGCCGGGATGTTGCTAGGTGGGCGGCGGGAGGCCGGATCTGCCCACACTACGGCAGCGAGGAAGAAGGGGTGGGAGGCCCTCCCTCGCCAGCGATGCTTGGGAGAGAACGGCAAGGCACGCTGATCGGGACATGCCGGCAGTGGGTAAGAGCCGTCGCCGAGGACGACCGCGTGAACGTTGCACCTTCTCACCTTCCCCGGCGGAGAGGATCTGGCTGGATCTGTGACCAGCGGTGAGTAGAGAGAGAGAGTGTGGCCACCGCTGTCGTGTTTAGATCTGGAGAGGACGAGACAGTGTGAAGAGAGCAACACTAGCAAGCAAGCGCGGAGGCTCCTGCCTATATAGTGGAGTACTAGTTTTCTTTTGTCTACCGACCGGAACCGGCTTGACCTCGGCAATGACTGTCAAGAAGTCTTCATGCACGTGCCCCGGAGGCGCAGTTGTCGTCATTTTGATCTGAAGCACCGGATTATAACATATAACACGAAAAAATGCCACATGACAAGAAATCATAACCTCACTGCCCAAAGGAGACAAGATGAATCCCGACGGACAAACTAGACGAGGATCAAAGCTCAAATTAAAGATAAACTCGTAGAAAAGGGGTTCGTCGATAGATGTCCTAATTAACATAGCCGTCTTGACCTAGATGGTGCCCGAGTAGTCTTCGTGCATGTGCCCCTAATGACTAGCCCAACTTAGTTGTCGCTGTTTAACCCTCGCAGTGATCCGAAGCACATGACACCTAATTTTGCGAGATGACAAGAAACCTTTTTTTAGATTTCTCACCAGAACTACATCCCTGTACAACACAGCCTGCATGATATGTAGACGATAGCCAATCCAGGCGTGTCTGCTGGAGTCTGGTCACATGCATGGATGAACTGATCTTCCGTGTCTTGCAGGGATCGTACAGGTACCAACGTATGTACTCCTACAACACTTCTCTAGTAGTACTATCGCTCGTCTCTCTCTTCTATTAACTCACCCGACTTGCGGTGTAGGGGAGTGTGCCTATGGTCGGTTCTCAATTGCGGTCCCACATGTGTGTGCAAACGCAATATGACGCGCGTTCCATTCGGAGAGCGGCGTGCTAGACCGACCGACCATCTGGGGTGCAACGCGAACGCGACGGGCGTGTTGTATACTCCGTACATGTGTACCGCTGTTTTCTTGAGGCTTTGCTCCATGGCGCAATCCATGGATACAAAATTAGTATACTGTACTATTTAAAAGTTGAGGGCAGGGCTTTTCCCGCATGGTAGGCGGGGCAGTTCCGCCTAGTCGGTTCGACAGAGACGCGAGAAGATGAGGGAGTAGGCTACTGCAAACATAGGGCTGTGTGATTTGACAGTGAGCTACCGCTGGACAGGTGGGGCCCGGTGATTTGTCTTGCCATTATCATTTTAACTACGGCGCTACGACCGTCTTGAGTCTCTCGATTCCCGACCACCTCCATACAGGTGCCTCTCCCGATGCTCCACCATGTAGAAGCTGGCTCTTGCTTGAGAGCCCACTCCTCCACTTTTTCCTTGCCTCTTTCCCCCACATATACAAAAATGCCATGTAAAGCGGGCTTATAGCCCACTATTGTACTTGATCCTATAGGTGCTACGCCTGCCACATAGGCATAAAGTCTGATGTGGCAAGTTAATTAAGAAGAGAGAGACTAGTTTGGTGACCCGAGGAAGAAACAGTGATAAGCGCGTGTACCTAGATGAAGCAAACTTAGCAACAAAAAACTAAGCACCTATGCATTGGGGACTTGAGTTGCTAAGCCATTTAATGCCCATAGCACATCATCTAAGCACCATTTCATTGGAAGAGGTCACTCCTTGGAAACTGCAATAAATACTACGAAGAAAGAGATAAAGAGAAGTAAACAAAAAATACACTTATAGCCAACCTTATAGCTAACCTTGTTGTATGAGTGACTAAGTGATGACTATGTATGGCATGCCAACATCAGATAGCGTAATGCACCGTGTTAAATCTCCAAGGGCGCGACCGCGCCAGCGAGGCGACGGTCGTGGTAGGCGCGACCATGATACGTGCTGCTGGCAGCCCTTGGATCTGAGATCGAACGGTCTCATGCTAAGTTGCTAAAAATTTGCAGGATAACCCTCCAGGATAGGATATTCACCCATAGGTCTAGAATCACGCCATGCAACCGTTCGATCTCAGATCCAAGGGCTCTCGCAAGCCCGTATCATGGGAGAATGGAAAGCTTCGTATCACCTGTAATTTTCCCGACGCTTGACATGACATCGAAAGCCATTTAATTGGGCGTCGAGTAGACATGACATCTAATTGGTCCCCCATAGTACTGTGCATGAATCCATTTATCCACCAGGCAAGCCACTACCCTGCCATTCGCACGCCCCCCCCCCCCCCACTCGACATTTTTACAATCAATAAACCGCTCCTAGTCGTCCCGTCCTTTCACATTACGGCAGTTCCACTAATCCTAACCCTCCTCCCAAACCCATGGCGTCCCAAATCTCCATGATCGGCGGTGAGTACAAGGTTAGAACCATCACCGGCGATGAGTTCGACGTCATCTACACCCGTTCTTCCGCAACGGTGAAAGAATGCCTTGCTCACTTCAAACGCATGTTCGAAAACTCAAATGATGAGTGGGTCGCTGGGCTAGATGTTGAGTACACCACAGTCCTGGGAAGCGAGAAGAAACTAAAGGAGGTAGAGAAGAAGAAGCCTGCCATGATCCAGGTTTGCGTGCATAACTTATGCTTGGTCTACCACATATGCCATGCCGACGTTGAGTGCGAGGAATTTAAGAAGTTCCTCAAGGGCGGCCGAGTCAAATTCGTTACTGTAGACTTTAGGAACGACAAGGAAATCCTGGGTCAGATAGGCCTCATTGTAGGCGACCCCTTCGACCTCCAGAAGGAAGGGCTGGTGCCCTCCCTTGATCAGCCTTCAATGCTTACCCTGGTAGGAGCCATGGTTCATCCTTCGTACGGTGAACTGAAGAAACCTCCGCACACGTTTCATCGTCCATGGCAGTGGACTGTACTAGATATAGATCACATCCACTACGCTGCAACGGATGGCTACCTTTGTTTCAATATCTACAAGGGTTGGATGAAGAGTAAGAGCCAAGTGTGCGGTTCAAGCAAAGAAGTATCGCCCAAGAGGAAGAGGGACAAGGACGAAGTCGAGGACGTGGACGAGGACTCCGAGTAAGGTGGCAATGTCGTTGCTCATGGTGGTTCTAATGCAGTGTCTACCAGATTAGTTGCTTAGTTTAATTCCTGGTGTGCTTAGTTTTATTTGAGGGGTGTGTTGTGCTGAGCCCGAGCAGAACTATCTTATGTTTCTTCTCGTTATATTTCGTACATTTCATCTTTTAGTTGGTATAGTACTACCACTCGTTTCTTGACATTATATACGTACAATATATATGGCCAACATCATATAGCCAACAGTTTAGTTGTCAAAGAATTTCAGGGTGCTTAGTTTTGTCAAAGAATTCCAGGGTGCTTAGTTTTATTTGAGGGGTATGTTGTGTTGGACACCATTAACTTATCATTGTGAGAATCGGCTTATTTTTGTCATGTAACATGGTCAACGGGTTTGACGTGAAAATAACAATGTCTAATGGCATTTCTGAGCAAACATCTAACTTAACGATGGCATTTTTTAGATATCTAATTGCATTTTTGAGCAGGCATCTCACGGATCGATGGCATTTTTTGAGTAGTTGTAACTTCTAATGGCAAAACTGAGTAGTGATACACAACTAGTGGCATAAATAATAACAACCCAAGAATTAAATAGGTATGCTAATTTCTTTCTTTATTTATTTCTTTATACCTTTGTGTGTGAAACAATATACGCTGCCTCCCCCCAGATTTTCTTTACAGAGGCAACATAGAACTCTATGAGTGCCCTGTTAAATTTTGGAATTATTCCGAGTTCGTTTGGCCTTTTTTATACATTAATTGAGTTTCTGGTCATTTAATGTGCATAATTCAAATTTTAACTACAAGCACATGCTCCCGTGCACCAAAGTTGACTGAAAAATCACATGTGTGTCCTCGGGTGAATTTCTAGATCCCATGCAAGAAATGGGAATGAAATTCAAACATCTGGGCATCATGGTTCGACCGAGAACATTGAGAAGCTTGGTTTTAAAATTATTGTAAATCTAAAACACGCCTGAAATTCATGAAACTTGGCATGGTGTCATGTCATGGTACTACCATGCTGTGGTAAAAAATTGCAGAATAGGAACAAGTTTTGGTATAAGTTTCTTGCAAACCGGAGCATCTCTCAAGAAGGCTCGTGGTTCTGAGAGGGAACGTGTCACCTTTGTGTGCATAATTCAAATTTTAAATACAAGCACGTGCTCCAGTGCACCAAAGCTGGTTGAAAAATCACATGTGTGTCCTCGGGTAAATTTCTAGGTCCCATGCCAGAAATGGGAATGAAATTCAAACATCTAGGCGTCATTGCTCGGCTGGAAACACTGAGAAACTTGGTTTTTTAATTCCTGTAAATCCGAAACACGCATGAAAATCATGAAACTTGGCTTGGTGTCATGACATGGCACCAACACGCTATGGTAATTTTGCTGTCCAATTTGCGAAGGCGCACTCATTAACAATCAACAAAGTCATTTTGGAACAAGTGCTGTCACGTTACAATCGGAAACACAAGTATTATTGAAACCGTGGGCGTTCCATTTACCATTTACGTGCCGCCACGCGTCCCTTTTTTTATTAGCTAGGAGGCGTCGTGCAGGGTAGCTATTTGAGTACGGGAGGCATGCGATCAGACCCCTGCGCGTGCTTATCGGGAGGAGAGCCCTTTGACCTCCATCTATCGTCCACCTCTCTCCCAAGGTCTCCATTAATGGAGCCCTAGCCTCTGTTTAATGGCGTGGCAATGTCTCACTCGACTGAGATTTAAGAGAGAAAAAAGAAAATCTGAAAAGAAAATTTTGCACGGATCTTGATGTAAGATCCGACGGACCTATATAGCATCTACTGCGACTTATAGCAAGACTGATGAATATATATAAGGACGACGAGAGTGGATAATAATTGTCTTACATAATTAGGAAGATAATTAAAAAAGCCACATGCGACTACGCCCGAAATACACAAGGGCAAAAGAAGAAGGAAGACACATACAATGATCTGGCTCACTGATCTCTACTTTCTTTATGCACTGCAGGTCGCAGAGACTAGTTCTCACGGCGGGCGATGATCTCTTTCATCAGTTTCATGTACTTAATACGCTGCTTGGCAGCATCCATCAATTCCTCCACCAGCCTGTTGTGCTCGATGCGGAGCATGGCATTCTCGTCCATAAGTTTCTTGATGATGACGCCCGTCCTCTGCAACAAGGCAGCAGTCTCCTCCTCCTGCGTCGCCCTTCCGGCGATCTTCGCCCTCAGCAGGTCGCGCTCGCCCCGGAGCTTCGCATTGCCCTTCCCTAGTTGCCGGATGACGCCGGTAGCCTCGTCCTGCATCCTCGCCCAGCCGGAGATCTGATCCATCTGGCCATGGACTATCGCATGCATGCGCCTGTAAGAGTCCTCGCCTACCCGCGAGAAATTTTCCTAGGCCGTCGCAGTGCAGCGGGACCTCCCTGCTGCTTCGGCGGCGCGGCAGGACATCTTTGCTGCTTCCGCGGCATGGCCAGACCAGTCTGCAACATCGACAGCGCGGTGGGACCTCCATGCTGCTTCGGCGGCGTGGCGGGACCTCTGTGATGCTACTGCTACGCGTCTAGACACGTCGGCTGCTTTCACGGTGAGGCGGGACATCTCTCGTGCTTCCTCTTCCATGCTCACCTCTCCCTAGTGGAAATCTCTTGACCCAGAACTCACGCCGGCTATGGCTTGATTGACTTGATTGTTTTTTGTGGATGAGGAGTTGAGGAGGAATGTGCAGTCATCTTAGCATAGTAGTATTTATAACCAAGTACTACTAATACACTCCTAAGTGGGAAACCGTTTAGGTTGTGATCGGTGTGAACAGGTTTGCAATTAAATATAGCATGGTAGTAGTAGTAATTTGGAATGTGACGAGACGCGCTCAAAATTTATTGACGGTTCTAGTTTTGAAGTGCGGCATATTCCCGGATGGCGTAACGTCGGCACGTTTTCTCGGCCGTGGTGTAGCATATTCCATGGTACTAGTTCTTTTTCTACTGTTGTGTACGTGCAAAAACTGGCACCGTCGGATACATATCTTATGCTTGGCGTTCGACAGGAATAGCCTCGTGGTGAGCTATAGACTAGTCTTTTTTTCAGACGCATTACACCTATCTCTCGGGACTTCTCGCATGCACCATCACTGCTCCCTAGGCCGATGCCACCCACATACAGTTGTACTCTAATAAGAGGTGCACGCACGCACTCGTCCTCTCTCACACATGCATCTGTAGCTACGAATTGTAGTGTTCTCAACCATCCAATTGGCTCTATCATAGGTTTCATGTTGCTCCTTGGCCTTGAGATTGAGAAGTTTAGAACGCGGAGGCTAAGATGGAGGCGCGAGGTTTTGGTTAATGTGCGGGCCGCACACGGCACCAACACGACATGAGCTTCGTCTGCCTGGTGCGCATGCAGTCGGGTGAGTTGTCCAAGTATAGACACAACCAGGCCCTCGTTGGTATCCGCGCCTCGACTTTGGCTGGTCATAATGGAGAGTAGCATAGACTAGTTACTAGTCTATGTTACTAGTACCTTCATAGTGGGTAGTGTCATATAGTATATGCATAATTTGGCGACGAGCGCTCTCTATATGTAACGCCCACGATGCGGCTATATCTCCCACGTGTCGAGGCACGACCTAGAGGCATAACCACATTGTAGGTTTTGTCGCAAGAAGGGTCATCTTCACACAATCCCATGTAATGAACAAGAATGGGATAAAGAGAGTTGGATTACAATCGCCACTTCACACAATACTTAAATAAATCATACATCAATCAGAGTACACACATAGACCGACTACGGTCAAAGCCAAAAGAAAAGAAGATAACCCAACTGCTAGATCCCCGATCGTCCCAACTGGGCTCCACTACTGATCAACAGGAAACGAAACATAGTAACGACCAAGGTCCTCGTCGAACTCCCACTTGAGCTCGGTTGCATCACCTGCACTGGTATCGTCGGCACCTGCAACTGTTTTGGTAGAATCTGTGAGTCACGAGGACTCAGCAATCTCACACCCGCGAGATCAAGACTATTTAAGCTTATGGGTAGGATAGGGTAATGAGGTGGAGCTGCAGCAAGCACTAAGCAAATATGGTGGCTAACATACGCAAATAAGAGCGAGAAGAGGAGCAACGCAACGGTCGAGAAGCTAGAAGTGATCAAGAAGTGATCCTGAAACTACTTATGTCCAAACATAACACAAAAAACCGTGTTCACTTCCCGGACTCCGCCGAGAAGAGACCATCACGGCTACACACGCGGTTGATGTATTTTAATTAAGTCAAGTGTCAAGTTCTCTACAACCGGACATTAACAAATTCCCATCTGCCACATAACCGCGGGCACGGCTTTCGAAAGATAATACCCTGCAGGGGTGTCCCAACTTAGCCCATTATAAGCTCTCACAGTCAACGAAGGATATTCCTTCTCCCGGGAAGACCCGATCAGTCTCGGAATCCCAGTTTACAAGACATTTCGACATTGGTAAAACAAGACCAGCAAAGCCGCCCGATGTGCCAACAATCCCGATAGGAGCTGCACATATCTCGTTCTCAGGGAAACACCGGATAAGTCAAGCTACGAGTAAAACCAGGCCTCGAGTTTCCCCGAGGTGGCCCCGCAGGCTACTCGGTTCGGACCAACACTTAGAGAAGCACTGGCCCGGGGGGGCTAAAATAAAGGTGACCCTCGGGTTAATTACTCCCAAGGGAAAAGTAATAGGTTGTTAGGCAAATGGTAAAACCAATGTTGGGCCTTGCTGGAGGAGTTTTATTCAAGGCGAACTGTCAAGGGGGTCCCATAAATCACCCAACCGCGTTAGGGACGCAAAATCCGGGAACATAATACCGATATGACGGAAACTAGGGCGGCAAGAGTGGAACAAAACACCAGGCATAAGGCCGAGCCTTCCACCCTTTTCCAAGTATATAGATGCATTAATAATATAAGAGATATTGTGATATCCCAACATATCCATGTTCCAACATGGAACCAACTTCATCTTCACCTGCAACTAGCAACGCTATAAGAGGGGCTGAGCAAAAGCGGTAACATAGCCAAACAACGGTTTGCTAGGAAAGGATGGTTAGAGGCTTGACATGGCAATATGGGAGGCATGATAAACAGGTGGTAGGTAGCGCAAACAGAGCGATAGAGCGAACAACCAGCAAGCAATGATAGAAGTGATTTCGAGGGTAATGGTCATCTTGCCTGAGATCCCGCAAGGAAGAAGAACGAGTCCATGAAGAAGACAAACGGACGTAGTCGAACGGATCCTCAGAATCGCAAAATTACCGAAACTATCGAGAAGAAGCGCAACCGGAAAGAAGGAAAACAACATGGTAAACAACCATCACATAAACATGGCATGATGCACAATCAAGTATGATGCATGTTTGGTTTAATGAGGCATGGCATGGCAAAGGTGCACAAACAATACTACAAATTAAGTGGAGCTCAATATGCAACGAGTTGCATATTGATGAAACACCACATCAATTATTTAGTTCTCTCCCGTTTATGTACCCAATAAAATTAACTGTGATTAAGCATGGCAAGATGTGAAGCATAATAAAACTATCTATTTAGGCAAGTTTAAATGAGGCTGGAAATAACAAACAACAATTCCGAAAAATCCCCATATGCATATTTAGCAATTTAATGGAAACAAAAAAATATAAACATTTTAAATTTTGTTATCATGATGCGGATGACATTTACAAGTTTTATGCAATTTATGAAAATGTTGACATAAGTATGTTATGAAGCATTTGTCACCGTGGTGGAAGAAAGGGGTACCACGACAACGAATCCGAAAATGATGCCACGGCAACATATCGGTTCCGGTAGCTCATGGAGATACCGGTGCAAAAGGAAGCGTGGCGTGAGCGTGTCATGCAAGATGGTGGGGTGATCCCGGCAACCGGGTCCCCATCTGTCGATGGAAAGGCAACGAGGAACGCGCAAGGAAAAACTCGGACACGGTGCAAACACGAGCATCTCATACAACATCCATTCGTTCATCGCGGTCATCTCGGGGTTATACCTTCGAGGCGTGACTTTTCGGACCGGAACGAGTTCAATGCGGAGTAGATGGAAGTAGACGTTCTCGCGATGGTAGTGGAAGTAGTGGTACACGGCGACGGTAGTGGAAGTAGTGGTACACGGCGACGGTAGTGGAAGTAGTGGATTCATGTTTCGTAGATGTTCGGGGTCACGGCGAGGAACTTGACGTCCACGGAGTCTTCAAGGGTCGACGGTAGTGGTACACACGTTGTCGGGGTACTTGTTGGTCGGGTCTTGGCGACGGTAGCTGTACACAGGTCGTAGAGGAACTTGATGCATCCGAGGTCTTCGGGTTCGTAGTTGTACTTGGCGTTAGGATTCCGGGACTTGTCGGTGGTGTACTTGGTGCTTGAGGTTCCGATCCGAGGGTGCATGCGTCCACGGTAACACTGCATGGTGCGTAGAGGCGACAACTTGGACGGTGCTGGGCATTGGGATCAGGAGCATGCTCGCTCGGGCATGGAGCTGGTCACGGTCAACGCGCGAGGCGCGCGTGCAGGCGGATCGAGCAGGCAGCAACGCTGCTCGTCCTCCTCGGTCGAGGCCGAGGCGAAACGGGGCAGAGGAGCTTGGCGGAAGCAAGCAGCAGCACAGGGCTGGCAGAGGCGACGCGGTTGAAGGTGAGGAAACAGCGGCGCGATGCAGGGGCTTGGCGAGGCGGGTACCGCGCGGGAAGGACGGAGTCAAGGAGCATCGGCGAGTGGGACTTGGCGAAGGGCGACGCAAGAAGGACTTGGCGCTGTCGAGGACGACGGCCTCAGGTCAGGGGAAACTCGGGCGTAGAGAAGGCACTTCTCGTCGTCCTCCTGCTCGATGCAGAGGAGGCGACGGCGCGGGTCTGCGGGGCTCTGGCGGGAGAGTCTTGAGGCGCAGGGGGGTGGCGCGCTTGAGCAAATCCGACGGCGACGGGGTACCGGAGAAGGGACGGCGACGGCTTGGCGAAACTTGGGGACGAACTCCCGGCGACGAGGCGTCTCGTGCAGAGAACGAGCAGGCCAGGCAGGGAACCCAGCGCCCGATGGCATGAAGATGGCGCGGCGGCGCACTTGGTGCAAGGGCCTTGGGGCTCCGGTAGCACCGGGAACGCCGAAAACGGACAAATCCGGTCGGTGGCTGGTGAGGGGAACGGGCGCGAGCGCTGCCCTCTGCGTGCGTGCGTGTGGGTGGCGGCGGAGGGGGAACGTGATGAGGGAACGAGGGGAGATGCTCGCTAGGGTTAAGGGTTGGGGCGAGCTGGGCCTTGGGCCATGGAGGAGCTGGGCTGCGGATGGGCCTAGATGGCCTGCTGGGCTCTCTCTCACTCTAAAACAAATAAAAACAAAACAGAGATAAGAAAGAAAAGAAAGAGAGGTTAGGGGAAGAAGTTGGACACGCGGATAATTTCCCCGGACTCACAAAAATGTGCTTGTTCCAAGAAAATAGAAAAAGGCCATGATTAAAAGATTCAAATTCAAACTCATTTGATTTGAATTCAAACGATTTGAATAGGAAGTGAGGGTTGGGAAGGTCCAAAAATGTTCAGATTTTTGGTGGAGCTCCGGAATATGATGAAAGAATATATGGCAAGGTTGGAGACCAAGAATTAAGATAACAAAGGCATTGGGATAATTTGCAAGCGTGTTATGGTGATTTCCAAATTAAAGAAATATTTAATATAGCTCCCTAATATTGGGAGGATATGTTATAATGAGAAGTCACCCTTCCCTCGATTTAAATAGATCAACCATCTGTGCAATTTATTAGTTGAGTTGAGATGCAAAGATTAATGACATGATGGCATGATGCAATGCAAAAATAAAAGAGCAAGCACAAAAGAAACACACGGTGATCACGAAATATATGGAAGTCTTCTGAAGCGTCAGTCTTGGGGCGTTACAACACTCCACCACTACAAGAGGATCTCGTCCCGAGATCTAGGATGGCACCAGAGAGAAAAGCGGAAGAGGAAGAGGTAAAACAAAGTTGCTTCTTTGACAAAAGAGTGAAACCAATGAACCTTGAGAGGTTGGCAAAATTGAAAGAAAGAATACAACGGAGATGAAGGAGATTGAAAAGCACCGTTAGAAAAGAGGAACAAGGAATATTATGAGAACCTTGTGGGTTGAAAGACATGAAACAAGGGCTTAACGAACCAAAAGAATATGAAACCACACTGGTATAACGAGATAGCCAAGGAACAAGAATGACATAATTTGACAGCACTCCAGTAGAACATGGAATGAATAGAACAATAACTTGACAAGATGGAAAGAACTTGAATAGAACAATGCTCATGTTAAATTGATAGGCACGGAAAAGAACATGATCTTGATAAAACGAGACAATGTGTCAAAGAGAGCAATACAACAATGCCTCCGGTAGAAATGAAAGAATGCAATGAAAAGAACGGAGAAAAGAACAACATGTTATACCTCAAGTGAATTTGAGAGAGCATCCTTACAAGAAGGATAGAACGGCGTTGTTGGAAAACTCAACAGCGAAAAGAATAAGCTTGTTGTGGGCTTATGGAAAACAACTCAAAACTTAGAGGTGAATACATGCCACTACGGAAAACAATTGATTGCTTGAGAGCAACACGGAGATGAAAACTTGATTCGCCGAGAGAATAGGAGAAAAACTTGGATCATTGATAAGCACCATGAATAGCAACATTCCCAATGGAAGGCTTTAGGTGAAATATAACCCCAAGATAACTCCAATAAAGAGATTGATGGGTTGCAAAGGATCTCCTGAACGAAGAGAAAAAATGATGGGTTTAAATATCTCATTCTTAACAACTTGCGATTCATGAAACACGAAGTGAAATTGTCAAGAATGACATAAGACCACCTCAAAAGATAAGGTAGAAAGAATTGCACTTTGGAATGCAAGATGAAGAATACTTGAACTCCTCAAAACAAAACATGTGTTGAGCACCATGTTTATTTTGAGTATAGTCTGGTGGATCACAACGTCGAGAGAAATCTTGAAGAACAATTGAAGAATGAAAAGAATCCTTGATGAACCACTATGTAGAGCCTCCATGAAGAACTCCGATAATGAAAGGATGATAAAAAGAAAGAGAAGTTGCGAACACAAGGTGAAGCCTTTCAATGGTTTAGATGGAGCTTCGCGACGAGGTAATGCGGAAAACTCGGAACTCCGGAAGAAAGGTGAACAACATATAGCTGAGAAATTGATGTCACGGGCAAACTCCGGAAGAAGGAATTGAATTCGCTTGGATGAAGCAAGAATAAGAATTAAGTTATGCACATCCTTCACCAATTTAATTTGATGACAAGCAACGGATTTGGCATACTACTTATTCTTCTTGAAAAGATTGAAAGAGATATAGCCATACTTGGGAAGGTCTTCAATGAACCACTGGTAGGATTTAAACAACGAATACATTGATATGATAACGAAGGAAGAGAAATCTTGAACGAACCACCGTAAGAACTGAAAGTGAACGAAGAAAAGGTAAATAAACATCAGGAAGAATTATAAAAAAGAACGGACACACTTCAGAGAATTTAGATACATGAGAACGAAGAGATCATGAACTGATTAGAGGATATTTGAACGATGCACCGGTAAGATTTGGAGAATGAGAGCTGAAAGCTGAGAATGAATAACACTGAGATGATGGCTCCGGAGAATCAAACTGAAAAGACTCCTGAATTGCTCCGGATGGGTGAAAAGAATTCTCACAATCAAAAACAATTATGAGAGGATGGCATCAAGCTTGAACTACACATCTTTGGAAATACGGATAAGGATTTGGAGGAAAAATTCTTCTTCGGTCTTCAAATGTTGAGAATGATGATGAGAAACACCACCATGAATTATTGAGGCACTCCGGAACCATGAAGAATAGAAAGGTCTAATCAACAATGAAAAGAATTTGAAAGCTCTTGGAGAAAGACATATGACTGATGATAATTCATTCTTACGTCGAACTTTGCAATGAATTTGAGAATAACTCCGAAAAATTAGAAGAGTCAGGTAAGATCCTGGGAAAAGACCTGTGGGTTAGGGCCCACTCAAAAGAAACACCGTTGAAATGATTACTTGAAAAGGAGATTGCACCAGTTGAATTAAATGGCTTGAATGAGGTAACAACCTCGAATAGTTAAAATTGATGCGGAGTGGAAACACGAATCTTTAGAGATATTTTCAGCACTCCGGAACAATTGAATAGCAAGCGGGGAATGATTAAGAGATATACCGGCATGAGAAAGCATTTGAAAGGAGGAAAGGGCTATAATCAACACTGAAAGCTTCAATTGAATCCACCGGAAAAGAAAAGAGAATGATGAACTTGAAGCTCCGTTAGTATCTTCCTGAGCATCACCGGATAAGAACATTGACGGAAAAGGATGGAGAGGCTTCCCATCAATAAAAGTATACATGATTGAGAAACCTGAGTCCTTCAAGAAAAGGGTGGGAGGGCGGGAAAACAAAGGCAATTTGGGATGAATGAAACAGACATCATTGAGAGAACTTAGAATTGATCTTGCGGATGGGGAGAATGATGGGATCATCTTGAAGAGAAGCGCACCGGTTAGAAATAGAATTGGGATGGCACTCTTGATGACCAAGAAGGATTAACACTCCCATAGAAACATGAGAACACCACTTGGAAAAGGTATGGAATCAACACTTGGCATTGAAGCAACTCGAATACCCCAAAACAAAACAAAAACAAAGGATTTGGCTTGCAGAATAAGCCGGAACAAACATATGATAGAGATTTCGTCTGAAGTTTTCATGGTGGGGACCACACGGGCTCGATCGTACAACACCATCATGTACAAGGCAGTGCACATGGCATACGAAGCGTCCCCGAGTCGGCATAGCCAAGGACTCTTTAAGACACTACGAGACCACTGTAAAACCAACCGTGGAAAGGCGGACCACTAGACGTCGAACCCCAATTTCATATCATGCATCTATCGGAAAGATATCCTAGGAGCTACTTGAATTCCCACTTATAAACTCCCGAAACTTTCTGGTTATGCAATCAGGTGTTGGGGATACAGGGGACGCAATATATCTCACCCAAACTAACAATACCTAGATCCAGCTGTATCCATCCTTCAACACATAACCAAGAAACCTTCGGAAATCATTTACCTCAACCTTCGAAAAGCATCCGTTATACGAGTTATGGCAATACTCCCGAACTCCCGCCCCAGTACTGGGTGGCGTCGAGGTGATCTCACCAACAACTGCATAAAAGAGATTTTCGATGTCGGCGCAACTCAGGTATTCCAGAACTGCAACGATAAAATTGTGACGACAACACCTCGGATCTCAACTCCCCGGGACACTGCCACAACCCCTAAATGTCAGGAGGCACCAAGAACAATGTTCTCGTCACAAAACCATCGGAACGTTTCCAAGATACCCGCGTGATCCTAAATTTTTTTAGTGAAATTTGAGGAGAGGAGAGTCAAAACTTCTACGTCAGGAGACCTCACCAGAGCGACGAAGGGACTGAGGAGTAAAAAGAATCCTACTCTCCGATATATATAATCCTAAGACTCGAAACATTTTTTTTCTAGACTCAACAACGCCAGCGATTCGATCAAGCAGGGGGCTCCTAAGTCGGGGATGGCTCTGATTACCAACTTGTAACGTCCATGATGCGGCTATATCTCCCACATGTCGAGGCACGACTTAGAGGCATAACCACATTGTAGGTTTTGTCGCAAGAAGGGTCATCTTCACACAATCCCATGTAATGAACAAGAATGGGATAAAGAGAGTTGGCTTACAATCGCCACTTCACACAATACTTAAATAAATCATACATCAATCAGAGTACACACATAGACCGACTACGGTCAAAGCCAAAAGAAAAGAAGATAACCCAACTGCTAGATCCCCGATCGTCCCAACTAGGCTCCACTACTAATCAACAGGAAACGAAACATAGTAACGACCAAGGTCCTCGTCGAACTCCCACTTGAGCTCGGTTGCATCACCTGCACTGGTATCGTCGGCACCTGCAACTGTTTTGGTAGAATCTGTGAGTCACGAGGACTCAGCAATCTCACACCCGCGAGATCAAGACTATTTAAGCTTATGGGTAGGATAGGGTAATGAGGTGGAGCTGCAGCAAGCACTAAGCAAATATGGTGGCTAACATACGCAAATAAGAGCGAGAAGAGGAGCAACGCAACGGTCGAGAAGCTAGAAGTGATCAAGAAGTGATCCTGAAACTACTTACGTCCAAACATAACCCAAAAAACCATGTTCACTTCCCGGACTCCGCCGAGAAGAGACCATCAGGGCTACACACGCGGTTGATGTATTTTAATTAAGTCAAGTGTCAAGTTCTCTACAACCGGACATTAACAAATTCCCATCTGCCCATAACCGCGGGCACGGCTTTCGAAAGATAATACCCTGCAGGGGTGTCCCAACTTAGCCCATTATAAGCTCTCCCGGGCAACGAAGGATATTCCTTCTCCCGGGAAGGCCCGGTCAGTCTCGGAATCCCGGTTTACAAGACATTTCGACATTGGTAAAACAAGACCAGCAAAGCCGCCCGATGTGCCGACAATCCCGATAGGAGCTGCACATATCTCGTTCTCAGGGCAACATCGGATAAGTCAAGCTACGAGTAAAACCAGGCCTCGAGTTTCCCCGAGGTGGCCCCGCAGGCTGCTCGGTTCGGACCAACACTTAGAGAAGCACTGGCCCGTGGGGGGGCTAAAATAAAGATGACCCTCGGGTTAATTACTCCCAAGGGAAAAGTAATAGGTTGTTAGGCAAATGGTAAAACCAATGTTGGGCCTTGCTGGAGGAGTTTTATTCAAGGCGAACTGTCAAGGGTGTCCCATAAATCACCCAACCGCGTTAGGGACGCAAAATCCGGGAACATAATACCGATATGACGAAAACTAGGGCGGCAAGAGTGGAACAAAACACCAGGCATAAGGCCGAGCCTTCCACCCTTTTCCAAGTATATAGATGCATTAATAATAGAAGAGATATTGTGATATCCCAACATATCCATGTTCCAACATGGAACCAACTTCATCTTCACCTGCAACTAGCAGCGCTATAAGAGGGGCTGAGCAAAAGCTGTAACATAGCCAAACAACGGTTTGCTAGGAAAGGATGGTTAGAGGCTTGACATGGCAATATGGGAGGCATGATAAACAGGTGGTAGGTAGCGCAAACAGAGCGATAGAGCGAACAACTAGCAAGCAAAGATAGAAGTGATTTTGAGGGTAATGGTCATCTTGCCTGAGATCCCGCAAGGAAGAAGAACGAGTCCATGAAGAAGATAAACGGACGTAGTCGAACGGATCCTCACAATCGCAAAATTACCGGAACTATCGAGAAGAAGCGCAACCGGAAAGAAGGAAAACAACATGGTAAACAACCATCACATAAACATGGCATGATGCACAATCAAGTATGATGCATGTCCGGTTTAATGAGGCATGGCATGGCAAAGGTGCACAAACAATACTACAAATTAAGTGGAGCTCAATATGCAACGAGTTGCATATTGACGAAACACCACATCAATTATTTAGTTCTCTCCCGTTTATGTACCCAATAAAATTAACTGTGATTAAGCATGGCAAGATGTGAAGCATAATAAAACTATCTATTTAGGCAAGTTTAAATGAGGCCGGAAATAACAAACAACAATTCCGAAAAATCCCCATATGCATATTTAGCAATTTAATTGAAACAACAAATATAAACATTTTAAATGTTGTTATCATGATGCGGATGACATTTACAAGTTTTATGCAATTTATGAAAATGTTGACATAAGCATGTTATGAAGCATTTGTCACCGTGGTGGAAGAAAGGGGTACCACGGCAACGAATCCGAAAATGATGCCACGGCAACATATCGGTTCCGGTAGCTCATGGAGATACTTGTCCAAAAGGAAGCGTGGCGTGAGCGTGTCATGCAAGATGGTGGGGTGATCCCGGCAACCGGGTCCCCATCTGTCGATGGCAAGGCAACGAGGAACGCGCAAGGAACAACTCGGACACGGTGCAAACACGAGCATCTCATACAACATCCATTCGTTCATCGCGGTCATCTCGGGGTTATACCTTCGAGGCGTAAATTATGGGAGCGGAACGAGTTCAATGCGGAGTAGATGGAAGTAGACGTTCTCGCGACGGTATGGAAGTAGTGGTACACGGCGACGGTAGTGGAAGTAGTGGTACACGGCGACGGTAGTGGAAGTAGTGGTACACGGCGACAGTAGTGGAAGTAGTGGATTCACGTTTCGTAGATGTTCGGGGTCACGGCGAGGAACTTGACGTCCACGGAGTCTTCAAGGGTCGACGGTAGTGGTACACACGTTGTCGGGGTACTTGTCGGTCCGGTCTTGGCGACGGTAGCTGTACACAGGTCGTAGAGGAACTTGATGCATCCGAGGTCTTCGGGTTCGTAGTTGTACTTGGCGTTAGGAGTCTGGGACTTGTCGGTGGTGTACTTGGTGCTTGAGGTACCGATCCGGGGGTGCATGCGTCCACGGTAACACTGCATGGTGCGTAGAGGCGACAACTTGGACGGTGCTGGGCATCGGGATCAGGAGCGTGCTCGCTCGGGCATGGAGCTGGTTGCGGTCAACGCGCGAGGCGCACGAGCAGGCGGATCGAGCAGGCAGCAACGCTGCTCGTCCTCCTCGGTCGAGGCCGAGGCGAAACGGGGCAGAGGAGCTTGGCGGAAGCAAGCAGCAGCACAGGGCTGGCAGAGGCGACGCGGGTTGAAGGAGAGGAAACAGCGGCGTGATGCAGGGGCTTGGCGAGGCGGGTACCCCGCGGGAAGGACGGAGTCAAGGAGCATCGGCGAGCGAGACTTGGAGAAGGGCGGCGCGACAAGGACTTGGCGTTGTCGAGGACGACGGCCTCTGGTCAGGGGAAACTCGGGCGCAGAGAAGGCACTTCTCGTCGTCCTCCCGCTCGATGCAGAGGAGGCGACGGCGCGGGTCTGCGGGGCTACGGCGGGAGAGTCTTGAGGCGCAGGGGGGTGGCGCGCTTGAGCAAATCCGGCGGGGACGGGGTACCGGAGAAGGGACGGCGACGGCTTGGCGAAACTTGGGGACGAACTCCCGGCGACGAGGCGTCTCGTGCAGAGAACGAGCGGGCCAGGCACGGAACCCAGCGCCCGATGGCTTGAAGGTGGCGCAGCGATGGACTTGGTGCAAGGGCCTTGGGGCTCCGGTAGCGCCGGGAACGCCGAAAACGGACGAATCCGGTCGGTGGCTGGTGAGGGGAATGGGCGCGAGCGCTGCCCTCTGCGTGCGTGCATGTGGGTGCCGGCGGAGGGGGAACGAGATGAGGGAACGAGGGGAGATGCTCGCTAGGGTTAAGAGTTGGGGCGAGCTGGGCCTTGGGCCATGGAGGAGCTGGGCTGCGGATGGGCCTAGATGGCCTGCTGGGCTCTCTCTCACTCTAAAACAAATAAAAACAAAACAGAGATAAGAAAGAAAAGAAAGAGAGGTTAGGGGAAGAAGTTGGACACGCGGATAATTCTCCCGGACTCACAAAAATGTGCTTGTTCCGAGAAAATAGAAAAAGGCCATGATTAAAAGATTTAAATTCAAACTCATTTGATTTGAATTCAAATGATTTGAATAGGAAGTGAGGGTTGGGAAGGTCCAAAAATGTTTGGATTTTTGGTGGAGCTCCGGAATATGATGAAAGAATATATGGCAAGGTTGGAGACCAAGAATTAAGATAACAAAGGCATTGGGATAATTTGCAAGCGTGTTATGGTGATTTCCAAATTAAAGAAATATTTAATATAGCTCCCTAATATTGGGAGGATATGTTATAAAGAGAAGTCACCCTTCCCTCGATTTAAATAGATCAACCATCTGTGCAATTTATTAGTTGAGTTGAGATGCAAAGATTAATGACATGATGGCATGATGCAATGCAAAAATAAAAGAGCAAGCACAAAAGATACACACGGTGATCACGAAATATATGGAAGTCTTCTGAAGCGTCGGTCTTGGGGCGTTACACTATATGTACCACCTTTTTTCTTTAATTACATATTGTTAGTTTTGCTCCATGGCACAACCCATCGATACTACTACTGTACAAATGTATACATTTTTTAAAAGGCTAGAGGGCGGGGCAGTCTAGCTTGGTCCTTTTCACGAGAGGCGAGGGCCTTTGTGATTTGACAGCTCATTACTGCTGGAAGGTGGGGCCTTGTGATTTGACTGCTCGTATAAATGTGTCGACGACCTGAGGAGGAGCAAAGAACCGTGCGGTATACTCAAGTTTTCCACTGGAGTACGATGGAGGATCATGACACACGGCAGCCCAGTGCCATATCCTCTACTCCCTACTCTTATTATATATTACTAGCAAGAGGCATTGTTCTATTGGCGATAAAGAATGATCTAATTTGCTAGTCATCTCATTTTTAGCATTGTTCTATTCATGCCTCGCAGAGAAGGTGACACGTGCGGCCAAACACCCGAAGCAAAATAAGAAACACAGGAGGAAAAGAAGAAGGAGGATTATCACCCCCCAAAAAAGAAGGAAGACGCACACACAAGTCTGGGGCGCTGCTCTCACTACATGAAGGGTTGCTGGCCGCGGAGTCGTAACTGCTTCTTAATCGCCTCCACGACCTCCATCTCCTTGCGCGTCTCCTCCGCCATCTTCTTCATTGTGTCATGACGCAGGATTTCTCAACGCGAGCCTTCATCATCTGTTCCACGGCCGCATTACGTACCTTGACAGCAGTCGGGTGCTCGATGCGGAGCTTCGCCAACTCCTCCTTCTGTTCCATGACGAGGGCCTGCAACATCTTCATCGAGGAACTACTATTCTCATGCAGTTTCTTCCAGCTGGCGTTCTCCTCCTTCAGCAGGTCGAGCTCGTGGCAGAGCTTCGCCTTGTCCTCCTGAAGTTGCAGGATTTCGCCGGTCGCCTTCTTCTCCGAGGCAATGCTCTTCTTCAGCAGCATCACCAAGCCGGCGATCAACTCCCCCTGCTCCTTGAGCTCAGCGGGCATGTCGTCGAGGCTCTCCTTCAGCAGCTCCACCAAGCCGTGGATGAACTCCTTCTGCTTATTGAGGTGCTTATTGAGCTGATCGGGCATGCCGTCGAGGGATAACGACTCCAGCGCCGCCAGCTCGGCATGTTCGCCTCCGCGTCTAGGGCGCTCCTGGGAGCCATCGCCTGCCCGTGAGAGATCTTTCGAGGTCTCTGCGTGGCGGCGAGCCCTCTTTTTTTCCGCAGCCTTGGTTGCCGCTCCCTTGTTACGTGTAGTTCTCGACCTAGAGCTCTGCACACCGGCCATGGCAAGGACGGACGAAGAAGGAGGACTTATGAGGAGGAAGGTAGAGTAATTGTCGGTTAGGTAGTTCCCCTTTTTATAACCTAAGTACTAGCACTAGTACTAAAACCTGCATAGTGGGAACACGTTCAGGTTTGGTACGTATTTGTGGGTGTGAGCAGGCTTGCACTTAATTGTAGCACTAGTATTTTCGAATGTGATGGGAACAAGGTAAAGATTAATTGATGGGTTTTGGTTTCGAGGCCTGAAACGGCTCCCGATGAGTTTAGTGGAACATAAATTTCAAGTAGACTACACTGCTCAGATGCGTAAATATTATTTACTGTCAAAAATTGGCACAAAATACGAAGGAGACCAATGGAAGTACTACTAGCAACCCATGCATTAACTACTCGCATGCGTGCAGTGGAGTAGTAATGTCTTTCTTCTGCCCTCACGTCCACTCAATTTGCATGCGTTGTATTAATTGCCATCAATGAAGTGAAGGACTTTACACGCGTCAAATTCTCACATGGGGTGGATCTTGGTACAACTTGCGTCCGCCCGTGTACCCGCGTGTGCGTGCGAGGGAATGAGTGCGTGCGTGGCATGCGTGCACATCTTCGCTTCGTGCATGCACCGCCAGTGCGGCTCAGGGAGAACGAGTACATTCTTCTGGATCCAGCAGCACGTCACTGTGATCAATCCACACAAGAATGTCGCGACAACGCCTCCACATGTGCCATGTGGCTTCATGAACTGTAAGAGAGACACTATGTAGCGTGCCATTGTGTTTTGCACATACTCGAAGTACTAGTAAGGTACACGTGCATTGCACGTGTCAGATTTTGCAACCAAATTATGAATAAATACCACACTGTAGCATGTACGCTCTGAGTCATATATGCCTGATGTAGACCTTCGTTTAATTCTTATAGTTCATCTCATTCAAAATCAATTAGTTTTTATAAAAAACCTAGGGCTCTTTGATTCGTAGGATTTCCAAAACGCGGGAATAGGAAGAACATGGGATTAGAGTGGAATGTCGTCTTGAATCCTACAGGATGGTACGAGTGTTTGATTGTGCATAGAAAAAACGCAGAATTCTTTCAAAGAGGTTTGACTGGATGGGATGTTTCCTATGAAATCTAGTGCAAATGAATCATGTGGAAAAATTCCTATGGTTTACAATCCTACGAATCAAACAACCAAGATAGGAAAAATTCTAAGGATTAGAATCCTCCAAAATTCCTTCGAGAATCCTTTGAATCAAAGAAGCCCTTAATCTATTTTATGATTCATGGAATTGTGCATTGTAAAGCATAAAGTAAAAAACAAATAATGGCAATTCAACTAGAAAAAAAGTTTGGGCAGTTATGATACGGAAGATTCTAGAAGAAAGGAGAACCACTGTTGTTTTGAGATTTGTGCATTATGCTTAAGTTCAACCATGGAGTCTGCTAGATTGTACATGTGGCAAAATCCAGTGGGGGCTAGAAGATGGTGCGAGGGGCCGAGTGGAGGGAGACTATGAAGGAGTGCACAACTGCGAGATCGATATTTAGAGAGAGGGGCGTACTTTCGTAAATTACCCCACATTTCGGACAAGCGCGTCCCTAAGCCATGGTTCCCCACTCCCATCCCATCCGCCCACCCATTCGTACACCGAGGCCGGGAAAACCCGTGAAGCCCCACACCCTCCCCCGTCCGCCACCCAGCCAGAGCCTCTTCCCCGACGACGTCGTCCACAGCAACACCTCGATGTCCCTCATCCACCGTACCGGATGAGGATCCGTCGTCGATCTGGTCGTCCCGCCGGTTCAGCCACCCCGTCCTCCACCTCCAAGGAGCTGCCCCGACGTTCCCCTCGTCTTTTGCGCCACCTCCATTCCCACACCGCCGTCTTCACCTGCACCACCGGAAGAGCATCATCATCACCGTTTCCTCGGATGAAGCTATGGCCTAATCGGCGCCACCAAAGAAGTTGTACACTAATCGCCGCATTTTCTTCTTGATTCGATCTCACGGTGCTGCCGTCACTCGGTCCCGAGCCGACACGGCGCGGCTCCATCCACGGCGGCGTCGCCGGCCACTTCCTCCATGGTGTCACTCCCTCGGCGGCGACGTCCACATCAGTAGGAACTGCTGCTGCTTTAGCTCTCGCTCGCGCTGCTGCTCTGCTCTTGCTCTCGGTCCCCTCCCTGGTCTGCTCTTGCTCGCGCTGCTGCTCTCGCTCTTGCTCTTGCTTGCGATGCTGCTCCGATTTAGCTACACTTCAGTCGACCGAATCGACTTTTGGGTCAGTCGATTTTCAGGGGGTGGGGGGGGGCTCGCCGGAGTTAAGGAAGAACCAACCACAGCGGGGAGGGGGGCTCGCCGGAGAGGTACCCCACTATCTATCTTAGGGTTCAGGGTGAGGGCAGTGGTCGCCGGCAGTGGTGGGGCGGTGGCGTGGGGATCGCCGGAGAAAAAGCTCGGCACGGAGGGGCCTAGAGGGATGGCCGGGGCGGCGGCGGACCGGCGGTGGGGAGTGTTTTCGGGGCGGGCGGGGCGGTGCACCGCCGACCGCGGGCGGCGAGGGGCGGCTGTTTGGCCGGTGGTGGCTGGCGGCTCAGGGCGGTGGAGGTCGAAGATGAACTGCAGGCCCTTGATTTCGTATCCAACGACTGCAAAATCGACTGATCAGAGATGAAAAATTCAGTCGACTGACGTGTAGCCTCACCTCTAGTGCGTTCAGTTTCGACAGTAAAATTCAGTTTCGACAGCAAAATTTGGTTTTGACAGTTAAGTTCAGTTTCGACAGTTAAATTCAGTTTCGACAGTTAAGTTCAGAGATGAGCGGCTGATGTATACATCTAGCACTTTGTGTTTATGTATTTTACGTCATCTATTGGAGATGCTATTAGAATTCCACTCAGGTTAACGTTGTCTCTTTTGTCCTGCTTCAGACTCGGCGTCGTACAACTCACCGGAGCTGCTCCAACGATGAAACCCTCCATCACAGCAGAGCAGTACCTCGGGCTCCATCTCCAGACGCCTAAGATCTTCTTCCCCTCCTCCAACAGCCAAGTCAGCCGGAGCATCCTCACCGGCCAACCCAATCACGCTGAGATCGACATGGCTTCGTCAAAGAGGTTGTACACTTGTTGCATATCTTTTTTACTCTACATGTTATATATATTGTCCACTGAGCACACAGAGTAACGGGAAATACGATTCTTTTATCCTACTATATGACAAGCAGTGTGGTACCAGGCAACTTAGATATCCGTGATGGACTCTCTTGAACGCCATCATTATTTATCTCTGCGCGTTTGAGCTGTGCATTTGGCGATGGCCCTGGGAGTTGAGCTAGTAGGGCAGTGGCCTGGGTCCAAAGTAATAGAAGTAGCACAAAAACATTTTTTTAGTGTAGGCTTTTCCTTGCTCAAGCCTGCCTACTAGAATCGCCAGTGCTTGAAAAGAAAAGTGAATGAAAAACATAGGAATTGGAAAGTTTCGTATGGTACTACTTTTCATGAATTTCGTGCAAAGGAATGGAGCAAAGGAAAACTATAGGATTTGTTCCTTTAGTGTCTCCTTGAAAGAAAAACCGTAGGAATTTTAATTTCCACTTGTCCTCCTTTTCAAATTCCTATTCATGAAGCACAAGACTAAGAGATAGTAGCATAATAGCATTATAACCGTACATTTTCTTGTGGTTTGACTTAATCTCACCATGCTTTTTTGCATCCCGTGATCTTCCAATTCTTGTGAACCAAACACCCACATTGGCAGAAATCCTGTGCTTTTAAATTCTCTGTTTTGCACGTGCATTCCTATCCTATTCCTGTCTATTTCCTGTCCATGCATTGTTAGAATCCTCAAATTCAAACAAGCCCTTACAAAATTACTTCTATTACAGATATGTGTCAAAGAAAACCTTGTGTGGTTTGTCCTGCTCCTGCGGTGCTGTGTTCCACCCCAGCTCAGCTGCTCCAACGATGGAAGGGTTCACAACAGCAGGGATCCGCTCTCCAGACTGTCTTTCACTGCCTCAGATCTTCTTCCCCGCCGCCGGCAGCCACGACAACTGCATTACCATCATCAACTGAGCAGATGACCTTGAGGACTACACGGGTCCGCAAGAGAGGTCGCACTCTTCTGTGTCTGCTTACGTTATGCATCGCTTAATATGATGACATGCTACTTTATCATCGTGTTCACCTATTAGACTCCGAGTTAGGTCCAAACTTATGCTGAAACTTGAGTTTTTAAATGGTTGTGGGGTACATATTGGGGCAGCAATCAGTACTATCTGTCTACTATCTGGTTAATCTCGGGTGTCTACTATGAGTTTCATTTTGGGTGCAAACAAACATTAAAGGAGCCATTATCTGTATTTTTTAACTAAAGCTATTATCTGCCTGCTATCATTGGTTTTGGGTCTATCCACAGTTTGCTACCACCACTCTAGATTTGTGCATGCACTCCTTACATAATCTCACTATGTTTTATTCCTATGCATGTCAGTTATTGTACACAATGGAACTGAACATGTAGGGCAAAAGAGATGAGCCTTGCATAGCAATAAAATTTCATGCAGACGTCGCTCCATGGTGGGCGCAAAGGCAGCCCCCCTCCACCCATTTCGGATCGTAATCAAGAGGAAGATAACTGTTCTGAGGGGGATTCAGAAGCAGAAGACCACTCCTATTTACCCCATGAGGTCTTCGCTCTAACTTGGCATGCTGATGTTGGTTATATCATGCATATGGTGCCTTGCATTGCTTACTTTATACATCAAATATGTCAACTGCTTAGTTTAGACATGCTTTGTGTGAATGCCATCTATTTAGTTTATTCATCATTTATGTGAATTATGCAATGCCATCTTGTTTAGCCAGGCATCATATATGTGAATTTTGCAATGCCATCCTGCTTAGCCAGTCATCTTATATGTGAATTATATCAGGCCATCCTTTTTTTCCGTTACGTATTACATTTGTCAACAATGTTAGTACATTCAACTACTCTTCGTGTGCATCAGCCATTTGACACGGTGATGGAAAATTCTGGAGTGAAAACAAGGTCTTCAGAGCAGACTATGCTATCTGACGAAGCGCATATCTCGCTGGTTATGGATAGCTCCTCAGAGGAGGATTCAGAGATAGATGACCAGTCCTATTTTCCCCCGAGGTGTATGCTCTAATTAACTTGGCAGGGTTATGTTGCTCATATCGTGTGTATGGTGTCTTGCATTGCGATGTCATTTGATTAGTTTAGACATTATTTGTGTGAATGCCACCTGTTTAGTGTCTAATTACCATATATGTGAATTATGCATTGCCATCTTGTTGCAAGACATTATATATGTGAATTACGCAATGCTATCTTGTTGCAAAGGCATTATATATGTGAATTATGCAATGCTATCTTGTTGCAAAGGCATTATATATGTGAATTATGCAATGCCATGCTGTTGAGCCAATCATCATGTATGTGAATTATATCATGCTATCATTTTTTTGTATTACGTGTTCCATTTGTCGACAACATTTGTATATTCAACTACTCTTCCTGTGCATCAGCCATTTGAAGCGGTGATGGAATTATCTGGAGTGAAAACAAGGTATTCAGAGCAGATAATGCTACCTGCTGAAGCAAACATCTTGCTGGATACAGAGAGCTCCTCAGAGGAGGATTCAGAGACTGATGACCAGTCCCATTTCCCCCCTGAGGTCTATGCTCAAACTTGGCAGGGTTATATTACCCATGTCATGCATGTTGTCTTGCATTGCTTAGTTTTTACATCATATATGGATTGCCATCTGCTTACTTGCTTACTATATAAATCATATATTTGAATTATATCATGCCATCATGTTTACATACGCAATATCTATCTAAATTATGGCATGGCAGCCCATTTAAGAAAGACATCGTATAGTTATATCATCTCATCCTGTTTAGTGTTTACAGTCATCATATTTTGAATTATGTCATTTTATCCGGGAATTATATCAAGCTATCATGTTTCCATAGGTGGCATGTATGTGAATTATGGCATGCCAACCTATTTAATAAACACATTATATAGTTATATCATGTCATCCTATTTACATAGTCATCATATTTTGAACTATGTCTTTCCATCTTTTTTAGTTAGCCATCATATGTGTGAAATTGTGTCATGCTATCCTGTTTGGTTAGACAACATAAATGTGAATTATTTCATGCCCTCTTTTATTCCCCACTATCCATTGCACCTGCCTATCATACAATGTCTGTACATTCAATTACTTTCCTTGTTTATCAGCCATTTGAATTGGAGAGGGTGATGGCAGTATCTAAGGGAGTAACAACACGGTCTTCAGAAAAGATAGTGCTACCAGTTGATGCAGATAGAACCACGGTTGTACTTGCCCAAGAACCAGCCCCACCACACATAACCCAGACTCTCGCAGATTATACCCCTACCCAGTTGGACAGAGAACCAGCTACACCCCTTCTAACCCCAACCCCAGCAGATAGTAATCCAGTTCCAGTTGACACAGCACCGTCTCCACCACAGAGCACCCAAACATGAGCAGTTAGTAAGGGAACTACAGTGCCCAAAGCATGAGGACCACCACTCCGAATCCCAACTCAATGCTTAAAGGAGAAGAAGAATTGTTCACAGGTCAGGTTCTGTAGCTATGGTTCATACTCCTTTGCTCTTGCATCACTATATTTACTCAGACCAACTATTTTCAAATTTGAAGGATGGAATTGAAACTCCAATGGCGCAACAGGTATGTTTGAAACTTGTTTCTTTAACTGGTTTGCTATTGTAACTTGCTCTATATTGATTTCAGTTTCAATTGAATAAACAGTTATGTTCTCATGTCATGCACATTACAAGTGTCTCTATAGTTTCCCACACTTATATTCTGTCTATTCTGCTTTGTATTGAACAAATATTATTTGAACTGTGTCTCTATCTTGATTTGGAAACAAAAACTAGAATGATATAGACCATAAAGTGACCATGGTACATAGATATATGTTTGTTTCATGTTGTTATCTTGTGCACTTTACTACCGAACTGATTTACCAAAATGTGTTTCATATACAACATGGTAAACCTGTTGGCACAAGCTCTTTCTGCTTGTTTCTCTTTTAGAATGCGGACAAAATATTGGAGAACAGTACCCCATTATGCAATGGTGAAGGAAGTAATGCAAATAAGGTTCAAGATAGTGAGACATCCCTGTTGGTCTCCAAGAAAGCTGATAAAAACTACCTTGACGACAGTGAGAGAACCCAGAAGTCCTGTCTTGATGTAGTGTTCGAGTTACTGGCCACTACTGTTGGCACAAGCTCTTTGAACTTGCTGCCTGAATCAGTTTGTCTTCTTGAGTCTCAGCTTCAAGTTGAAAGACATCGATCAGATATGTTGCGACAGCAAGCTGAAGGACTGAGGAAGTCCGTGCAGAATTCAGATGCATACTTTCTGGTGCAACAGTAAGCGCTGGAGGATTTAAGCGCCAAACAAGAGAAAGTTAATAAGCTTGCTAAGCATCTTGCCAGCATTATGGGTACCCAGGATATTGTTTCTTGAGATCTTCTGAAGTGGTTTCAGTTCTGGACTTGTTTTGCTGCGGCGTTTATTTGCACTGGTCGCCAACTTTGACAACCAGTGTATATGATATGCTGCTTTGTACCCTATATTTGCACTGGTGGCGAACTTTGATGCCCAGTGGATGTAATATGTGTAATACCCGTGATAGCCTAGCATAAGTTGCTTGCTTATTTATTTCCTTGTTGTCTTGTTTATTTGTTTGCTTGTAGTCGGTGCTGTTCTTTTTCCACGGTTTGCTAGTGGCCGCAATAACCTATTTTTTAAAACTAGGCCACAATAACCATGGGCTACATATTTACTGTAGTGACACTGGGCCTTCTACGGGCCGTAGAAACAATGGGCCTTCTACGGGGTGTAGCAACAATGGGCCTTCTACGGGCCGTATCATCAATGGGCCTTCTACGGGCCGTATCATCAATGGGCCTTCTAAGGGACGTATGATCGATTGCCAAACATGGGCCAATAACATACCGCTTTAGAGCCGTAAACATGCTAGAATTGGAATCGTCCGTTCATGGGCCGACCATAATGGGCCGTCGTTAATCGGCCGTATTTGATGACGCTATGAAAATGGCCCAACTTATTAACGGGCCACAAACGGGCCGACTGTAAGCACGGACTGAATTTGGCCCACAAGCAGAAAATGACAGTAACGGGCCATAAGTAACCGAATGCTGGAAATGAGCCCAAGAATAAATGGGCCCTGAGAAGGCCAAAAGATAACATGGGCTGGAAACAGCCCAACGGTATAATGGGTCGTTAATGGGTATAAAGTGATACACTGTTCATTACGGGCAGTTTCACCTCGGGCCGTTAATGGGCCAAGAGTTACAAAGGGCCTCATATGGGCCGAAAGACTTCATGGGCTATACATGGGCCAAAAGTTAAAACGGGCTGGAATCATATTGGATGGCCCAGATGATGGTACTGGGCCTAATTCAGATAGGTCGTAACGGGCCCTGGGTTAGCGGGTTGTAAATGGGCTATATGCGAACAGGCCGTTAACAGGCTTTCCGTGGGTCGGCCCGCCACCTTTTGACCAAGTCAAACGGGCCGGCCTTTTCATAAGAATGGGCCTCTATTGGGCCCTGCCACGTGTCGATGTATCATAGGCGCCTTCGGTCCAATGAGTGGATGACATTTGTCCTAACGGTGAGCCGACACGTGTTTCCTACAGCCAATGATGATTTTACACGTGGAAAATCCCCATTGGTCGGGCTGTTAACGGGTTATCGGATCCAAAACCGGACCTGATAGTGTAACGGCGAGCCGTTATGGTGGATGCCACGTGTCGGTCACCCTTGACGAAAGCACTTCTATCACGCGGGATCTATAATCATGGAAGTGGACACTTCCGTGATGATATTTTTGGTAATGTCATGGAACACTTCTACGACAGCACAGGTATGACTATCTTGATTCTGTCATAAAATTGTCATGGATGTAAATGCATGACAGAAAACGTGACCTACTGTGACAAACACGTATCATCACGGAAGTGTATTTTTTTTGTAGTGCATCCCTCCACCATTGCTAGCCTCTCTAATACCGCGCACCTTTAGCCGGTATCATACACCCACCATATACCTTCCTCAAAACAGCCACCATACCTACCTATTATGGCATTTCCATAGCCATTTCGAGATATATTGCCATGCAACTTACCACCGTTCCATTTATTATGACACGATCCATTGTCATATTGCTTTGCATGATCATGTAGTTGACATCGTATTTGTGGCAAAGCCACCATTCATAATTCTTTCATACATGTCACTCTTGATTCATTGCGTATCCCGCTACCCCACCGGAGGCATTCACATAGAGTCATATTTTGTTCTAAGTATTGAGTTGTAATTTATGAGTTGTAAGTAAATAAAAGTGTGATGATCATCATTATTAGAGCATTGTCCCAAGTGAGGAAAGGATGATGGAGACTATGATTCCCCCACAAGTCGGGATGATACTCCGGACTAAAAAAAGAAAGAAAAGAGGCCATAAAAAAAAGAAGGCCCAAACAAAAAAAATGAGAGAAAAAGAGAGAAGGGACAATGTTACTATCCTTTTACCACACTTGTGCTTCAAAGTAGCACCATGATCTTCATGATAGAGAGTCTCCTATGTTGTCACTTTCATATACTAGTGGGAATTTTACATTATAGAACTTGGCTTGTATATTCCAATGATGGGCTTCCTCAAAATGCCCTAGGTCTTCGTGAGCAAGCGAGTTGGATGCACACCCACTTAGTTTCTTTTGTTGAGATTTCATACACTTATAGCTCTAGTGCATCCGTTTCATGGCAATCCCTACTCACTCACATTGATATCTATTGATGGGCATCTCTATAGCCCATTGATACGCCTAGTTGATGTGAGACTATCTTCTCCTTTTTTGTCTTCTCCACAACCACCATTCTATTCCACATATAGTGCTATATCCATGGGTCACGCTCATGTATTGCGTGAAGATTGAAAAAGTTTGAGAACATCAAAAATATGATACAATTGGTTGGCTTGTCATCGGGGTTGTGCATGATTAAATACTTTGTGTGATGAAGATAGAGCATAGCCAGACTATATGATTTTGTAGGGATAACTTTCTTTGGCCATGTTATTTTGAGAAGACATGATTGCTTTGTTAGTATGCTTGAAGTATTATTATTTTTATGTCAATATTAAGCTTTTGTCTTGAATCTTTAGGATCTGAACATTCATGCCACAATAAAGAAAATTACATTGAGAAATATGCTGGGAAGCATTCCACATCAAAAAATTTGTTTTTATCATTTACCTACTCGAGGACGAGCAGGAATTAAGATTGGGGAAGCTTTACACGTCTCCAACGTATCTATAATTTTTGATTGTTCCATGCTATTATATATTATGTTTTGGATGTTTAATGGGCTTTATTATGCACTTTTATATTATTTTTGGGACTAACCTACTAACCCAAGGCCCGATGCAAATTGCTGTTTTTTTGCCTATTTCAGTGTTTCGCAGAAAAGTAATATCAAACGGAATGAAACCTTAGGGAGAGTTATTTTTGGAACAAATGTGATCCAGGGGACTTGGAGTGGACGTCAAGATATCAACGAGGAGGCCACGAGGCAGGGAGGCGCGTCTGCCCCCCTGGGCGCACCCCCACCCTCGTGGGCCCCTCGTGGCTCCATCGACCTACTTCTTCCTCCTATATATACCTACGTACCCCGAAACCAACCAGGAGCACCATGAAACCCTATTTCCACTGCCGCAACCTTCTGTACCCGTGATATCCCATCTTGGGGCCTTTTCCGGCGCTCCACCGGAGGGGGAATCGATCATGGAGGGCTTCTACATCAACACCATAGCCTCTCCGATGATGTGTGGGTAGTTTACCTCAGACGTTCGGGTCAATAGTTATTAGCTAGATGGCTTCTTCTCTCTCTTTGGATCTCAATACAAAGTTCGCCTCGATCTTCTTGGAGATCTATTGGATGTAACTCTTTTTGCAGTGTGTTCGTCAAGATCCGATGAATTGTGGGTTTATGATCAAGATTATCTATGAACAATATTTGAATCTCCTCTGAATTCTTTTATGTATGATTGGTTATCTTTGCAAGTCTCTTCGAATTATCAGTTTGGTTTGGCCTACTAGATTGATCTTTCTTGCAATGGGATAAGTGCTTAGCTTTGGGTTCAATCATGCGGTGCTCGATCCAAGTGACAGAAGGGGAAACGTCACGTATTGTATTGTTGCCATCGAGGATAAAAAGATGGGGTTTATATCATATTGCTTGAGTTTATCCCTCTACATCATGTCATCTTGCCTAATGTGTTACGCTGTTCTTATGAACTTAATACTCTAGATGCATGCTGGATAGCGGTCTATGTGTGGAGTAATAGTAGTAGATGTAGGCAGGAGTCGGTCTACTTGTTGCGGACGTGATGCCTATATACTAGATCATGCCTAGATATTCTCATAATTATGCACTTTTCTATCAATTGCTCGACAGTAATTTGTTCACCCACCGTAATACTTATGCTATCTTGAGAGAAGCCACTAGTGAAACCTATGGCCCCCGGGCCTATCTTCCATCATATTAATCTTCCATCAACTAGCTATTTCTGGTGTCGTTTATTTTGCAATCTTTACTTTTAATCTTTATCATAAAAATACCAAAAATATTATCTTATCATCTCTATCAGATCTCACTTTTGCAAGTGGCCATGAAGGGATTGACAACCCCTTTATCGCGTTGGTTGCAAGGTTCTTATTTGCTTGTGTAGGTACGAGGGACTTGCGTGTGGCCTCCTACTGGATTGATACCTTGGTTCTCAAAAACTGAGGGAAATACTTACGCTACTTTGCTGCATCACCCTTTCCTCTTCAAGGGAAAACCAACGCATGCTCAAGAGGTAGCACTTGGCAGGTCCTAGAGCCTGTGGGTTATGGCCCATCTCATCACATTTAATCCTTGAACTCATCATCGGGGGCAACTGATCATTATTCCAACATCCGGGTTCTTAGCATTCTTAAATCTATCCAATTGTACTGTTCTCCCTTCCTTCTATTAGTACCAAACTAAGACATGATTACTCATACTCATCATGGATTTACAATTGCTCCATATTACCAACATTATAACTCCTTTATATCCAATAGTACTTCATCCCTTCATATTCTTGGGGTATCCCACATATCAAGATAAAACTCGTACTTATTTTGTCCAAAGTCCACTCCGTGGAATGTCATTATCTTCTCCAGGGGTCAAGTGTCCTCGCAGGGTACTACCACCCTTGAAATGCACAAATTCATCCATAGACCATATTTCTCATATCCTCGAAAATGGTCAAAAATCTTTCTTCATAGAGTAACAACTCATAAAATCCATATCAGAACCAACGATGCTAACTTTATTGATTCTCAAATTATTACAATCTCCTGCATTTCCATCAAATGCCTCAACTCAACACCTCAATACAAAAGAGTTGTTCCCACTACTTCTACTATATTTCTCACAGACTCAACTATTTAACACGAATATCTTCATTGTGACAATCTCTGGCAAGGTGACCTGCTTCATTACAACAAAACATATTACTTCTGACGAGTCTTGTTGTTTCCTTGTGATTACATAGCCTCCTTGGGTCCTCGACTTCCTTTTTGGGCAACTGCTAAAGTAGTGCCCTGACTCCTTGCACCTAAAATAGATGATATGACTCAGGTCCTTCCTGGAATCCAATCTATTTCTCTTCCTGGTCTTTTCCGTGCCAATCAGGGCTTCTATTTCTTGTGGGTCATATTCTACTTCCACAGTCGGAAATGCTACTAGATCCCCATTCAGACAATTCTGGGAGATGTGTCCTTCTTCTCCACATGAATAGCATGACTTGGTGCAGGGTTTAATTGTTGGGGATCGTTGCAGAAATTAAAAAAATTCTACGCATCACCAAGATCAATCTATGGAGAGACTAGCAACGAGAGAGAGGGGAGTGCATCTTCATACCCTTGAAGATCGCGATGCGGAAGCGTTACAAGAACACGGGTGGAGGAGTCGTACACGCGGCAATTCAGATGACGGTCGATTCCAATCTAAGCGCCGAACAACGGCGCCTCCGCGTTCAACACACGTGCAGCCCCGTGACGTCTCCCGCGCCTTGATCCAGCAAGGAGGAGGGAGAGGTTGGGGAAGACAACTCCAGCAGCAGCACGACGGCATGGTGGTGGTGGAGCAGCGTGGTTTCCAGCAGGGCTTCGCCAAGCACTACGAAGGACGAGGATGTGGAGAGGTAGGGTTGCGCCGAGAGAGAGAGAGAGAGAGAGAGAGAGAGAGAGAGAGAGAGAGAGAGAGAGAGAGAGAGAGAGAGAGAGAGACTCGTGTCCTTGGCAGCCCCAAAAACCCCACTATATATAGGAGGAGGGGAGGAGGGTGCGCCCCCTCTAGGGTTCCCACCCCTAGGGGGCAGCCCTAGATGGGATGGAGGGGGCGACCAAGAGGGGGAGAGAGGGGGGCGCCCAAGGGTGGGCCTTAGGCCCATGTGCGCCTAGGGTTTCCTCCCTCTCGTCTTTGCTGCGCCTTGGGCCTTGGTGGGAGGTGCACCAGCCCACTCAGGGGCTGGTCCCTTCCCAATCTTGGCCCACGCAAGCCTCCAGGGCTGGTGGCCCCTCCCGTTGGACCCCCGGAACCCTCTGGTGGTCCCGGTACATTACCGGTGACGCCCGAAACACTTCCGGTGGCCAAAACCTCACTTCTTATATACTATTCTTTACATCCGGACCATTCCGGAACTCCTCGTGACGTCCGGGATCTCATCCGGGACTCCGAACAACATTCAGTAACCATGTACAAACTTTCCCTATAACCCTAGCGTCATCGAACCTTAAGTGTGTAGATCCTACGGGTTCGGGAGGCATGTAGACATGACCGAGACATCTATCTGGTCAATAACCAACAGCGGGATCTGGATACCCATGTTGGCTCCTACATGTTCCACGATGATCTTATTGGATGAACCACGATGTCGAGGATTCAATCAACCCCGTATACAATTCCCTTTGTCTACCGGTATGATACTTGCCCGAGATTCGATCGTCGGTATCCCTATACCTTGTTCAATCTCGTTACCGGCAAGTCTCTTTTACTCGATCCGTAACACATCATCCCGTGATCAACTCCTTGGTCACATTGAGCTCATTATGATGATGTCCTACCGAGTGGGCCCAAAGATACCTCTCCGTCACATGGAGTGACAAATCCCAGTCTCGATTCGTGCTAACCCAACAAACACTTTCGGAGATACCCGTAGTGCACCTTTATAGCCACCCAGTTACGTTGTGACATTTGGCACACCCAAACCATTCCTACGGTATCCGGGAGTTGCACAATCTCATGGTCTAAGGAAATGATACTTGACATTAGAAAAGCTTTAGCAGACAAACTACACGATCTTGTGCTATGCTTAGGATTGGGTCTTGTCCATCACATCATTCTCCTAATGATGTGATCTCATTATCAACGACATCCGATGTCCATGGTCAGGAAACCGTAACCATCTATTGATCAACGAGCTAGTCAACTAGAGGCTCACTAGGGACATGTTGTGGTCTATGTATTCACACATGTATTACGATTTCCGGATAACACAATTATAGCATGAACAATAGACAATTATCATGAACAAGGAAATATAATAATAACCATTTTATTATTGCCTCTAGGGCATATTTCCAACAGTCTCCCACTTGCACTAGAGTCAATAATCTAGTTACATTGTGATGAATCGAACACCCACAGAGTTCTGGTGTTGATCATGTTTTGCTCGTGGAAGAGGTTTAGTCAGCGGATCTGCGACATTCAGGTCCATATGCACTTTACAAATATCTATGTCTCCATCTTGAACATTTTCACGAATGGAGTTGAAGCGACGCTTGATATGCCTGGTCTTCTTGTGAAACCTGGGCTCTTTGGCATGGGCAAGAGCTCCAGCGTTGTCACAGAAGAGCGTCATCGGGCCCGACGCATTGGGAATAACTCCTAGGTCGGCAATGAACTCCATCCAGATTGCTTCATGTGCTACCTCCGAGGCTGCCATGTACTCCGCTTCACATGTAGATCCTACCACGACGCTTTGCTTGCAACTGCACCAGCTGACTGCCCCACCATTCAAAATATACACATATCCGGTTTGTGACTTGGGGTCATCCAGATCTGTGTCGAAGCTAGCATAGATGTAACCCTTTACGACGAGCTCTTCGCCACCTGCATAAACAAGAAACATATCCTTAGTCCTTTTCAGGTACTTCAGGATGTTCTTGACCACTGTCCAGTGTTCCATGCCGGGATTACCTTGGTACCTTCCTACCAAACTTACGACAAGGTTCACATCAGGTCTGGTACACAACATGGCATACATAATAGACCCTATGGCCAAGGCATAGGGGATGACACTCATCTTTTCTCTATCTTCTGCCATGGTCGGGCATTGAGCCGTGCTCAATCTCACACCTTGCAATACAGGCAAGAACCCCTTGTTGGACTGATCCATATTGAACTTCTTCAATATCTTGTCAAGGTATGTGCTTTGTGAAAGACCAATGAGGCGTCTCGATCTATCTCTATTGATCTTGATGCCTAATATGTAAGCAGCATCTCCAAGGTCCTTCATTGAAAAACACTTATTCAAGTAGGCCTTTATGCTTTCCAAGAATTCTATATCATTTCCCATCAATAGTATGTCATCCACATATAATATGAGAAATGCTACAGAGCTCCCACTCACTTTCTTGTAAACACAGGCTTCTCCATAAGTCTGCGTAAACCCAAACGCTTTGATCATCTCATCAAAGCGAATGTTCCAACTCCGAGATGCTTGCACCATCCCATAGATTGAGCGTTGGAGCTTGCATACCTTGTCAGCATTCTTAGGATCGACAAAACCTTTCGGTTGCATCATATACAATTCTTCCTTAAGGAAACCATTAAGGAATGCCGTTTTGACGTCCATTTGCCATATCTCATAATCATAGAATGCGGCAATTGCTAACATGATTCGGACGGACTTCAGCTTCGCTACGGGTGAGAAGGTCTCATCATAGTCAACCCCTTGAACTTGTCGATAACCCTTAGCGACAAGCCGAGCCTTATAGATGGTCACATTACCATCTGCGTCTGTCTTCTTCTTAAAGATCCATTTATTCTCTATGGCTCACCGATCATCGGGCAAGTCTGTCAAAGTCCATACTTTGTTTTCATACATGGATCCTATCTCGGATTTCATGGCTTCAAGCCATTTGTTGGAATCTGGGCCCGCCATCGCTTCTTCATAGTTCGAAGGTTCACCGTTGTCTAACAACATTATTTCTAGGACAGGGTTGCCATACCATTCTGGTGTGGATCGTGTCCTTGGGGACCTACAAAGTTCAGTAGTAACTTGATCCGAAGTTCCTTGATCATAATCATTAACTTCCTCTCTAGTCGGTGCAGGCACCATAGAAACATTTTCTTGAGCTGCGCTACTTTTCGGTTCAAGAGGCAGTACTTCATCAAGTTCTACTTTCCTCCCACTTACTTCTTTTGAGAGATACACTTTCTCTAGAAAGGATCCATTCTTCGCAACAAAGATCTTGCCTTCGGATCTGAGGTAGAAGGAATACCCAATAGTTTCCTTAGGGTATCCTATGAAGACGCATTTTTCCGACTTGGGTTCGAGCTTTTCAGGTTGAAGTTTCTTGACATAAGCATCGCATCCCCAAACTTTCAGAAACGACAGCTTAGGTTTCTTCCCAAACCATAATTCATACGGTGTCATCTCAACGGATTTCGACGGAGCCCTATTTAAAGTGAATGCGGCACTCTCTAAAGCATAACCCCGAAATGATAGCGGTAGACCGGTAAGAGACATCATAGATCGCACCATATCTAATAGAGTGCGATTACGACGTTTGGACACACCATTACGCTGAGGTGTTCCAGGCGGCGTGAGTTGTGAAACAATTCCACATTTCCTTAAGTGCGTGCCAAATTCGTGACTCAAATATCCCCTGCATGATTTGATCGTAAGAACTTTATTTTCCTGTCACGTTGATTGTCAACCTCACTCTGAAATTCCTTGAACTTTCAAAGGTCTCAAACTTGTGTTTCATTAAGTAGACATACCCATGTCTACTTAGGTCATCAGTGAGGGTGAGAACATAATGATAACCACCGCGAGCCTCAACGCTCATTGGACCGCACACATCAGTATGTATGATTTCCAATAAGTTGGTTGCTCGCTCCATTGTTTCGGAGAATGGAGTCTTGGTCATTTTGCCCATGAGGCATGGTTCGCACGTGTCAAATGATTCATAATCAAGAGACTCCAAAAGTCCATCTGCATGGAGTTTCTTCATGCGTTTGACATCAATGTGACCAAGGCGGCAGTGCCACAAGTATGTGGGACTATCATTATCAACCTTACATCTTTTGGCATTCGCACTATGAATATGTGTAACATCATGTTCAAGATTCAATAAGAATAAACCATTGACCAGCGGGGCATGACCATAAAACATATCTCTCATATAAATAGAACAACCATTATTCTCATATTTAAATGAGTAGCCATTGATACGTCTCCAACGTATCTATAATTTTTGATTGTTCCATGCTATTATATTATCCATCTTGGATGTTTATGGGCCTTATTAAACACTTTTATATTATTTTTGGGACTAACCTATTAACCTAGAGCCCAGTGCCAGTTTTTGTTTTTTCCCTTGTTTCAGTGTTTCACAGAAAAGGAATATCAAACGGAGTCCAAACGGAATGAAACCTTCGGGAGAGTTATTTTTGGAACGGAAGCAATCCAGAAGACTTGGGGCGCACATAAGGGAAGCAACGAGGAAGGCACGAGGCAGGGGGGCGCGCCCACCCCCCTGGGCGCGCCCTCCACCCTCGTGGGCCCCTCGTGGCTCCCCTGACGTATTTCTTCCTCCTATATATACCATTATACCCTAAAACCATCGAGGAACAGAATAGATCGGGAGTTCCGCCGCCGCAAGCCTCTCTAGCCACCAAAACCCAATCGGGACCCTGTTCCGGCACCCTGTCGGAGGGGGGAACCCTCACCGGTGGCCATCTTCATCATCCCGGCGCTCTCCATGATGAGGAGGGAGTAGTTCACCCTCGGGGCTGAGGGTATGTACCAGTAGCTATGTGTTTGATCTCTCTCTCTCTCTCTCTCGTGTTCTTGAGGTGATTCGATCTTGATGTATCATGAGCTTTGCTATTATAGTTGGATCTTATGTTGCTTCTCCCCCTCTACTCTCTTGTAATGGATTGAGTTTTCCCTTTGAAGTAATCTTATCGGATTGAGTCTTTAATGATTTGACAACACTTGATGTATGTCTTGCCATGCGTATCTGTGGTGACAATGGGATATCACTTGATTCACTTGATGTATGTTTTGGTGATCAACTTGCGGGTTCCGCCCATGAACCTATGCATAGGGTTGGCACACGTTTTCGTCTTGATTCTCCGGTAGAAACTTTGGGGCACTCTTTGAGGTTCTATGTGTTGGTTGAATAGATGAATCTGAGATTGTGTGATGCATATCGTATAATCATTCCCACGGATACTTGAGGTGACATTGGAGTATCTAGGTGACATTAGGGTTTTGGTTGATGTGTGTCTTAAGGTGTTATTTTACTACGAACTCTAGGGCTGTTTGTGACACTTATAGGAATAGCCCAATGGATTGATCGGAAAGAATAACTTTGAGGTGGTTTCGTACCCTACCATAATCTCTTCGTTGGTTCTCCACTATTAGTGACTTTGGAGTGACTCTTTGTTGCATGTTGAGGGATAGTTATATGATCCAATTATGTTATTATTGTTGAGAGAACTTGCACTAGTGAAAGTATGAACCCTAGGCCTTGTTTCCTAGCATTGCAATACCGTTTGTGCTCACTTTTATCATTAGTTACCTTGCTGTCTTTATATTTTCAGATTACAAAAACCTATATCTACCATCCATATTGCACTTGTATCACCATCTCTTCGCCGAACTAGTGCACCTATACAATTTACCATTGTATTGAGTGTGTTGGGGACACAAGAGACTCTTTGTTATTTGGTTGCAGGGTTGCTTGAGAGAGACCATCTTCATCCTACGCATCCCACGGATTGATAAACCTTAGGTCATCCACTTGAGGGAAATTTGCTACTGTCCTACAAACCTCTGCACTTGGAGGCCCAACAACGTCTACAAGAAGAAGGTTGTGTAGTAGACATCAGCCATCTCGCATTAAGCGAGATCCAGATACAATGTTCATGCTCAAAGCTGGCACTAAATAACAATTATTGAGGTTTAAAACTAATCCCGTAGGTAAATGTAGAGGTAGCGTGCCGACGGCGATCACATCGACCTTGGAACCATTCCCGACGCGCATTGTCACCTCATCCTTCGCCAGTCTCCGCTTATTCCGTAGCTCCTGTTTTGAGTTACAAATATGAGCAACCGCACCGGTATCAAATACCCAGGAGCTACTACGAGTGCTGGTAAGGTACACATCAATAACATGTATATCATATCTACCTTTGGTATTGTCGGCCTTCTTATCTGCTAAGTACTTGGGGCAGTTCCGCTTCCAGTGACCGTTTCCCTTGCAATAAAAGCACTCAGTCTCAGGTTTGGGTCCATGCTTTGGCTTCTTCCCGGCAACTGGCTTACCGGGCGCGGCAACTCCCTTGCCGTCCTTCTTGAAGTTCTTCTTACCCTTGCCTTTCTTGAAACTAGTGGTTTTATTGACCATCAACACTTGATGTTCCTTTTTGATCTCCACCTCCGCTGATTTCAGCATTGAATATACCTTAGGAATGGTTTTGTCCATCCCCTGCATATTGAAATTCATCACAAAGCTCTTGTAGCTAGGTGGAAGTGACTGAAGGATTCTGTCAATGACCGCGTCATCCGGGAGATTAACTCCCAGCTGAGACAAGCGGTTGTGCAACCCAGACATTTTGAGTATGTGCTCGCTGACAGAACTATTCTCCTCCATCTTACAACTGTAGAACTTGTCAAAGACTTCATATCTCTCAACTCGGGCATGAGCTTGGAAAACCATTTTCAGCTCTTGGAACATCTCATATGCTTCGTGCTGCTCAAAGCGCTTTTGGATCCCCGATTCTAAGCTGTAAAGCATGCCGCACTAAACCAGGGAGTAATCATCACTACGCAACTACCAGGCATTCATAACGTCTTGAGTTTCTAGGAAAACAGGTGCTTCACCTAGCGGTGCATCAAGGACATATGCTTTCTTGGCAGCTATGAGGATGATCCTCAAGTTACGGACCCAGTCCGTATAGTTGCTACCATCGTCTTTCAGCTTGGTTTTCTCTAGGAACGCGTTGAAGTTGAGGGCAACATAAGCGTGGGCCATTTGATCTACAAGACATATTGCAAAGATTTTTAGACTATGTTCATGATAATTAAGTTCATCTAATCAAATTATTTAATGAACTCCCACTCAGATAGACATCCCTCTAGTCATCTAAGTGATACATGATCCGAGTCAACTAGGCTGTGTCCGATCATCACGTGTGACGGACTAGTCATCATAGGTGAACATCTTCATGTTGATCGTATCTACTATACGACTCACGTTCGACCTTTCGGTCTCTCATGTTCCGAGGCCATGTCTGTACATGCTAGGCTCGTCAAGTCAACATAAGTGTTTTGCATGTGTAATTCTGGCTTACACCCGTTGTATTGGAACGTTACAATCTATCACACCCGATCATCACGTGGTGCTTCGAAACAACGAACCTTCGCAACGGTGCACAGTTAGGGGGAACACTTTCTTGAAATTATTGCGAGGGATCATCTTATTTTAGCTACCGTTGTTCTAAGCAAATAAGATGTAAAAACATGATAAACATCACATGCAATCAAATAGTGACATGATATGGCCAATATCATTTTGCTCCTTTTGATCTCCATCTTCTGGGCGCCATGATCATCATCGTCACCGGCATGACACCATGATCTCCATCATCATGATATCCATCATCGTGTCTTCATGAAGTTGTCTCGCCAACTGTTACTTCTACTACTATGGCTAACGGTTAGCAATAAACTAAAGTAATTACATGGTGTTTTCAGTGACACGCAGGTCATACAATAAATTAAGACAACTCCTATGGCTCCTGTCGGTTGTCATACTCATCGACATGCAAGTCGTGATTCCTATTCCAAGAGCATGATCAATATCATACATCACATATATCATTCATCACATCCTTTTTGGCCATATCACATCACACGGCATATGCTGCAAGAACAAGTTAGACGTCCTCTAATTGTTGTTGCAAGTTTTTACGTGGCTGCTATAGGTTTCTAGCAAGAACGTTTCTTACCTACACCAAAACCACAACGTGATATGCCAATTTCTATTTACCCTTCATAAGGACCCTTTTCATCGAATCCGATCCGACTAACGTGGGAGAGACAGACACCCGCTAGCCACCTTATGCAAATAGTGCATGTCAGTCGGTGGAACCTGTCTCACGTAAGCGTACGTGTAAGGTCGGTCCGGGCCACTTCATCCCACGATGCCGCCGAATCAAGATAGGACTAGTAACGGCAAGTAAATTGACAAAATCGACGCCTACAACAACTTGTGTTCTACTCGTGCATAGAAACTACGCATAGACCTAGCTCATGATGCCACTGTTGGGGATCGTTGCAAAAATTAAAAAAATTCTACGCATTGATACGTCTCCAACGTATCTATAATTTTTGATTGTTCCATGCTATATTATATTCTGTTTTGGACATTATTGGGCTTTATTATACACTTTTATATTATTTTTGGGACTAACCTATTAACCAGAGGCCCAGCCCAGAATTGCTGTTTTTTGCCTATTTCAGAGTTTCACAGAAAAAGAATATCAAAGGGAGTCCAAACGGAATGAAACCTTCGGGAACGTGATTTTCGGAACGAACATGATCCAGAGGACTTGGCCCCTACGTCAAGAAAGCTACCAGGAAGCCACGAGGTAGGGGGCGCACCTACCCCCCCTGGGTGCACCCTCCACCCTCCTGGGCCCCACGTTGCTCCACCGACGTACTCCTTCCTCCTATATATACCTACGTACCCCCAAACTACCAGATACGGAGCCAAAAACCTAATTCCACCATCGCAACCTTCTGTACCCGTGAGATCCCATCTTGGGGCCTGTTCCGGAGCTCCGCCGGAGGGGGCATCGATCATGGAGGGCTTCTACACCAACACCATAGCCTCTCCGATTATTTGTGTGAGTAATTTACCTCAGACCTTCGGGTCCATACTTATTAGCTAGATGGCTTCCTCTCTCTTTTTGGATCTCAATACAATGTTCTCCCCCTCTCTTGTGGAGATCTATTCGATGTAATCTTCTTTTGCGGTGTGTTTGTTGAGACCGATGAATTGTGGGTTTATGATCAAGTTTATCTATGAACAATATTTGAATCTTTTGAATTCTTTTATGTATGATTGGTTATCTTTGCAAGTCTCTTCGAATTATCAGTTTGGTTTGGCCTACTAGATTGATCTTTCATGCAATGGGAGAAGTGCTTAGCTTTGGGTTCAATCTTGCGGTGTCCTTTCCCAGTGATAGTAGGGGCAGCAAGGCACGTATTGTATTGTTGCCATCGAGGATAACAAGATGAGGTTTATATCATATTGCATGAGTTTATCCCTCTACATCATGTCATCTTGCTTAAAGCGTTACTCTGTTCTTATGAACTTAATACTCTAGATGCATGCTGGATAGCGGTTGATGTGTGGAGTAATAGTAGTAGATGCAGGCAGGAGTCGGTCTACTTGTCTCGGACGTGATGCCTATATACATGATCATACCTAGATATTCTCATAACTATGCTCAATTCTGTCAATTGCTCAACAGTAATTTGTTCACCCACCGTAAATACTTATGCTCTTGAGAGAAGCCACTAGTGAAACCTATGGCCCCCGGGTCTATTTTCCATCATATTAATCTCCCGACAACAAGCTATTTCTGGTGCCGTTTTTATTTTACTTTCTTTACTTTGCATCTTTATCATAAAAATACCAAAAATATTATCTTATCATATCTATCAGATCTCACTCTCGTAAGTGACCGTGTAGGGATTGACAACCCCTTATCGCGTTGGTTGCGAGGATTTATTTGTTTGTGTTGGTGCGAGGGACTCACGCGTAGCCTCCTACTGGATTGATACCTTGGTACTCAAAAACTGAGGGAAATACTTACGCTACTTTGCTGCATCACCCTTTCCTCTTCAAGGGAAAACCAACGCAGTGCTCAAGAGGTAGCAAGAAGGATTTCTGGCGCCGTTGCCGGTGAGGTCTACGCAAAAGTCAACATACCAAGTACCCATCACAAACCCTTATCTCCCGCATTACATTATTTGCCATTTGCCTCTCGTTTTCCTCTCCCCCACTTCACCCTTGCCGTTTTATTCGCCCTCTCTTTTCCGTTCGCCTCTTTTTCGCTTGCTTCTTGTTTGCTCGTGTGTTGGATTGCTTGCTTGCCTCGATGGCTCCGCCTAAATTTGGTGATCTTCACCTTAAAAGGTTGGAAGAGATCGAAGGCAATGTTAGGAGTTTTATGGTCTTACAATTTGAGCATAATAATTTCTTTAAAAACAAGCTTAAGGAACAAAAAAGCTTTATGAGTTATATGAACAAAGAGCTCGATGATATGTCTAAAGAATTTGATGGTTTGAGATCCCAAATTGCTCATCTTGAGAAGTTAATAGCTGAAATATCGGATAAGCAGGCCACCTTAGTTAATAAGATGGCTGCTAAGCCGGAAAACTTTGAAAATAAAGATGAAGATCTAAAAGTTATTGATGTGTCCCCTATTAAATCTTTATTTTGCAATATGAATCTTGATAATGATGGGACTGAATATGATCCACCTTTACCTAGAAGGCGTTCCAAAAATTCGGAGTTTTTAGACCTTGATGCTAAAATTGATAAAAGTGGGATTGAAGAGATCAAAACATTAGATATTAATGAACCCACTATTTTGGATTTCAAGGAATTTAACTATGATAATTGCTCTTTGATAGATTGTATTTCCTTGTTGCAATCCGTGCTAAATTCTGCACATGCTTATAGTCAAAATAAAGCCTTTACCAAACATATCGCTGATGCTTTGATGCAATCTTATGAAGAAAAACTTGAGTTGGAAGTTTCTATCCCTAGAAAACTTTATGATGAGTGGGAACCTACTATTAAAATTAAAATTAAAGATCATGAATGCTATGCTTTGTGTGATTTGGGTGCTAGTGTTTCCATGATTCCAAAAACTTTATGCGATTTGCTAGGTTTCCGTGAATTTGATGATTGCTCTTTAAACTTGCACCTTGCGGATTCCACTATTAACAAACCTATGGGAAGAATTAATGATGTTCTTATTGTTGCAAATAGGAACTATGTGCCCGTAGATTTTATTGTTCTTGATATAGATTGCAATCCTTCATGTCCTATTATTCTTGGTAGACCTTTCCTTAGAACGATTGGTGCAATTATTGATATGAAGAAAGGGAATATTAGATTCCAGTTTCCGTTAAGGAAGGGCATGGAACACTTCCCTAGAAAGAAAATTAAATTACCTTATGAATCTATTATGAGAGCCACTTATGGATTGCCTACCAAAGATGGCAATACCTAGATCTATCCTTGCTATTATGCCTAGCTAGGGGCGTTAAACAATAGCGCTTGTTGGGAGGCAACCCAATTTTATTTTTAGTTTTTTTGCTTTTTGCTTCTGTTTAGGAATAAATCTTTGATCTAGCCTCTGGTTAGATGTCTTTTTATGTTTTAATTAGTGCTGTGCCAAGTTTAACCTATAGGATCTTCTTGGATGATAGTTATTTGATCTTGCAGAAAATTCCAGAAACTTTCTGTTCATGAAACTAATTGTTAAAAATCACCAGAACGTGATAAAATATTGATTCGAATTGCTGCTGATCAATTAACAAATTTTCTAGGTCGTCCTATTTTGGCTAATTTTTGGAGTTCCAGAAGTTTGCGTTAGTTACAGATTACTACAGACTTTTCTGTTTTTGACAGATTCTGTTTTTCGTGTGTTGTTTGCTTATTTTGATGAATCTATGGCTAGTAAAATAGTTTATAAACCATATATAAGTTGGAATACAGTAGGTTTAACACCAATATAAATAAATATTGAGTTCATTACATTACCTTGGAGTGGTCTTTTGTTTTCTTTCGCTAACGGAGCTCACGAGATTTTCTGCTGAGTTTTGTGTTGTGAAGTTTTCAAGTTTTTGGTGAAAGATTTGATGGAGTATGGAACAAGGAGTGGCAAGAGCCTAAGCTTGGGGATGCCCATGGCACCCCCAAGATAATATAAGGACACCAAAAAGCCAAAGCTTGGGGATGCCCCGGAAGGCATCCCCTCTTTCGTCTACTTCCATCGGTGACTTTACTTGGAGCTATATTTTTATTCATCACATGATATGTGTTTTGCTTGGAGCGTCTTGTATGACTTGAGTCTTTGCTTTTTAGTTTACCACAATCATCTTTGCTGTACACACCTTTTGAGAGAGACACACATGATTCGGAAATTATTAGAATACTCTATGTGCTTCACTTATATCTTTTGAGTTATATAGTTTTTGCTCTAGTACTTCACTTATATATTTTAGAGCACGGTGGTGGATTTGTTTTATAGAAACTATTGATCTCCCATGCTTCACTTACATTATTTTGAGAGTCTTAAATAGCATGGTAATTTGCTTAAATAATCCTAATATGCTAGGTATACAAGATTAGTAAAGACTTTCTTATGAGTGTGTTGAATACTAAGAAAAGTTTGATGCTTGATAATTGTTTTGAGATATAAAGATGGTGATATTAGAGTCATGCTAGTTGAGTAGTTGTGAATTTGAGAGATACCTATGTTAAAGTTTGTGATTCCCGTAGCATGCATGTATGGTGAACCGTTATGTGATGAAGCCGGAGCATAATTTATTTATTGATTGTCTTCCTTACGAGTGGCGGTCGGGGACGAGCGATGGTCTTTTCCTACCAATCTATCCCCCTAGGAGCATGCGCGTAATACTTTGCTTTGATAACTTGTAGATTTTTGCAATAAGTATATGAGTTCTTTATGACTAATGTTGAGACCATGGATTATACGAACTTTCTTGCCTCCACCATTGCTAGCCTCTCTAATACCTTGCACTTTTCGCCGGTATCATACACCCACCATATACCTTCCTCAAAACAGCCACCATACCTACCTATCATGGCATTTCCATAGCCATTCCGAGATATATTGCCATGCAACTTACCACCATTTCGTTTATTATGACACGCTCCATCATTGTCATATTGCTTTGCATGATCATGTAGTTGACATCGTATTTGTGGCAAAGCCACCGTTCATAATTCTTTCATACATGTCACTCTTGATTCATTACATATCCCGGTACACCGCCGGAGGCATTCACATAGAGTCATATTTTGTTCTAAGTATTGAGTTGTAATTTATGAGTTGTAAGTAAATAAAAGTGTGATGATCATCATTTTTAGAGCATTGTCCCAAGTGAGGAAAGGATGATGGAGACTATGATTCCCCCACAAGTCGGGATGAGACTCCGGACTAAATAAAAAAAGAGGCCATAAAAAAGAGAGAAAAGGCCCAAAAAAAGAAATGAGAGAAAAAGAGAGAAGGGACAATGCTACTATCCTTTTACCACACTTGTGCTTCAAAGCAGCACCATAATCTTCATGATAGAGAGTCTCTTATGATATCACTTTCATATACTGGTGGGAATTTTTCATTATAGAACTTGGCTTCTATATTCCAATAATGGGCTTCCTCAAAATGCCCTAGGTCTTCGTGAGCAAGCGAGTTGGATGCACACCCACGTAGTTTCTTTTGTTGAGCTTTCATATACTTACAGCTCTAGTGCATCCGTTGCATGGCAATCCCTACTCACTCACATTGATATCTATCGATGGGCATCTCCATAGCCCGTTGATACGCTTAGTTGATGTGAGACTATCTTCTCCTTTTTTGTATTCTCCACAACCACCATTCTATTCCACATATAGTGCTATGTCCATGGCTCACGCTCATGTATTGCATGAATATTGAAAAAGTTTGAGAACATCAAAAGTATGAAACAATTGCTTGGCTTGTCATCGGGGTTGTGCATGATTTAAATACTTTGTGTGGTGAAGATAGAGCATAGCCAGACTATATGATTTTGTAGGGATAACATTCTTTGGCCATGTTATTTTGAGAAGACATGATTGCTTAGTTAGTATGCTTGAAGTATTATTATTTCTATGTCAATATTGAACTTTTATCTTGAATCTTTCGGATCTGAATATTCATACACAATTAAGAAGAATTACATTGAAATTATGCCAAGTAGCATTCCACATCAAAAATTCTGTTTTTATCATTTACCTACTCGAGGACGAGCAGGAGTTAAGCTTGGGGATGCTTGATACGTCTGCAACGTATCTATAATTTTTGATTGTTCCATGCTATATTATATTCTGTTTTGGACATTATTGGGCTTTATTATACACTTTTATATTATTTTTGGGACTAACCTATTAACTGGAGGCCCAGCCCAGAATTGCTGTTTTTTGCCTATTTCAGAGTTTCACAGAAAAAGAATATCAAACGGAGTCCAAATGGAATGAAACCTTCGGGAACGTGATTTTCGGAACGAACATGATCCACAGGACTTGGACCCTACGTCAAGAAAACTACCAGGAAGCCACGAGGTAGGGGGGCGCACCTACCCCCCTAGGCGCGCCCTCCACCCTCGTGGGCCCCACGTTGCTCCACCGACGTACTCCTTCCTCCTAGATATACCTACGTACCCCCAAACTACCAGATACGGAGCCAAAAACCTAATTCCACCACCGCAACCTTCTGTACCCGTGAGATCCCCTCTTGGGGCCTGTTCCGGAGCTCCGCCGGAGGGAGCATCGATCACGGAGGGCTTCCACATCAACACCATAGCCTCTCCGATGATGTGTGAGTAGTTTACCTCAGACCTTCGGGTCTATAGTTATTAGCTAGATGGCTTCCTCTCTCTTTTTCGATCTCAATACAATGTTCTCCCCCTCTCTTGTGGAGATCTATTCGATGTAATCTTCTTTTGCGGTGTGTTTGTTGAGACCGATGAATTGTGGGTTTATGATCAAGTTTATCTATGAACAATATTTGAATCTTCTGAATTCTTTTATGTATGATTGGTCATCTTTGCAAGTCTCTTCGAAATATCAATTTGGTTTGGCCTACTAGATTGATCTTTCTTGCAATGGGAGAAGTGCTTAGCTTTGGGTTCAATCTTGCGGTGTCCTTTCCCAGTGATAGTAGGGGCAGCAAGGCACGTATTGTATTGTTGCCATCAAGGATAACAAGATGAGGTTTATATCATATTGCATGAGTTTATCCCTCTACATCATGTCATCTTGCTTAAAGCGTTACTCTGTTCTTATGAACTTAATACTCTAGATGCATGCTGGATAGCGGTCGATGTGTGGAGTAATAGTAGTAGACGCAGGCAGGAGTTGGCTACTTGTCTCGGACGTGATGCCTATATACATTATCATACCTAGATATTCTCATAACTATGCTCAATTCTGTCAATTGCTCAACAGTAATTTGTTCACCCATCGTAAATACTTATGCTCTTGAGAGAAGCCACTAGTGAAACCTATGGCCCCCGGGTCTATTTTCCATCATATTAATCTGCCGACAACAAGCTATTTCTGGTGCCATTTTTATTTTACTTTCTTTACTTTGCATCTTTATCATAAAAATACAAAAATATTATCTTATCATATCTATCAGATCTCACTCTCGTAAGTGACCGTGTAGGGATTGACAACCCCTTATCGCGTTGGTTGCGAGGATTTATTTGTTTGTGTAGGTGCGAGGGACTCGCGCGTAGCCTCCTACTGGATTGATGCCTTGGTTCTCAAAAACTGAGGGAAATACTTACGCTACTTTGCTGCATCACCCTTTCCTCTTCAAGGGAAAACCAACGCAGTGCTCAAGAGGTAGCACGCATCACCAAGATCAATCTATGGAGAGACTAGCAACGAGAGAGAGGGGAGCGCATCTTCATACCCTTGAAGATCGCAATGTGGAAGCATTACAAGAACGCGGCTGGAGGAGTCGTACACGCAGTGATTCAGATCGCGGTCGATTCCGATCTAAGCGCCGAACAACGGCGCCTCCGCGTTCAACACACGTGCAGCCCGGTGACGTCTCCCGCGCCTTGATCTAGCGAGGAGGGAGAGGTTGGGGAAGACAACTCCAGCAGCAGCACGATGGCGTGGTGGTGGTGGAGCAGCGTGGTTTCCAGCAGGGCTTCACCAAGCACTACGAAGGACGAGGATGTGGAGAGGTAGGGCTGCGCCAAGAGAGAGAGAGACTCGTGTCCTTGGCAACCCCAAAACCCCCACTATATATAGGAGGAGGGGAGGAGGGTGCGCCCCCTCTAGGGTTCCAACCCCTAGGGGGGCGGCATCCCTATATGGGATGGAGGGGGGCGGCCAAGAGGAGGAGAGAGGGGGGCGCCCTAGGGTGGGCCTTAGGCCCATATGCGCCTAGGGTTTCCCCCTCTCCTCTTTGCTGCGCATTGGGCCTTGGTGGGAGGTGCACCAGCCCACTCAGGGGCTGGTCCCTTCCACTCTTGGCCCATGCAAGCCTCTGGGGCTGGTGGCCCCTCCCGGTGGACCCCCGGAACCCTCTGGTGGTCCCGGTACATTACCGGTGACGCCCGAAGCACTTCTGGTGGCCAAAACCTCACTTCTTATATATTAATCTTTACCTCCGGACCATTCCGGAACTCCTCGTGATGTCCGGGATCTCATCCGGGACTCCGAACGACATTCAGTAACCACGTACAAACTTTCCCTATAACCCTAGCGTCATCGAACCTGAAGTGTGTAGACCCTACGGGTTCGGGAGGCATGTAGACATGACCGAGACATCTCTCTGGTCAATAACCAACAGCGGGATCTGGATACCCATGTTGGCTCCTACATGTTCCACGATGATCTTATCGGATGAACCACGATGTCGAGGATTCAATCAATCCCGTATTCAATTCCCTTTGTCTACCGGTATGATACTTGCCCGAGATTCAATCGTCGGTATCCCTATACCTTGTTCAATCTCATTACTGGCAAGTCTCTTTTACTCGATCCGTAACACATTATCCCATGATCAACTCCTTAGTCATATTGAGCTCATTATGATGATGTCCTACCGAGTGGGCCCAGAGATACCTCTCCATCAAACAGAGTGACAAATCCCAGTCTCGATTCGTGCCAATCCAACAGACACTTTCGGAGATACCCGTAGTGCACCTTTATAGCCACCCAGCTATGTTGTGACGTTTGGCACACCCAAAGAATTCCTACGGTATCCGGGAGTTGCACAATCTCATGGTCTAAGGAAATGATACTTGACATTAGAAAAGCTTTAGCAGACAAACTACACGATCTTGTGCTATGCTTAGGATTGGGTCTTGTCCATCACATCATTCTCCTAATGATGTGATCCCGTTATCAACGACATCCAATGTCCATGGTCAGGAAACCGTAACCATCTATTGATCAACGAGCTAGTCAACTAGAGGCTCACTAGGGACATGTTGTGGTCTATGTATTCACACATGTATTACGATTTCCGGATAACACAATTATAGCATGAACAATAGACAATTATCATGAACAAGGAAATATAATAATAACCATTTTATTATTGCCTCTAGGGCACATTTCCAACATTATTTGGGTCTTCTTTGGGTGTGTCCTCCACCTCTTCCTTCATCACAGGTTCTTCTAAAATTTCCATGAGGACTCCTTTCATTGCTTCTTTCTTCTGCTTGATGGTTCTTTGTACCATGGGGTAAATGTGACACTGAGCAGGGTAGTGGGTAGTCCCTTCACACAAGAAACAAGTTACCTGCCTAGTGGGGCATTCTTCCTATGGGTGAATTTCTTCACAATGAGGGCATTCATCCTTGTGTCCTTATGGTTGTGTCCTATTTCTCCACAGAGCTTGCATGCACAAGGTTTCTTCATATCGTTTCCGTAAGGCTTCAACTTCGGGGACACAAGACGAGACCTTTGCAGAGTCAATTTAATTTTTTCCCAAATGGTTACTCTTTGCCATCCATTGATGGTTTGGTACATCCTCCACCAAGTAGCAGCACTTCTTTCAAAGCATTGAAGAGCATGCTGGGGCATATCCTTTCAGACTATAGTGATATTCTTCAAGTGATCTTCCATGTTCTGAATCCATTGGTCCGTCTCCAATTTAGTCCTTGATCCAGGAAATATGAGTTCATCTCCATTCATCCTCTATTGGTTTCAAGGGTCTTGGGGGTGAGATAAGAGAGATAGAGAGGGATACACACAATACAAACAATAGTTTTAAAAAGACTGATTTTATTTTTGTGGCTGTCGGAAAACATCAAACAAATGACAGCTCACAATTGTCAGTATAACAGGGGTTGGGTCTGCTAAAGGTCAATAAATCTTCAAAATCACCAAACTCTTCAAGTCTTATTCATGTCTCCAATGGGCTTCTTCCGATCGTGCTTGACCTTCTCAAGTTATTTTGCCAGATCATCTTTGTTGACGTGAAGTCTCTCATGACGTCCCTTAAGAGTTGTGTTCCAAACTTCTGGGTTTCAACATCCTTGGCATGAGCCATGGTCCTACTGTCCTGCAGTTCCTGACGAATCTCCGGTACCTCGAGGTTTTGCTCCTCCAGCTTGGCTACTTTCAGCTTCTGGATCCTGAGTTCTTCACGAAGTGCTTCCTTGTCAAATACGGCTTCCTGCAGGTCCATTTTAAAATTATTGATGTAATACTCCAGATCCTGGCAATACACCAGCTAAGGTTAAAACTTCATCTTTTGCTGATAGGTGCTCCATTAGCCCGTTTGTCATCCAATCCTTCTGAAGAAATAGATGCTTAACTCAGCACAGTGACAATAGCATAGGCGGGCGATAACATCATGGATAGCCGTGTTTATGCCCATGTCCTTGCCATGAGCTATCATTCCATAGTGGATATCTCCTGTCTTGGGGTTTTCCTGACAAAAACTTTGAGTTTTAACGCTCCATGTTCCGGTCTTTCTCCGACACCTGGATCTTGGGTATTGACAACTTCCATTGTCTAACAAGTTCCATAAGGGTAGCCTTCCTAGGTCACACCAATCTGGAAATTTTTCAGAGCCTTCAAATTCTCCTAGTCTTCGGAGTCTTCAACCGTTGTAGTTTCACTTATTATAATGCACGGTAAAATCCTCTTCATTCCAAAGTGGTCTTAGTTTTCTGATATCTTGTACTTCTTGTAATGGTCTCATCAGCTGAATCTTCGTGTGGTCAAAAGGGGAAAGAGATATAGTCTAACTAAAAGGGAAATTTGATAAAGCTCAGAAAAGAAGCGAGGTAAAATATCTTTTTGAAAATAAATTTTTAGATAAAAACTTTCCTATGGGCTTGCCAGTTTCTAGGGGTCACGTCCTACAGTCAACATGTGCTCTGAAACCATCTTGTAGCGACCCGAGCCGAATGGATCAAGTCTCTATGCTTAAGTGTCATCCCTGGATCGGTATGCTGACACACACAATACTCGAGGATTTATAACAGAGGTAAATCACATGTATAAAGTAACATAAATACTATTACCTCAATCCGAATAGCGGAAGTAACAACAAGGTTGTGGATTCCCATCAACACCAACGGCAAAGTTGAGTGTAGACATTGTAACCCTAACGTATCACTTACTCGTCGTAAGAATCCTGCAACATGAGACATTGCAGCCATGTAGGTCAGTACATTGAATGTACTGGCAATTTCACACTGTAGAGCAATGCTGAATAATGGCTATCACTACATGCATATTTGGCTGGTGGAGGCTCTAGGTTTAGTTTTTGCATAAAGCTAATTTTTTCCTACAACAAAGGAATAGATTTTATTTAACTACAAATTTTATTACATTAATTGAGAAGATAACCCCAACTCAATTCCCAAATCATTAATAACCCAACAACTTCATCAAATAGAGTGATGAGAGCAACCAATAATTCAAATGCCAGATACTGAAGATGTCCATAACCGGGGACATAGCTAATCATGATTAGTTTGTACACTCTGCATAGGTTTGCGCACTTTTCCCCACAAGACTCGATCTCCTCCGTTGAATTGCTCGCACAACATGATGCTTGAGAAACGGATGCCCGAGACACAGTCTTTCAGAAGCATTAACTCTTTACGATGGGTACACCGTACCACCTACATCCCCTACATCTGCTAGTCTACCACTGTAAGAGGTCACACAACATACTCAACTATGCCAGAGCCCATAATGACTTGTGGCTGCACACGGAAGTTTCTAGCGTGAATAATCTTATGATCCCTTTGAGCCTGGGTGGCGAACCATAGGATGATCACACAGGTACCCCGGGATCTCCTTGGACAACTCTGGATTCCCCAGGTCTCCGGGCAATCCACTGGTATCCCCAGGATGCCCCAACCAATCCACCCAGATGTGTATTAAAGTAGGCACCTTAAGTTTCCCTTAGATAATATTACTCTCGCAACTTTCATGAATCTCACTTACCAATCCACGTCTATGAGCATAGCAAAGTAGTGCAAGCATAACACAATAATACCCTGGGTTTGAATGCAAGACAATAGGTTCCTACCTCATCAACTACTTCCCAATGCCCACATGTTATCAAAACCTACTTATGCAATGTTTGAGGGTAAAACTAATGCATAAAAACTAGGTATGAAAGGTATGATCAAAGTGTGAACTTGCCTTGTACTGTTGATGAAGATGATTCACACTCATAATTCTTGATAGTTCTACTTGTCACACTCCGATCAATCTATTGTAAGCAAGCAATTGCATACATAAGCACTCATGCAAAAGAATCGAAGAAAAGATCTCGGAAAACTTCGAAAACAAGCAATTAACTCTTGCAACAGAAAACAATTTCTAATAGCACCAAAATTGGGTGAATTTGGTATTATCAGAAAGTTTAGGTCAAGAGCTTCAATTAGCAAAAAGAATCAATTAAATCGGAGTTATAAAACTCAAGTTTTGAACAAAAGAAGATTGAATTCAAATCTGTTTGAAATCAGATTTTTAAGCTTTCAAAAAACATGTTTAAGTTGGTTATCTGGATAGAGGGGATCATAACGAAGAAATTGGCATTGGTTTCGTTTGATTTGGATAAACGAGCAAAAAGTAGCGATCGTTTTAAGATTAGGGGCTAAACTATAAGAAAACTAATTACATCTAAGTCCCTAGCCGAAAAAAAAACAGAAAAAGAAAAATCTACCGAACGAACGTTCGCTACAGAGACCTAAGCAATGAAAGTGTTCGTTGAAAGGACCTAATCAGCGAACGTTCGCTAACTAAAAAGAAAACGTTTCGAAAAAAACCGATCTAACTCGTCGGATCGAGATCCGACGGTCGAGAGGGGGACCGGGGCTACCAGCGGCGGCAGACTTCGACGGCGGTGAAGCGGATGGTGACGACGACTCTCGCAGCGTCGGCAGGTTGCAGGGCGGCGCGGGGCGGCGGCGGCGGCTACGCGGGCGGCAGATCCAGGCGCGGGCGGCGGCGGCGTGCAGCGAAGTGCGGCCACGGCTGCGGCGAGTTGCGAGGCGGCAGCGGCGGCTACGAGAAAGTGAGGGGCCGGGGCGGCCCGGTATTTAAAGGGGGGAGGCCGGGTCGGGTTTGTAGGAGGGGCAAGCCGAGGGGAAATCCCCCTTGGTCACGACGGTGGCGGTTGCCGTACGGCGGCCGGACTCGGACGGGGCGGGCGAGGCGTTGGCGGCTGGGCCGTGGCCTGGCACTGGCTGGGCCGTCCCAGTTCGGCCGCGGACTAATTTTTTTAAACAATTTTACTAAAAAATAAAATAAAGCCAAATAAAAGAAAAACATACTATAGGCATGTAATATATCAAAATTTTCAAAAAAGAATTTCTACAACATGAACATTTTATTAGCGTCAAATAAATTCCTCAAAAATTTAAATAAAGCAAAGAGTGCTACTAGTTTAATTAAAAAACTAAAGAAAATACTTTTAAAATACCGAAATAGTTTTAAATTTATTTCTCTCCATTTTTCTATTGTAGGGAATCATTTTACCCTAATTTCCATATATTTTATTTTTGGAGAAAAATAATTCGAAAAAAACCTATAACTCCAAGTTGAAAATAATTTCCAAAGGGAGTTTAAATTCGAATTCTTTGAAACTTCCAACTCATATTGCATATGTTTCGAAGAAATCATTTTATCTTCTCTCATGAAAATCATTGAGTTGCTTAAAGTTTCTAAATTTGAAATAGTTCCAAATGGAATTCAAATCTTTTCAAAACCCTTTTCATTTTAAATGGAAGAAGTCGTGTCATCTTCTCTCTAGGATTTTGTATTTGAAAAGAATTTGAATTCATGGAGCTCATAAATGCAAGGTGAAAGTTTTGGGAAAGTCTTCTTATTCCCTCTCATTTAACTTTCAAAAAAGTTTCAAATTGCACTCAATTTCACACAAAGAAGCACACCTCAATCAAAACTATTTACTTAATATAACATTCCAAAATTTAGAATTTTGGGATGTTACGCCACGGGTGTCAGAATCATTACTATGTAATCGAGATTATTGACTCTAGTGCAAGTGGGAAACTGAAGGAAATATGCCCTAGAGACAATAATAAAGTTGTTATTTATATTTCCTTATATCATGATAAATGTTCATTATTCATGCTATAATTGTATTAACCGGAAACTTAGTACATGTGTGAATACATAGATGAAACAGAGTGTCCCTAGTATGCCTCTACTTGACTAGCTCGTTAATCAAAGATGGTTAAGTTTCCTGACCATAGACATGTGTTGTCATTTGATAAACGGGATCACATCATTAGAGAGTGATGTGATGGACAAGACCCATCCGTTAGCTTAGCATTATGATCGTTTAGTTTTATTGCTATTGCTTTCTTCATGACTTATACATATTCCTCTTACTATGAGATTATACAACTCCCGAATACCAGAGGAACACCTTGTGTGCTATCAAACGTCACAACGTAAGTGGGTGATTATAAAGATGCTCTACAGGTGTCTCCAAAGGTGTTTGTTGGGTTGGCATAGATCAAGATTAGGATTTGTCACTCCGTGTATCGGAGAGGTATCTCTGGGCCCTCTCGGTAATGCACATCACTATAAGACTTGCAAGCAATGTGACTAATGAGTTAGTTGCGGGATGATGCATTACGGAATGAGTAAAGAGACTTGCCGGTAACGAGATTGAACTAGTATAATGATACCGATGATCGAATCTCCGGCAAGTAACATACCGATGACAAAGGGAACAACGTATGTTGTTATGCGGTTTGACCGATAAGGATCTTCGTAGAATATGTAGGAGCCAATATGAGCATCCAGGTTCCGCTATTGGTTATTGACCGGAGATGTCTCTCGGTCATGTCTACATACTTCTCAAACCCGTAGGGCCCGCACGCTTAACATTCGATGATGATTTGTATTATGAGTTATGTTTTTTGGTGACCGAAGTTTGTTCGGAGTTCCGGATGAGATCACGAACATGACGAGGAGTCTCGAAATGGTCGAGAGGTAAAGATTCATATATTGGAAGGTAGTATTCGGACATCGGAATGGTTCCGAGTGATTCGGGTATTTTACCGGAGTACCGAGGGGTTATCGGAACCCCCCGGGGGAAATATTGGGCCTTAGTTGGCCTTAGTGGAGAGAGAGGAGGGCCGCAAGGGGTGGCCGCGCCCTCCCCCCATGGCAGTCCGAATTGGACTAGGGGAAGGGGGCGGCGCCCCCCTTTCCCTCTTCCTCTCCATCTCCTTCCTTTTCCCTCCGGTGGAGAAAGGAAAGGGGGGGGGCGAATCCTACCTGGACAGGGAGTCCAAGTAGGACTCCCCCCATGGCGCGCCCCTCCTGGCCGCCGGCCTCCTCCTCCCCTCCTTTATATACGGGGGCGGGGGCAGCCCAAAGGCACACCAAGATTTCTCTTAGTCGTGTGCGGTGCCCCCCTCCACAGTTTATTCCTCCGGTCATAGCGTCGTAGTGCTTAGGCAAAGCCCTGCGCGGATCACATCACCGTCACCATCACCACACCGTCGTGCTGACGGAACTCTCCCTCCACCCTCTACTGGATTAAGAGTTCGAGGGAGATCACCGAGCTGAACATGTGCTGAACATGGAGGTGTCATACGTTCGATACTTGGATCGGTTGGATCGTGAAGACATTCGACTACATCAACCACGTTAATATAACGCTTCCGCTTTCGGTCTACAAGGGTACATGGACACACTCTCCCCTATCTCATTGCTATGCATCTCCTAGATAGATCTTGCGTGATCGTAGGAAAATTTTGAAATTGCATGCTACGTTCCCCAACAGGTAGGGGGTCCCGAGCTGTGGATCTTGGATCGATGGGTAACAAAGAATGCAAAGACAATGTTTACCCATGTGCGGGCCCTCTCTAAGATGTAAAACCCTACATCCTGCTTGATTATATTGATGTTTGTATACTATTATTACAGAGTTTATCTCCCACGAGATCGGATGAACTAAACCCTATACGAGTAGGATGGTGGTTCTCTGTCCCTACAAACTAAACCCTCTGGTTTATATAGACACCAGGGGTTCCTAGTGTTATATATGTCGGTTACCATCATGAGACGAGCACACGGGCTACGCCAAGCAAGTCTTGGAGTACACGCCAAGTCTTTGGAGGTTTCCTCCAAAGCACAGTTTGGTCCCAAAGTTCGGCCCACTCCTGCCGATAAATACACAACCTACCAGTCTGGCCCATGAGAAATAGGTCGGCAGCCCGAGGACCCCTAGCCTGGGACTTCCTCAGCAACCCCTGAACTAGTCTTCGAAGCTGAAGTATATGGGAGAATCGTTGGCTTCGCGGACCAGTTCCTTTCTTCCATGGTGCTTACACCAAGTTCGCAGCAACCCTTAGCCAGTCCCTTTAAAGGTCGCCCGATCATGCCCGGCCACCCGCTGTCCACATAATGTCGGGACTTCCGAAGTATATGCATTACTTAGCTCCTAAGGCCGGCCGCCCAGGTGTGAACAGTGTCTTCATCTGACAACTTTTCCCAAAGGTCACGACCTGACATAACCCTTAGCCGGTTACGTGATTCGAGGCAGTTTTTTATTGCCACATCCCCTCAAGATGGAGATCGTGTCCTGATTTCTAGGGATATGATCAATGATTTGCATTCCCTCATGCACGCATAACGACACGATTATATCGGGAACACGTGAGGTCTGTGGCGCAGTAAAAGGACTCTTGGTATTATAGCAGCTTATAAAAGGGAGCAACCACCATTTTCACCGCACGCTCTCACTTCTCCCTTTGCCATTGCCTTCCCAACCTCCTGAGCTCTAGCGCCCAGATCCCTCCGCCCTTCCAAAATACTTCTTTGGCCACTCGCTCGATCGGCCATGGCCGACTCGGGCTCCAAGGGCAAGTGGGAGGCTTCCTGCGTTACCGAGGACGCCATCCTGGAGCTGAAGAGCGCTAGCTACCTGCCGGCCAACATTGCTCACTGCGTCCCGAAGGAGGGCCAAATCATCCCCACGCCCAGACCGGGTAAAAGGGTGGTGTTCCTCTGCCATTTAATCCGGGGATTAGGTTTCCCTCTCCACACCTTTTTAGGGGATTAATGTTCTTCTACGGGCTAGATTTCCATGATCTCGCCCCGAACTCCTTCATGCACATATCGGCCTTCATCATCATCTATGAGGCCTTTCTACGAGTCTGGCCACACTTCGGTTTGTGGCTCAAAGGTCTTCTATATCAGGCCCAAGATTATCGATGGCCAACAGGCTGGCTGCGGGGGGGCTATGGTCAGTAAACTCCCCTGAGTAGCATGGCCAGAAGGGACCTTCATATAGACTGTCAAGATCTGGCAGAAATTGTGGTTCGATACCATAGAGCCACGGGCTACGGATTGGGCGGAGATCCCAGCTTTCAGATCCGGACCCCCCACGAGGCTTGTCTCATGGAACAAGAAAGGCCTCGACTGGGGTCGTCCATGGAGGTGGAATCGCTGCAGCGCCGGATATCCCAGATTATAGAGCAAGGGATCGAGCTGACCAACGTGATCCAGATCATGCTCTGTCGCCGCCTCCAGCTCTGTCAAGACTGGGCTCCCCACATGTGGGCCTACAAGCCCGAGGACCCCGCCATCGTTCTCAATTTCTTTCGCACCTCCCACACCAAACTATGAAAGGTGCTCTTCAAGCCGCAGAAGGAGTGGCCGGACAAGGCGGAGGACATTGGCCTCGACGCCGCCAACCCCCCTCGTGAGGTACACTAAGTCATATTGTGTTCGGAGATTCCTTTTTGACAAAGCACACATTCCTCTCTTCTTCCTCACCCAGAGCTGGCTGAAGAAGGCCATACAAATAGATAGCCCAGCACGGTTGCCCGAGGGCCCCAGGACAGCCTTGCTGGCGGAAATGTTGGTCGTGGCACTGTACAAGGCACCGGAGAAGTAGGAGGAGAAGAAAGGAGAGAAGAGGGAGGCCCGAGAAGGCCTCCGTCCCAGAGGACCCCAGGACACTAAGTCCGGGGAAACCAAAGCACCTCCACTCATGATGGGGAATAGGGAGAAGACGGGAAGGAAAGTGATTCCTGCCGAACAAGGAAGAGGGCGGCGTCCGATAACGCCGAGGAGGATCTGCCTCCTCCCGCCCCGAAGAGAACGCAGGGCCAAAGTGGCCTTGTTAGGCGATAGTTAAGACTCCGCCGAGGAGTCTGAGGCTTCTGAAGAGGTTCCCCAGATGAACCCGAGGGTCAAGCCCCTGCCCAGAGGTACGTTTCCGATGACACGTCAGCATGTTCGAACTAGCTTCTTCATTAATTGTATGCCTGCTTTCAACATCCCAGCCCGCCGCGTGACCTCCCCACCGATCGGGTCTCGAAGGGGGAATCAACGCCAGCCGAGTTGGCGGGTAGCGGGACTGCCTCGCGCACCACGCCTCCTCCGGTCATCGAAGAGATCGGGGAGGTCTTATCAAAGAAGACCCCTCCTGGACTAAACATGGGGGGAGGAGACGATGTTATGGCTGAGGTCAATACCCCGGCCGCCAAAAACCAGGAGGGAAGGACCCTCCTGGAAAGTAGAGAGGGGGAGCCCGGCCAATCCGAGCTCTCCCTGAAGATGACTCCGAGGCCGCCGCCGCACCAGGAGCCAATCGTCGAGGCTCCCACCGAGGGAAGGACCGAGGTGCCCCCGCTGCCCCCACCTACCACAGAGCAGTCCGCGGCTGGGTGTCCTCGTGCGATGGAGGAGGCTTTAAATAGCTCCTCCATAGCCGAGGAACATCGCGCCCTGATGGGTGCGGTTCTGCAGAGCCTTTGGTCCGTGGACAACGGATTGAAGGAGGCCTTCAACGGCCTTTTGACAGGCTTCCAGGTAAATCAAGTAATGCCCCTTTTTTATGTTTACTTCATATGATCATGCACCCTCATGCACAGTAGCCCCCGAGCCTTGAGTGAGTTTGGAAAACTCATGCAGGGGTCGTATAATTATAAAATTTAGGTCGAGGGCCTGATAAGCATGATCTATTGTGCAGGCCTCGTCTGTGGCGGTGGCTACCAACACCGCAGAGTTGGCCGAGTTAAATCGGAAGCTCAAGTGCTCCAATGACGAGCTCGGTCTCATGAATAAGCAGTTCGGCGAGGCACAAGACAAGTTCAAAATAAACTGTTGTGGTATCACTGTTTGTTATGGAAAGACTCGAAGTATATCCTGAACAAAAATGCTTCTTGTTGTCATTGTAGCTGTCGCCGCCAAGGTTGAGAACCTAGAGTCAAGCTGCGGAAAGCTCAGCAAGAAGCTACGTAGCAGGGGACGGCGATCGAGCAAGCGGCCACCGAACTGGCGACGGTGAAGAGCGCCAGTCAGCAGCACGAGGCCAGAGTGGCCGAGGTGCAGCACGAGCTCAAGGATGCCATCACAAAATGTGAGGACCTTGAGCAAAAGAGTAAGGATCAGGCCACCGAGCTGACTTCATTGAAGTCGGCTATCCAGGAGGCCCGGGTGGAGGCGCGAGGCCACCAAAAAGAACTCCGCCAAGTCAAGTTGATTGCGGATGGTAAGCCGTACTTACTGCAAAGTGTCTTTGGTGGTAACAGGTTCGCATTGCTTATGCGGGTGTGGCGTTCCCAGGCGCCTTCGCGGACCTCCTGAGGAGTGCATTGATGCGGCCAGGTACTTCGCATCCCATGAGGGGCGTGCCGAACAAAGGTGGTTTTGGGCGCTCATGTCGCTTGAACTACGTCGGTATTTCCCCAAAGAGGAAGGGATGATGCAGCATAGCTACGGTAGTTATTTGCCTCAGTTATGAACCAAGGTATTAATCCAGTAGGAGAACCAAGCAACACTATGTAAATGGTACCTGCACACAAAGAACAAATACTTGCAACCCGACGTGTTAAAGGGGTTGTCAATCCCTTTCGGGTAACGGTGCCAGAATTTTTCAAGTTGACAGGATAAAATTTGTGTAGATTGGATAAATAGATCTCGATAAATTTTGAAATAAAAGATGCAAATAAAAAGTGCAGCAAGGTTTTTTTGGCTTTTTGGAATAATATATCTGTAGATCTCATAGGCAAATGTGATGAAGAATAGACCCGGGGCAGTAGATTTCATTAGTGGCTTCTCTCAAGAAAATAGCACACGGTGGGAAAAGAAATTACTGTTGGGCAATTGATAAAACTTCAAATAATTATGACGATATCCAGGCAATGATGATTATATAGGCATCACGTCCAAGATTAGTAGACCGACTCCTGCCTGCATCTACTACTATTACTCCACAAATCAACCGCTATACAGCATGCATCTAGTGTATTAGGTTCATGGAAAAACGGAGTAATGCAATAAGAACGATGACATGATGTAGACAAGATCTATTCATGTAGGAATAGACCCCATCTTGTTATCCTTAATAGCAACAATCAATGTGTGTCTTGCTGCCCCTTCTGCCACTGGGAAAGAACACTGCACGATCGAACCCATCACAAAGCACTTCTTCCCATGGCAAGAAAAAATGATCTAGTTCGCCTAACTAAACCAAAGATTCGAAGAAGAAATACGAGGCTATAAATAATCATGCATATAAGAGATCAAAACTCAAATAACTTTCATGGATAAATAGATCTAATCATAAACTCAAAGTTCATCGGATCCCAACAAACACACCACAAAAAAGAGTTACATCAAATAGATCTCCAAGAGACCATTGTATTGAGAATCACAAGAGAGAGAGAGAGAGAGGAAGCCATCTAGCTACTGCCTACGGACCCGTAGGTCTACAATGAACTACTCACGCATCATTGGAGAGGCACCAATGAGGATGATGAACCCCTCCGTGATGGTGTCTAGATTGGATCTTGTGGTTTTGGAACTTGCGGCGGCAGGAATTGTGTTTCGTCGAATCCCCTAGGGTTTCTGGAATATTTTGGGATTGTAGGGCAAAGAGGCGGTGCGGGAGGCCACCGAGGTGGGCACAACCCACCTGGGGTGGGTTGTGCTCCCCTCGGAGCCCCCATCTGGTACTTCTTTGGCCCAGCAGGTGTCTTCTGGTCCAGAAAAATTCTCCAAAAAGTTTCGCTGCATTTGGACTCCTTTTGGTATTGATTTTGTGGAAAGTAAAAAACAAGCAAAAAATAGCAACTAGCACTGGGCACTATGTCAATAGGTTAGTCCCAAAAATGATATAAAGTTGCTATATAATGATTGTAAAACATCCAAGAATGATAATATAACAGCATGGAGCGATAAAAAATTATATATATTGGAGACGTAACAACATAACTGCGTGATTATAAAGATGCTCTACAGGTGTCTCCGAAGGTATTTGTTGGGTTTGCATAGATCGAGATTAGGATTTGTCACTCTGAGTATCGGAGAGGTATCTCTGGGCCCTCTCGGTAATGCACATCATGATAAGCCTTGCAAGCAATGTGACTAATGAGTTAGTTGCGGGATGATGCATTACGGAACGAGTGAAGAGACTTGTCGGTAACGAGATTGAACTAGGTATGAGGATACCGACGATCGAATCTCGGGCAAGTAACATGCCGATGATAAAGGGAATGACGTATGTTGTCATTACGGTTTAACCGATAAAGATCTTCATAGAATATGTAGGAACCAATATGAGCATCTAGGTTCCGCTGTTGGGTATTGATCGGAGATGTGTCTCGGTCATGTCTACATAGTTCTCGAACCCGTAGGGTCCGCACGTTTAACGTTTGATGACAATTTGTATTATGAGTTATATGTTTTGGTGACCGAAGATTGTTCAGAGTCCCGGATGAGATCACGGACATGATGAGGAGTATCGAAATGGTCGAGAGGTAAAGATTGATATATTGGACGATAGTATTCGGACACCGGAATGGTTTCGGAGTGTTTTGGATATTTATCGGAGTACTGAGGGGTTATCGGAACCCCCCGGGGAAAGTTATGGGCCAACATGGGCCATTAGGGGAGAGAGAGGAAAGCCCACAAGGGGTGGGGCTCCCCCCCATGGGCAGTTCGAATTGGACAAGGGGAGGGGTGCGGCCCCCCTTTCCTTCTCCCTCTCCCTCTCTTTCCCCTTTCCCCCTCCAAAAGAAGGAAGGGGCCGACTAGGACTAGGAGTCCTAGTGGGTTTCCCCCCACTTGGGGCGCCCCCTAGGGCCGGCCTCCTCCCCTCTCCTCCTTTATTTACCGGGGCAGGGGGCACCCCAAAGCACAACAATTGTTTCTTAGCCGTGTGTGGTGCCCCCCTCCACCGTTTACTCCTCCAATCATATTGTCATAGTGCTTAGGCGAAGCCCTGCGCGGATCACATCACCATCACTGTCACCATGCCATCGTGCTGACGAAACTCTCCCACGACACTTTGCTGGATCAAGAGTTCAAGGGACGTCATCGAGCTGAATGTGTGCAGACCTCGGAGGTGTCGTACGTTCGGTGCTTGATCGATTGGATCGTGAAGACGTTCGACTACATCAACCGCATTAAGTCAATGCTTCCGCTTTCGGCCTATGAGGGTACGTGGACACACTCCTCCCCTCTTGTTTCTATGCATCTCCTAGATAGATCTTGCGTGATGGTAGGAATTTTTTTGAAATTGCATGCTACGTTCCCCTACTGTGGCATCCGAGCCAGGTCTATGCATAGATGATATGCACGAGTAGAACACAAAGAGTTGTGGGCGATCATAGTCATACTGCTTACCACCAACGTCTTATTTTGATTCGGCGGTATTGTTGGATGAAGCGGCCCGGACTAAAATTACATGACCACGTTCATGAGACCGGTTCCACCGACAGACATGCAACTTGTTTTGCATAAAGGTGGCTGGCGGGTGTCTGTTTCTCCAACTTTAGTTGAATCGAATTTGATTACGACCGGTCCTTGTTGAAGGTTAAAACAGCACACTTGACGAAACATCGTTGTGGTTTTGATGCGTAGGTAAGAACTATTCTTACTAGAAGCCCATAGCAGCCACGTAAAACTTGCAAACAAAGTAGAGGACGTCTAACTTGTTTTTGTAGGGCATGTTGTGATGTGATATGGTCAAGACATGATTTGTTATACGTTATTGTATGAGATGATCATGTTTTGTAAAAGTTATCGGCAACTGGCAGGAGCCTTGTAGTTGTCGCTTTATTGTATGAAATGCAATCGCTGTGTAATTGCTTTACTTTATCACTATGCGTTAGCGATAGTTGGAGAAGCAATAGTTGGCGAGACGACAACGACGCTACGATGGAGATCAAGGTGTCAAGCCGGTGATGATGGAGATCATGACGGTGCTTTGGAGATGGAGATCAAAGTCACAAGATGATGATGGCCATATCATGTCACATATTTTGATTGCATGTGATGTTTATCTTTTATGCATCTTATTTTGCTTAGTACGGCGGTAGCATTATAAGATGATCCCTCACTAAATTTCAAGGTATAAGTGTTCTCCCTGAGTATGTGATATGTCTCCAACATATCTATAATTTTTGAGTGTTCCATGCTGTTATATTATTATTCTTGGATGTTTTACAATCATTTTATAGCACCTTTATATCATTTTTTGGGGCTAACCTATTGACCCAGTGCCAGTTGTAGTTTTTTGCTTGTTTTTTACATCGCAGGAAATCAATATCAAACGGAGTCCAAACACCGTGAAACTTTTTGTGGATTTTTTATGGACCAGAAGACCACAAATGGGCCAGAGCAGCACTTGGGAGGTTCCCCGAGGGGGGCACAACCCACCAGGGCACGCCCGGGGGCCAGGCGCGCCCAGGTGGGTTGTGCCCGCCTTGGTGGCCTCCCGCACCCCCTCTTTACCCTATAAATTCCCAAAAATTCCATAAACCCTCAGGGTTAACCTAGATCAGAAGTCCCGCTGTCGCAGGCCTCTGTAGCCACCGAAAACCAATCTAGACCCTTTTCGGCACCCTATCGGAAGGGGGAATCATCTCCGGTGGCCATCTTCATCATCCCGACGGCCACCACGATGAGGTGGGAGTAGTCCACTCTCGGGGCTGATGGTTTGTACCAGTAGTTATGTGTTTAATCTCTCTCTCTCTCTCGTGTTCTTAAGATGTCACGATCTTGATGTAACGCGGGCTTTGTTAATATAGTCAGATCATATGGTGTTTTCCCTTCTCTATCGTATGGTGATGAATTAAGTTTTTCCCTTTGAGATTTCATTGTTATCGGATTGAATACTTTTATGGATTTGAGAACACTTGATATATGTCTTGCAATTTAATACTCGTGGTGACAATGGGGTATCGTATTGATTCACTTGATATATGTTTTGGCACTCAACTCGCGGATTCCCGAGGTGACATTGGGGTAATCTGTGCATAGGGGTTGATGCACGTTCTTTTCTTTGTTTCTTCGGTAGAAATCTTGGGGCACTCTTTGAAGTTCTTTGTGTTGGATTGAATATTACAAATCTGAATTTGCTTTGGTTTTATTTTAGTACGAACTCTTGGTTAGATCGATCGGAAAGAATAGCTTGGTGTTATTTTAGTGCGAACTCTAGGATAGATTGATCGGAAAGAATAGCTTTGAGGTGGTTTTGTACCCTACAAATAATTCCGTCTTATGTTCTCCGCTAGATCGGAACTTTGGAGTGATTTCTTCATCGCACTTTGAGGGGTGGTTATAGATCCAATTATATTAGCATTGTTGAGAGATTGCACTAGTGAAAGTACGGACCCTAGGCCTCATTTTCAAGCATTGCAATACCGTTTTTGTGCCCGTTTACTATTTGCTACCTTGTTGTTTTTATTTATTCAGATTATAAAAATATATTTCTACCATAAATATTACACTTTTATTACCATCTCTTCGCCGAACTAGTGCACCTATACAATTTTCCATCGTATTGGGTGTGTTGGGGACACAAGAGATTTCTGTATTTGGTTGCAGGGTTGTTTGTGAGAGACCATCTTCATCCTACACCTCCCACGGATTGATAAACCTTAGGTCATCCACTTGAGGGAAAATTGCTACTGTCTTACAAAACTCTGCTCTTGGAGGCCCAACACGAGTCTACAAGAATAAAGTTGCGTAGTAGACATCAAGCTCTTTTCTGGTGTCGTTGCCGGGGAGGTGAGTGCATGAAGGTACATCTTTAGATCTTGCAATTGAATATTTTTATTTCTTGTTTATCACTAGTTTGGTTTATAAAAAGAAAATTACAAAAAAGTAATTAAGGTTGCATCATATTATTGATCATCTTTATAATATCTTTCTTGAAAATGATGGATCAGAAAATTGTGCTCAATTGATAGAGGAAGAATTCTATAAAATGTGTTGCATAAATGATGAGCATGATTGTAATGTTGTTAGTATGAATTCTTTGAATATCCATGATGCCAATGATATGCAAAGCCATAAGCTTGGGGATGCTATGTTTGATGAAGATGATATTTTTAGTCCCCCAAGATTTGATGTGCAAATTTGTTATAATGGTAGCATGCCTCCTATTTATGATGATTATAATGATGAAAGTGGATTCGAAGAGGTCACGACTTTATTTAATGATGAATCCACCATTTTGGATGAGGCTTTAATTGACTATGAGAACATGGTTGCTATCTATGATGATTATGGTGATGACATGTGTGCTATATTGAATAATGATAAGCATGAAACTTGTCATCATGATTTTAATTTTCAGTCACATGATAGTTCTTTTGTTGAGTTTGCTCCCACAACTATTGATGAGAAGAAATTTGCTTATGTGGAGAGTAATAAGTTTTCTATGCTTTTGTGTCATGAAAAGAATGCTTTATGTGATGGTTATATTGTTGAATTTATTCATGATGCTACTGAAAATTATTACGAGGGGGGAACTTATGCTTGTAGGAATTGCAATAATATCAAGTTTCCTCTCTATGTGTTGAAAGTTTTGAAGTTATGCTTGTTTTGCCTTCCTATGCTAGTTGATTCTTGTTCCCATAAGTTGTTTGCTCACAGAATCCCTATGCATAGGAAGTGGGTGAGACTTAAATGTGCTTGCCATGTGATTCATGATGCTCTTTTTCATGTTTCAATTCTTATCTTTTATGCGAGCATCATTGAAATCATCATGCCTGGCTAAAAGGCATTAAAGAAAAGTGCTTGTTGGGAGACAACCCAACACTTTTACCTACTGTTTTTGTATGTTCACATGATTATGCTACTTTAGTAATCATGTTTTATAGATTTTGTTTCAATAAGGTACCAGGTAAAGCCTTTGGGATAGTGTGGATGATAGTTGACTTGATTCTGTCCAAAAACAGAAACTTTTGCCCTCAGTCCAGGAATTTTGAAAATTCACCGGAACGTGATTTTGATCTGAAATTTTTACAGGTGATAGATATACAAATTCCCTAGGGTTTCCTAATTTTTCTGAATTTTTGGAGTAGCAGAAGTATGGTTGGAGTACAGATTACTAGAGTTCTGTTTTTGACAGATTCTGTTTTCAATGCATAGTTTGCTTGCTGTCGGATTGCGGGTTTCGGCAAAACCCTTAAGGTTTGAACTCTGGGGTGCGCACGAAGATCTCTCCCTCCCCCTAGCTCACTCACTCACCACGATCTCAAAGCTCAGCTCGTCGAACTCGAAGAACAAGGGACACAAGAGTTTATACTGGTTCGGGCCACTGATGTGGTGTAATACCCAACTCCAGTGTGGTGTGGTGGATTGCCTTGTAGGCTGAGGATGAACAAGTACAAGGGAAGAACAGCCTCCTGACGAGAGGTGTTCTTGAGCTCGGTGAGCTTGTGCGTGTGAAGGTGGAATGGATCTGATCCAAGAGTCTCCCCTTCCTATGGTGGTTGCTAGTCCTATTTATAGAGGCCTCGGTCCTCTTCCTAAATGTTAGGCGGGAAGGGATCCCACAACGGCCAATTTGAAGGGGGGACAACTAGTAGAAGCTATCCTGACAAAAGGTGGTCTTCGCCTACTAAAGGCTTGATACGTCTCCAACGTATCTATAACTTTTGATTGTTCCATGCTATTATATTATCTGTTTTGGATGTTTAATGGCCTTTATTATAAACTTTTATATTATTTTTGGGACTAACCTACTAACCAAAGGCCCAGTGCAAATTGTTGTTTTTTGCCTATTTCAGTGTTTCGCAGAAAAGGAATATCAAACGGAATCCAAACGGAATGAAACCTTCGGGGGAGTTATTTTTGAAACAAACGTGATCCAGGGGACTTGGAGTGGACGTCAAAACGAGGCGGACACGAGGCAGGGAGGCACGCCCAGGGGGTAGGCGCGCCCCCCACCCTCGTGAGCCCCTCGTGGCTCCCCCGACCGGCTTCTTTCGCCTATATATACTCATATACCCCCGAAAACATCCTAGAGCACCACGAAACCCTATTTCCACCGCCGCAACCTTCCGTACCCGTGAGATCCCATCCTGGGGCCTTTTCCGGTGCTCCGCCGGAGGAGGAATCGATCACGGAGGGCTTCTACATCAACACCATAGCCTCTCCGACGATGTGCGAGTAGTTTACCACCGACCTTCGTGTCCATAGTTATTAGCTAGATGGCTTCTTCTCTCTCTTTGGATCTCAATACAAAGTTCTCCTCGATTCTCTTGGAGATCTATTCGATGTAATTCTTTTTGCGGTGTGTTTGTCGAGATCCGATGAATTGTGGGTTTATGATCAAGATTATCTATGAACAATATTTGGTTCCTATCTGAATTCTTATATGTATGATTTGATATGTTTGCAAGTCTCTTCGAATTATCAGTTTGGTTTGGCCTACTAGATTGATCTTTCCTGCAATGGGAGAAGTACTTAGCTTTGGGTTCAATCTTGCGGTGCTCGATCCCAGTGACAGCAAGGGAAACGACACATATTGTATTGTTGCCATCGAGGATAAAAATATGGGGTTTATATCATATTGCTTGAGTTTATCCCTCTACATCATGTCATCTTGCCTAATGCGTTACTCCTTTCTTATGAACTTAATACTCTAGATGCATGCTGGATAGCGGTCGATGTGTGGAGTAATAGTAGTAAATGCAGAATCGTTTCGGTCTACTGGTCGCGGACGTGATGCCTATATACATGATCATGCCTAGATATTCTCATAACTATGCACTTTTCTATCAATTGCTCGACAGTAATTTGTTCACCCACCGTAGAGTATGCTATCTTGAGTGAAGCCACTAGTGAAACCTATGGCCCTCGTGTCTATTTTCCATCATATAAGTTTATGATCTATTTTATTTTGCAATCTTTACTTTCCAATCTATATCATAAAAATACCAAAAATATTATCTTGTTATCTCTATCAGATCTCACTTTTGCAAGTGGTCGTGAAGGGATTGACAACCCCTTTATCGCGTTGGTTGCAATGTTCTTATTTGTTTGTGTAGGTACAAGGCGACTTGTGTGTATCCTCCTACTGGATTGATACATTGGTTCTCAAAAACTGAGGGAAATACTTACGCTACTTTGCTGCATCACCCTTTCCTCTTCAAGGAAAAACCAACGCATGCTCAAGAGGTAGCAAGGCTCTGGTGGTGACGCTGACGTGGGCTCTGCGATGACCTTCGTCCTGCTGTCCTGCTGGTCTTGGTCTCATTGCACCAATATGGAAACCTTTCCCTGACGCCTCGGGACTCTTCGCCTGTGCCTGCTCCATTAGCTCCAAAGAGGAAACTAGTATTCTGCGCCCGCCTGGCCTTGGTCATCATGGCTCACGTCACAGGAACCTCACGAGGTGCCCCTCGCCTTGATCTCTCCGCTCCTCGCGAGCTAGCCTAGTGAGGCTGCCCCTGAGGAGTTCTTGTGTCATCCAGCTCGCGAGTCTTGGCCCCTCGCGGGGGTCTTGACTGTTTGCTAGTGCAGATGGGTCGTACCAGGCCGCTAGAGGAGCCACGCCGTGGGCCGCAGGCAGGCAAGTCTGGGGACCCCCGTTCCCAGAACGCCGACAGTAGCCCCCGGGCCCAAAGCGCGCTTGGACTTGGCTTCGAGGCGAAGCCAAGGGGCAAGTGCGGAGCGTCGCGGGCCCCAACCGCCTGCGGCCTTGATTGACGCATGGCGACTAACGGGACGTGGGCACCCCCGCTTCCCCACGCAGCCTTGGTATCCGCCTGGCTAGGCCGCCACCGCGACGAACACAGTTACCTCCTTCATCGCTGGTGACGCGCTCCCCCAAGTCTTCCGCCTCCTCGAAACAATAGCTCCTTCTTCCAATCTGACATGCGCTCTGTCCTCTCCGTTGCCATGGTGCCGAGCCGAGAAGAAGGGGAAGAAGAATCCCCAGTCCTCAGCCGAACGACCTCCGGCCTTCGAGCCAGCTGACGAGAGGTCGGTGGTGCTCAACCAGGAAGCCATGGGCAAGGTCCACCCAGTGCTCGCCGCCGACTTCAACGAATGGGGGAAGACAGCGGCCTGGCCCGCATCCCGCGCCTCCATTGACAGGACAGTCACTGAGCTCCACATTCTCCTTGACGCCCTATGGGCTGGCCTGATTCCCCCTTTCTCCACCTTCTTCAACGCCGTGCTATCTCATTACCAGATCCATATGTTGCACTTAGATCCCCAATCCATCGTCCTCCTTATTGTCTTCGCCTTCGTCTACGAGGCCATGGTGTGTATTGCTCCTTCCATGGCCCTGCTTCGCCGTTTCTTCTTGCTGCACCTGACCGACCCTCGGCAGTGCTCGGGATGCCTGAGCTTCCAGGCCATGGCTGCAACGGACGGCTCGGGGATTGACTTCGAGCTCCCTCCGTCTGCGAGCGGGTTCCGGAGGCGGTGGGTATTCGTGGATGTCAGCGTGCTCGGCCCCCTGCTCTTGCTTCCATCGGCTCCCGCCGTCCCCAGCTATGGCTGGGGCCACGAGAGGCTCGCTGACCCGCGTCTTGCCTACGTTTGGCTCCGGTTGAAGAGGCTGAAGGAACTTGGCGTGACTGCGCCCATGGTGGTGAAGGAGTTCATCCGGCGCCGTGTTTCCCCGCTCCAGCGCCATTCTCGACCAATGTGGACCTTGTCCGGCAGCAAGGACCGCATGAGGCTTCATGAGTCCGGGCTTCCTCTTGAGGCGCAACAAACTGTGCTCGAGATCCTGACGGGTGACTCGTCGCCAGCCAACATGCTGGAGGAGGGTTGTCTCTTATACTGCTGCTCGAACAAGGTGGATTTCGCGAGGCAGATTCCCCCTTTCGATGAGTGGGGGCTACGCTCGGCCGGTCTTGAAGGGCCTCGCGAGAACCCGGACTCCGTGGCTCCCGTGCCCGCTACCAGCGCGGCGACCTCCTCGGGAGTGGGCGCAGGGGGGCGACCACCGTCGGCCGCTGGCGACGCGGCTGCTGAAGAATTGGTGCCGCTCGGGGCTCTCGGAGGGCCGACCCATGACCCCCTGGAGAGCCGTCCTGAGGAAGCGGCCGGAGGGGCGTCGCAGCCTCATACCCCTGAGGCTACAACCCCCAAGGCCCCGGCGGGTCGCCGTGAGGCGGAGGCCAAGGTCCCCACGCAGCACGGCACCCCCGAGGTCGCCTCCTCAGGAGCTACCCCAGCTGCACCCGGAGCTGGTGACTATACCCTGGGCTACGGCTGGCTCCGACTGAACTTCGATGCGCTCCGGAAGAGGAAGGGGTCTCCAAGCTGCAGCGGTGATGCCTTCCGGCCATTGAAACAGAGGAAGTATATCGCCATAGATGAGTGAGTACCTTATCTTTGTAGTTTCTCGAGTGCTGCTTTCCCTCCTGGCTGTGGCTCCTCAGGGTCCCTTTTGCTAAGGCGGCGAAGTCTCGCGGGAAGCGCCCTCCTTCTGCCTCAAGTCCCCTGCTGGCCTTGAGTGCCTCAAGCCAGCATGCCGCGCTTGGCACGAGGTCGGCCGGAGAGGCAAGCGCGCCAGCTTGGCGCCTCGAGCCCGCGTTCTTGCCATCTCTCCTTCGTGGCCTTGCTTGGGGTGCGGCAGGCGTGCCGAGGGCTCCTCCTCTGGTTGTCGACCGCGGCTGGGTGGCCTCTACCCTGTCCTCTCCTTCAGGTGACGAGCCGCTCACCCCGGGGCCCCCGACAGGTCCCGAAGGGCGTCCAGAAAGGCACCAGCCCCCTGCTGGGAGGAGGCGGGCCCCCTCGGACCTCTTCAACAACTTCCGGCACGAGGGACTGGCCCGGTCATGCATTCGAGCTCGCGCGCAGGCGAGGTGCTGTCTGCCACGAGCTCTTCCAGGAGGTGATGGGTGCGCTGAGTCGGCTTGGGGAAGAACTCGCGGACGTCGACACCCGCCTTGAAGCTGAGGATCTCCAGCTGGTGGATGAATGGCATCAACTGAAGGTGGCCATCAACCTCGGGCGCCTCCAGCACGAGCACGCCAACGCGAAGGCCGAGGCATCCCTCGCAACCTCGTGCAAGGCCAGCGCCCTGGCCTTGGAGGAGGCCAGGGAGGCAGACCACCGCCCTGGCCTTGGAGGAGGCCAGGGAGGTCACTGAGAAGCACAGGGAGGAGCTCCTGGCCCTGAATGCCTCCCTGGAGCAGCAAGTGGAGGCGCGCAGGGCTGCCTTAGCATCGATGAAGGGGGCACCATATGATGAGGGGGAGATCTTGAGGAGCGAGGAAGCGCTGATGCTGGAGGCTACGGAGCGCAGCCTCGAGCTTGAGCGGTTGGAGACGAGGGAGCGACAGGTCGCCGAAGCCGAAGATGCTGCCAGCGCGTGCGAGGCCGGGACCCAGGAGGAAGTTGACCGCAGAATGGTCGAGGCTCGCGCTGATCTTGCCAACAGGTACGATCTGAAGTTGAAGCTCGTGGAGGCCGAAGCTGAGGGCAGGACCGCCGCCCTCAGGTCGAGGGTTGCCGAGGCGGAGCAGCGCGAGAAGGCCGCAACAGCTGCCTTGATCTCCATGTAGGCCGAACTGGCCTCCGCCCGCGCCGAGCTGCTCCCGCTTCAGCAACGGGTTACCAGCGCCGAGTCCTTCATGCAGCAAAGTAGGGAAGAGGCGCTCCACCGGCAGACGTTACTGCGCGAGCATATTCCCATGCTTAGGGACCTCAGGACGAGAGCCAATCAGGCGCTAGGCGCCATCTGCGATGAGCACGCCCCTCAACCCCATGCCGAGGATTACGCCAGCCATCTTCGCTTCTTCGCCGACGTCGTGACGCGCCTGGAGAACCGGGTTGAGAGGGCTTGTGAGCTTGTGGACGTAAAGAGCCGAGGCCTCCTCGGGCCCGCATTCTCCCGCGTCTTCAGCCATCTCCTGAACACCAATCCTGACTTTAACTTTGACGCCGCCATTGCCCTGGTGCCTGAGGTCATCCGGGACAACCTAGCGCGCTGGGTGGACGACAATGTGGATGCTCTGGTTAGGGCCTTTGCTTCTGATGATGACGCGGTGGTGGTCGTGGCGGATGAGGGCTGCGTGGTTGATGACGGTGAAGATAGCGCCAGCGACAGCGCCAGCAGCATGTCCGGGAGCGACTCGGAAGACGCGGCGAGCGACATGTCCGACTGAGCCCGCGCTCCTTTATTTTGAACCTGCATGCAAAAGCTTGGGTATGGCCCCTCACAATGTAAGAGCATTTTGGGGAGGGGGAGCCCCTCATGTAAACGGACTACCATTTTACTCCTTAGGCTAGGCTTAAAACGCGCTTTTGTGAGCTTGCGAGCCCCCTGCGGGCTTGCTGTTGTAACTTACTTTAGTCCAGTCGGGCTTCAAATTGATTTGGCAGCTGCGAATGTGCATTTCTTCTGAGGGGAGTCCCTTGCAGGCTAGCGAAGTTTTGGTCTCCTGAGGGGTCTGCTAATCCACCCGAGAGGGCCTCACGAGAAGCGAGCGCCAGTCATGGCGGGGTGTGCGCATAGTGTGTGTATGCCACGGCCAGCCCCCGCTCGCGAGGTGCTCGGAAGGGAGAAGGTAGCGGACGCAAATCTCAAAACAAAGCACGAATCCAGAAACTCACGAAATCAACACGAGCAAGAAAGGATGCCCTCCACGGTTGCCAATGGAAATACAACTTCAAATTCAAGATCAAAGGCTGCAAATTTGAGCTACAGAAAAGAGGTTGAAAGCAAATGGCCGCGTCCGGCACCTAGCTAGTCTTCTTGTCTTCCCACCAGCACGGAGCTAAGTGCTTTCACTGGCTGCGAGCATAGTCATTGGGGGACAGTGTCGACGGCCAGCGCGGAGCATGGTGCTTCCACTAGGACGTGGGCGGGAGCCCCCAAGGCCCAAGGGCGGCACTCCGGAGACTCCGGGGCGTGTACAGCCCCACTCATTATTACTTGAGAGTGTCACGAGCGGAGACCTTCATAGGCGTGAGACTTGCTTCATATCGCCAGACGAGGGCCCCGCCTTGCACCACCCTCGACCACCGTTGGGGCGTCCGGAAACCAGGACGACACCAAGGGGCAACGGGGACGCTAGCGGCACCCTCGGCGACCACGGGCCCTCTGCCGGGGGGAAGGCTTGTCGATGCCTCCCAAACAGAGGACCTACCTCCGAGCGAGGCCTTGCTCCATGCCCCACGCAGCCCCCAGTGCACTTCCCCTGGTGGAAGGGAGGCTTCCGCGCTGGGGCCATCGTCCACCGCTGTGACCTGATCCACCTGTGACCCATGGTTAGCGTAAGCCTGCTCCTGAGAGATTAGTGGTACCCTGCAGTTGTTGTCGCCGGCGGGGTCGGCGAGGCTCCTGGGTGGCTCCTAGAAGGCCTCAACTTCCAGCGTCTCCTCTTCCCAACCCATCTCGAGGAACGAGTCAGGGTCATCCTCCGGCGTGTACTCTCGGTCCATCATGCGGGGCACATAGGCCTCCGGAGCCGCTGTCCCGGAAACCCCGCCGAAATGCCCCACGCTCCACGCCACCGGGCCCAGCGCGCCGCCCCGGGGATGGTAGGGCGGCATCCTGCTGGGGCCGTAGGGGGCAACATTCATGACTGCGCCCACTGGGGGAGGCACAGGCGCGGCTGGGTGCCCGGCTCCGCTGGCCGCGTTGTTGCCGGTGAACCCTCCTAGTTCGCCTGGGAGCACGCAGGCGCGGCGAGGCCCACCATGCGATTTGGCCACAACCTGAGGCGTAGGTAAGCAGGAGAAAGGTGGCGCACCCCTGGTTGCGGCGTCCAACATCTCAGCGACGTGGTCCAGCAATGCATCACGGCCGCACTCTGCTAGTCGGCACTGCAGCAGCTCCGGCGCCACTATGAGTGTGGCTCTCATGTTTGCTTGCTCCCATCGGATGTGCGGCGCCGTTGCCGCGGCGTAGCTCGAGGCCCTTGCGGCGGCCCGCACGCGCCGCGGGGTAAGGGTGGAAGGCGCCGGACCGCGCCGCCCGCGCCCCGCAGTGTTCGGCGGTGCGCGGTCCGCTTGGAGCACGGAGTTGAGGTCTTCTTGGGCGGACGGTGCCGCCCGGACTGACCAAGCTGCCCAGTGGTCGGCGTTGGTCCTTGGGTCGCCGGACATCGGCACCGCGGAATGTTGGCGGGTCGGCTGATGGAAGAGAGGCTTTGGCGCAGCCCTACCTGGCGCGCTAGATGTCGGATTGCGGGTTCTAGCAAAACCCTTAAGGTTCGAACTCTGGGGTGCGCACGAAGATCTCTCCCTCCCCGTAGCTCACTCACTCACCATGATCTCAAAGCTCAGCTCGTCGAACTCGAAGAACAAGGGGCACAAGAGTTTATATTGGTTTGGGCCACCGATGTGGTGTAATACCCTACTCCAGTGTGGTGTGGTGGATTGCCTTGTAGGCTGAGTATGAACAAGTACAAGGGGAGAACAGCCTCCTGAGGAGAGGTGTTCTTGAGCTCGGTGAGCTTGTGCATGTGAAGGTGTAATGGATCTGATCCAAGAGTCCCCCTTCCTATGGTGGTGGCTAGTCCTATTTATAGAGGCCCCGGTCCTCTTCCCAAATTTTAGGCGGGAAGGGATCCCACAATGGCCAATTTGAAGGGGACAGCTAGAACAAGCTATCCTGACAAAAGGTGGTCTTCGCCTGCTAAAGGCTCTGGTGGTGACGCCAACGTGGGCTCCGCGATGACCTCCGTCCTACCATCCTGCTGGTCTTGGTCTCGTTGCACCGATATGGAAACCTTTGCCTAACGCCTCGGGACTCTTCGCCTGTGCCTGCTCATTTAGCACCAAAGAGGAAACCAGTACTCTGCGCCCGCTGGCGCCCGCCTGGCCTTGGTCGTGATGGCTCACGTCACGGGAACCTCACGAGGTGCCCCTCGCCTTGATCTCTCCGCTCCTCGCGAGCCAGCCCTCCTCGCAAGCCAGCCTAGTGAGGCTGCCCCTGAGGAGGTCATGTGTCATCCGCCTCGCGAGGCTTGGCCCCTCACGAAGGTCTTGAGTGTTTGCTAGTGAAGATGGGTCGTACCAGGCCGCTAGAGGAGCCACGCCGTGGGCCGCAGGCAGGCAAGTCTGGGGATCCCCGTTCCCAGAACGCCGACACTTGCTTTCTACTTTCTATGCCTTATATTGCTCAATATAAATTGTGGAAATGATATGCTACAGTAGGCATTGTGTGGAAACAATTATGAATCTTGTCTTTGACAGTACCAAAGTGAAATGGTTTGTTCTTTATCATACTAACCTATCTCACGAACTTCTGTTAAGTTTTGTGTGATTGAAGTTTTCAAGTTTTGGGTGAGATGTCGATATGAGGAGAATAAGGAGTGACAAGACCCTAAGCTTGGGGATTCCCAAGGCACCCCAAGGTAATATTAAAGGAATATCCAAGCAACTAAGCTTGGGGATGCCCCGGAAGGCATCCCCTCTTTCTTCTCCAACATTATCGGTAACCTCACTTGGAGCTATGTTTTCATTTGTCATATGATATGTGCTTTGCTTGGAACGTCAATTGATTTTGTTAGGTTTCGTTTGCTGTTATTTAGAATAATGTTTTGTATCTTTTCTTTCAATAAAAGTGGCATTGATAGCCTTTACTATGCTTATTTTGCAAGTATACATGCTGCTGTTTGAAAACAGAAAGTTTACCGCTGTTGCAAAAATTCCCTAGAAAAGTTAGAACGTGATAAAATGTTGAAACTTTTTGCAAAATAAGCTCTGATAAATTCTCTACAGTGTGGTAATTTTTCATAATGTTTGGAGTTTAAGAAGTATTGATACTCTTGCATTCTTTACAGACTGTACTGTTTTGGCATATTGCTATTATGTTTGTATTGTTTGCATATGTTTGCTTGTTTAATGATTATATTTGAGGATAGGAGTATTAAATATGCAGAGGCATTTAGTATGCAATGTTGAATAATAATTTTAGTGATTTGCTACAGTAGAGAATGATAAGGTTTTTGCATTGGTTTATACTAACTTATCTCACGAGTTCTTGTCGAGTTTTGTGTGGATGAAGCTTTTGAGATTTAGGAAAACCGTGATATAAAAGGAATTAAGGAGACACAAAAGCTCAAGCTTGGGGATGCCCAAGGCACCCCAAGATAATATTTCAAGAAGTCTCAAGCATCTAAGCTTGGGGATGCCCCGGTAGGCATCCCACCTTTCTTCATCAACAATTATCGGTTAGTATCGGTTGAGCCTAAGTTTTTGCTTCCCCACATGAGTTGTGCTATTCTTAGAATGTCATTTTATTTTGTTTTTTGCTTGATGTTTTAATAAAATTCTTAGATCTGAAAGTTTTAAATAAAATAGAGTCCTCAAATAGTTGACTGGGAGGCTAAGTAAGCGGCACTCACATCCCGTCAACGAAGCTCTTTTCTATGGAATTGCTCTAGTGCTTCACTTCTATCTTTTTGAGCACTGTGTGCTTTAGTATTTTCGAAGAAATTATCTCTTGCTTCACTTAAATTAATTTGAGAGAAAGAAATATTATGCTCATGATCTTCACTTATATTTGTTTGAGCTTATCAAAAGCAACACATGAAAATTAGTTCCAAAGTGGTAGATATCCAAGAAGGATATAATAAAAACTTTCATGAAGATCATTGGACAAGATAAACTTGATTCCTCGTAATAGTTTTGAGATATGATGATGTGATATGTGAGTCATGTTGATGAGTAATTATGCTTTAATAAGAATATTGGTGATAAGGTTTGTGATTCCCTATGCAAGCACGAGCCAATAGTTGTGCAATGAAATTATATCCTATTTGTGGTGCATTATTCGGTGTTAATTATGCTTAATGCTCGCTTATGAGATTATTCGTTTCTTGGTTGGTCGCTTCTCAATCTTTTGCTAGCCTTCATTTTGCACTAAGTATGATCACTGCTTGTGCATCCAAAATCCTTTAAACCAGTTTTGCCACATGAGTCCACCATACCTACCTATATGTGGTATTCTTTTGCTGTTCTAAGCAAATTAGTATGTGCCATCTCTAATTTTCAAAATAAATTTATATTTTGTGTGCTCGTACCGCTCACGAGGGGGTGAGGGGTGGCCAATATTTTCCATGCTAGATGTGTTATTCTCACGATGAGTGTTTATTCACTTGTCATTGCATGAGAGTAAGGCAAAGGTATTAGGGATGCCCAGTCCCAAAATGAAAAATGAATTTACTTTATGTTGTCAAATAATAAATTCCTTGGAAAGTGTTAGTATGGAGGGCACCCGTGGATACGGTTAGCCATGGAAAGTGAAAGTATGGTGGAAAAAGGAATAAACTTTATTTTCTGTTTGGGAACCGCCTATGATATATCTAGCATGGAAAGTGTTGGGAGCTCTAAGTCATTCTTGTTGGTGGAAAAAGTATGCCTCTCAAAATGTTTTTAGCTCTCAATTTTCGCTATGAGCTCTGGCACCTCTACAAATCCCAACTTCCCTCCATGAAGGGCCTTTCTTTTACTTTATGCAAAAAAAATTAATTTGAGTCTCCATCTTCTCTTATAAAGCACCAACTAGAGGGCACTATGATCGTACTTGAGCATTGCGTGTAGTTAATATGCGAGTGTGTTTCATGATTGGATCAATGACTGAGCATGATGGGCTAGGGATAACTTATTTTAGTGTTGATATTTTGAAAGACATGGTTGCTTGTAGCGGCCCGACCTCAAACGGCAAGCCTCTGTGTATCTGTGCCATCCCTGGATCGGTATGCTGGCACACACAGTACATCAATGTATATATCAAAGTGCAATCACATGTATAAATAACGTAAAACTGATATATACCTCATAAGTCTCAGCGGAAACAATCGAACGGGTGTGGAGTCCCATCAACGCCAACGGCAAGTTGAGTGTAGACCGTAACCCTACAACATAACTCTTACCCATCGTATAAATTCCTGCAACATAAGACGTTGCAGCCGTGTAGGTCAGTACATTGAATGTACTGGCAAGTCACATCATAAGAATAATGAACCTATTTGTACATGCAATTTGGCTGGTGGAAAGCTCTAAGTTTAATTTTTGCATAAAGGTAGTTTTTCCATAGAATAAAAGATATTATTCTATCACTACATTATAGCATAGGATGAGTTGGCAAACCCAACTCAATCAAATCCCAAGTTTCATTTAAAACCCAACTGTTTAATTAAAGGTGAGGAGATCTCCCGGCATTTTCACTACTAGATGCTCAAGTTGTCCGTAACCGGGGACACGGCTAATCGATTAGGTTTTAACACTCTGTAGAGGTTTGCGCACTTTTCCCCACAAGACTCGATCGCCTCCCTTGAAATTCTCGCACTGCCTGGTGTTTGAGAACAGGATGACCGAGACATAGTCTTTCAAAAGTATTTCCCCTTAACCCACGGATAAGCCGGTACACCTACTCATTCTACATCTGCTAGCCCATCCCGGAAGGGGTCACACTAACTACTCAACTAAGCCAGAGCCCATATTGGCTTGTGGCTGCACACGTAAGCTTCTAGACATGAGAATACGATTGATCTCTTTGAGCCTGGGCGGCCGACCACTAGTGGTGCACCACCCTGGATTAACCATGCATGCTCCCACTGTACTTCGCCACCATTCAAACCAAATACCGCCCAGGTAGTTCAGTTACAAGTCTTGGTCCTGCTTACTACTTTGTCACTCGTGTCTCACCATGTTCGCTTCCCAAACCGCGTCTACATTTAGCGAGGCAAAAATAAACTTACAATGTGGTGACAAGGATGTATAGATCAGACCTACCTCAAATGAACTACTAGGTAACGGCATAGCCATCTGGCAACAATAAATCCTACCATGCAATCCTACCACAAAAGGACTAAGGGCATAATATAAACATAGGTAATTGGAAGAATGGTCAAATGTGAACTTGCCTGGTAACAGTTGATGAAGATTATATAGCTCTCAAAAATTTACTTAATAGAACTATTCGTCACTCTCCGATGAAAATCTATAAAGTCAAACATTGCATTCACATAAGCAATCATTTCAGAGAATCAAATAACATGCAACATGAAAAGACTCAGAAAATCCAAATGAAAACACAACACACTTAACTATAAAAAAATACTAAGTGCAAAACAACATGTGACATGGGGTTCAAAATTTGTGATCTGAAGCATAGTGCATGCAAGGCATGGAAGTAAAACTACTATGGACATATCCTAAGTGTGTGAAAAGTATCGTGACAAAGGTCCAAGTGGCAGGGTTTGGCTACGATGACACGTTGCAAAAAGAATCACATCAATCGGAGCTACGGTTTAGGAGATATGGCCAGTTGAAGTTTGAATTCAAACCTGAATAAATTTCAAATTTGAAATTGGCCAAAAGTTTTCAAAGTTGGTTTTCTGGATAAAGCTATTCGAGACGAACACTTTGCCGCTGGTTTTCATCGAATTTGGACCTACGGGTAAAAAGTTGTGGCTATTCTAAGTTAGGGACTAATCTGCTAATTACAGGGACTAAATAGTGAAGAAAACTATCACAAACAGGTCCCTGACACGTGGCAAATTCCTAGTGGCCGAAAGGTGTTCGCCGCGTAGCTTATACAGCAGACGCTCGGACTTTAAGCAAAACAACGGTGGCGGCTAACTAAAAAAACGACATCGGTTTAAAATAAAACTGCACGGTTAAATTAAAACCGTGGTTAACCGATCTAAAAAAACTAAACGGAAAGGGGGGTTAGCTCACGGTGGCAACGACGACGAACAGGAGACGGTGGCGCAGGCGTCGGGCGGTGGACGAGGCGGCGGCTGCGGTCTCCTCAGCAGCGGGGAAGATGACGGACGGGACGGGCACGAGGTGGGCGGTCCGGTGGTGGTGACGGCACGCGTCGGGGTGGCCGGGACGGGTGGAGCGAAGGGCGGCGGCTCCGTGCTCCGGCGAGCATGCAGGTCATCGGGGCGGCGTCTCCGGTGACCTAGGGACAAGAAGAGGATGTCAACAAGATGCGCTTCGACTCGGGTAACCGATTGAAGAAGAAGACGGAGGCCGTGGCGGCTTACGGACGATGGCAAACTCCGGCGAAGTAGCTCAGGCCGGCGAGATCCAAGCTGCAACTGCGGGTGGTAGGAGCCGCGAGACGACGAGCAAGTGGGCAGGATGGAGGGAGGAGCCTCCGAGGCTTTTATAGGCGCGGAGAGGGGTGCTCGGGGCTGCGGGATAAGCCTTAGCCCCCGAAGGCGAGGTGCGGCGGTTGCGGGCGCGGGCTCGTGCTCTATCCCGAGCGGGATGAACGGGAGGTTGGCGACGATGGGGCGGGCCCCATGCGTCAGCGGCAGTAGCAGGTAGTGAGCGAAGGGAGGAGCGGGCGGCTCGTGCGTGCGGCGCTGGGATGCTGGCCTCCTGGCGCTTGCGTGGCTGGCCGCTGGCTGCCCTAGCGCTGCGGCTGGGCCTTGGCCTCGCTGGCCTGTAGCTGGGCCGGTGGGCTCGCGCGCGTGCGTTTTTTTAATAAAAAACAGAAAGAAAACTCCAACAGAAGTAAACTAAATAAAAATTATACATAGGCATATCATATACGAAAATGTTCAGAAAAATACCCCGAATAAGATGAACTATTTTTCATGTTCAACTAAATTCCATAAAAAATCATAAAAGTCAAACAGTGCTACTGTTGCATTTAAAATCAATAAAAATCATTTTTTAAATAGCAAAATGATTTCAAATTTATTTTCTCCTAATTTTCTATTGAAGGGAATCATTTTACCCTTATTTCCATTTATTTATTTTTAGGAGAAAAATAATTTGAATATAAACCCAAATAACTCCTAATTGGATTTGAATTTGGAATTTCAAACAACTTCAAATGGAAAATGAGGTTCAAATAACTTCAAAGTGACCTCCAAATTATTCCTTTGAAACTTCCAACTCTCATTCTTCGAATTTTGAAGAAGTCATTTTATCTTCCCTCATGAACTCATTGAGTTGCTTAAAGTTTCTAAGTTTGAAATATTTCAAAATGGAATTCACATCATTTTCAAACCCCTTTTCATTTCTTTAAATGGAAGAAGTCATGTTATCTTCACTCTAGGGTTTTTGTGATGAAATGGATTTGAATTCATGGTGATCAAAATGCAAGATGAAAGTTCCGGGAAAGTCCTTTTATTCCCTCTCATTCAACTTTCAAAAAAAATTCAATTTCCAATCATTTTCACACAATCAATCACACAACAATCAAACAAACAATCATAATAATTTATTTAACATAACATTCCAAAATTTAGAATTTTGGGATGTTACATTGCTTGTTGGTATGCTTGAGTATTTAAGTCCTCATGTCAAAACTAGACTATTGCTTTGAACCATATAAAAGTCCAAATGTCCATGCTATAAAGAAAAGAATGTGAGATGACATGTTAGGCAGCATTCCACATCAAAAATTCTGTTTTTATCATTTACCTACTCGAGGACGAGCAGGAATTAAGCTTGGAGATGTTGATACGTCTCCAACTTATCTATAATTTTTGATTGTTCCATGTTGTTATATTATCATTCTTGGATGTTTTACAATCATTTTATAGAGACTTTATATCATTTTTTGGGACTAACCTATTGACCCAGTGCCCAGTGCCAGTTGCTGTTTTTTGCTCTCTTTTTTTACACCGCAGGAAATCAATATCAAACGGAGTCCAAACACTGCGAACCTTTTTGTGGATTTTTTATGGACCAGAAGACCACTAATGGGCCAGTGCAGCACCTGGGGGTGCCCCGAGGGAGGAACAACCCACTAGGGCGCGCCTGGGGGCCCATGCGCGCCCAGGTGGGTTGTGCCCACCTCGGTGGCCTCCCGCACCCCCTCTTTACCCTATTAATTCCCAAAAATTCCAGAAACCCTCGGGGTTAACCTAGATCAGAAGTTCCGCTGCCGCAGGCCTCTGTAGCCACTGAAAACCAATCTAGACCCTTTCCCGCACCCTGCCGGAGGGGGGAATCATCTCCGGTGGCCATCTTCATCATCCCGCGGCCACCACGATGAGGAGGGAGTAGTCCACCCTCGGCGCTGAGGGTTTGTACCAGTAGCTTTGTGTTTAATATCTCTCTCTCGTGTTCTTGAGATGTCACGATCTTGATGTAACGCGGGCTTTGTTAATATAGTCGGATCATATGTGTTTTCCCTTCTCTATCTTGTTGTGATGAATTGAGTTTTCCCTTTGAGATTTCATTGTTATCGGATTGAATACTTTTATGGATTTGAGAACACTTGATATATGTCTTGCAATTGAATACTCGTGGTGACAATGGGGTATCATATTGATTCACTTGATATATGTTTTGGCACTCAACTCGCGGATTCCCGAGGTAACATTAGGGTAATCTATGCATAGGGGTTGATGCACGGTTCTTGTCTTTGTTTCTTCGATAGAAATCTTGGGGCACTCTTTGAAGTTCTTTGTGTTGGATTGAAAATTACAAATCTAAATTTGCTTTGGTGTTATTTTAGTACGAACTCTTGGTTAGATCGATCGAAAAGAATAGCTTGGTGTTATTTTAGTACGAACTCTAGGATAGACTGATCGGAAAGAATAGCTTTGAGGTGGTTTCATACCCTACAAACAATTTCGTCTTATGTTCTCCGCTAGATAGGAACTTTGGAGTGATTTCTTCATCGCACTTTGAGGGGTGGTTACATGATCCAATTATATTAGCATTGTTGAGAGATTGCAGTAGTGAAAGTACGGACCCTAGGCCTCATTTTCAAGCATTGCAATACCGTTTTTGTGCCCGTTTACTATTTGCTACCTTGCTTTTTTATTTACTTAGATTATAAAAATATATTTCTACCATCAATATTACACTTTTAGCACCATCTCTTCGCCGAACTAGTGCACCTATACAATTTGCCATTGTATTGGGTGTGTTGGGGACACAAGAGATTTCTTGTATTTGGTTGTAGGGTTGTTTGAGAGAGACCATCTTCGTCCTACACCTCCCACGGATTGATAAACCTTAGGTCATCCACTTGAGGGAAATTTGCTACTGTCCTACAAAACTCTGCGCTTGGAGGCCCAACACAAGTCTACAAGAATAAAGTTGCGTAGTAGACATCAGTATGCACCGTTGCGACAGTTCGTTGTGCCGAGACACCACGTGATGATCGGTTGTGATAAGCTCTACGTTCACATACAACGGGTGCAAGACAGTTTTGCACGTGCAGAATACTCAGGTTAAACTTGACGAGCCTAGCATCTACATACATGGCCTCGGAACACTGAGACCGAAAGGTCGAACGTGAATCATATAGTAGATATGATCAACATAGAGATGTTTGCTACCTCTTGAGCACCGTGTTGGTTTCCCCTTGAAGAGGAAAGGGTGATGCAGTAGAGTAGCGTAAGTATTTCCCTCAGTTTTTGAGAACCAAGGTATCAATCCAGTAGGAGACCGCGCACGAGTCCCTCGTACCTACACAAACAAATAAGAACCTCGCAACCAACGCGATAAAGGGGTTGTCAATCCCTCAACGGTCACTTACGAGAGTGAGATCTGATAGATATGATAAGATAATATTTTTGGTATTTTTATAATAAAGATGCAAAGTAAATAAAAAGCAAAAGAAATAACTAAGTGTTGGAAGATTAATATGATGGAAAATAGACCCGGGGGCCATAGGTTTCACTAGTGGCTTCTCTCAAGAGCATAAGTATTACGGTGGGTGAACAAATTACTGTTGAGCAATTGATAGAACTGAGCATAGTTATGAGAATATCTAGGTATGATCATGTATATAGGCATCACGTCCGTGACAAGTAGACCGACTCCTGCCTGCATCTACTGCTATTACTCCACACATCGACCGCTATCCAGCATGCATCTAGAGTATTAAGTGCATAAGAACAGAGTAACGCTTTAAGCAAGATGACATGATGTAGAGGGATAAACTCATGCAATATGATATAAACCCCATCTTGTTATCCTCGATGGCAACAATACAATACGTGCCTTGCTTCCCCTACTGTCACTGGGAAAGGACACCGCAAGATTGAACCCAAAGCTAAGCACTTCTCCCATTGCAAGAAAGATCAATCTAGTAGGCCAAGCCAAACTGATAATTCGAAGAGACTTGCAAAGATAACCAATCATACATAAAAGAATTCAGAGGAGATTCAAATATTTTTCAAACATAAACTTGATCATAAACCCACAATTCATCGGTCTCAACAAACACACCGCAAAAGAAGATTACATCGAATAGATATCCACGAGAATCGTGGAGAACTTTGTATTGAGATCCAAAGAGAGAAAAGAAGCCATCTAGCTAATAACTATGGACCCGAAGGTCTGAGGTAAACTACTCACACATCATCGGAGAGGCTATGGTGTTGATGTAGAAGCCCTCCGTGATCAATGCCCCCTCCGGCGGAGCGCCGGAAAAGGCCCCAAGATGGGATCTCACCGGTACAGAAGGTTGCGGCGGTGGAATTAGGTTTTTGGCTCGGTATCTGATAGTTTGGGGGTACGTAGGTATATATAGGAGGAAGAAGTACGTCGGTGGAGCAACATGGGCCCCACGAGGGTGGAGGGCGCGCCCCCTGCCTCGTGCTCTCCGGGTTACTTTCTTGACATAGGGTCCATGTCCTCTGGATCACGTTCGTTCCGAAAGTCACGTTCCCGAAGGTTTCATTCCGTTTGGACTCCATTTGATATTCTTTTTCTGCGAAACACTGAAATAGGCAAAAAACAGCAATTTGGGATGGGCCTCCGGTTAATAGGTTAGTCCCAAAAATAATATAAAAGTGTATAATAAAGCCCATTAACATCCAAACAGAATATAATATAGCATGGAACAATAAAAAATTATAGATACGTTGGAGACGTATCAAGCATCCCCAAGCTTAATTCCTGCTCGTCCTCGAGTAGGTAAATGATAAAAACAGAATTTTTGATGTGAATGCTACTTAGCATAATTTTCAATGTAATTCTCTTAATTGTGGTATGAATATTCAGATCCGAAAGATTCAAGACAAAAGTTTAATATTGACATAAAAATAATAATACTTCAAGCATACTAACTAAGCAATTTTGTCTTCTCAAAATAACATGGCCAAAGATAGTTAACCCTACAAAATCATATAGTATGGCTATGCTCCATCTTCACCACACAAAGTATTTAAATCATGCACAACCCCGATGACAAGCCAAGCAATTGTTTCATACTTTTGGTGTTCTCAAACTTTTTCAATCTTCACGCAATACATGAGCGTGAGCCATGGATATAGCACTATATGTGGAATAGAATGGTGGTTGTGGAAAAGACAAAAAGGGAGAAGATAGTCTCACATAAACTAGGCGTATCAACGGGCAATGGAGATGCCCATCAATAGATATCAATGTGAGTGAGTAGGGATTGCCATGCAACGGATGCACTAGAGCTATAAGTATATGAAAGCTCAACAAAAGAAACTAAGTGGGTGCGCATCCAACTCGCTTGCTCACGAAGACCTAGGGCATTTTGAGGAAGCCCATCATTGGAATATACAAGCCAGGTTCTATAATGAAAAATTCCCACTAGTATATGAAAGTGATATCATAGGAGACTCTCTATCATGAAGATCATGGTGCTACTTTGAAGCACAAGTGTGGTAAAAGGATAGTAACATTGTCCCTTCTCTCTTTTTCTCTCATTTTTTTATTTGGGCCTTTTCTCTTTTTTTATGGCCTCTTTTTTCTCTTTTTTTTAATTTTTCGTCCGGAGTCTCATCCCGACTTGTGGGGGAATCATAGTCTCCATCATCCTTTCCTCACATGGGACAATGGTCTAATAATGATGATCATCACACTTTTATTTACTTACAACTCAACAATTACAACTCAATACTTAGAACAAAATATGACTCTATGTGAATGCCTCCGGCGGGGTACCAGGTTATGCAATGAATCAAGAGTGACATGTATGAAAGAATTATGAACGGTGGCTTTGCCACAAATACGATGTCAACTACATGATCATGCGAAGCAATATGACAATGATGGAGCGTGTCATAGTAAACGAAATGGTGGTAAGTTGCATGGCAATATATCTTGGAATGGCTATGGAAATGCCATAATAGGTAGGTATGGTGGCTGTTTTGAGGAAGGTATATGGTGGGTGTATGATACCGGCGAAAAGTGCACGGTATTCGAAAGGCTAGCAATGGTGGAAGGAAGAGAGTGCGTATAATCCATGGACTCAACATTAGTCATAAAGAACTCATATACTTATTGCAAAAATCTACAAGTTATCAAAGAAAAGTATTATGCGCATGCTCCTAGGGGGATAGATTGGTAGGAAAAGACCATCGCTCGTCCCCGACCGCCACTCATAAGGAAGACAATCAATAAATAAATCATGCTCCGACTTCATCACATAGCGGTTCACCATACATGCATGCTACGGGAATCACAAACTTTAACACAAGTATTCCTCAAATCCACAACTACTCAACTAGGCTGACTCTAATATCACCATCTTTATATCTCAAAACAATTATCAAGCATCAAACTTCTCATAGTATTCAACACACTCATAAGATAATTTTTACTAATCTTGGATGCCTATTACTTTAGGACAAATTTCTCATTTTAAGCAAATTACCATGCTGTTTTGTAGGACTCTCAAAATAATATAAGTTAAGCATGAGAGAACAATAGTTTCTATAAAACAAATCCACCACCGTGCTCTAAAAGATATAAGTGAAGCACTAGAGCAAAAACTATATAGCTCAAAAGATATAAGTGAAGCACATAGAGTATTCTAATAAATTCCGAATCATGTGTGTCTCTCTCAAAAGGTGTGTACAGCAAGGATGATTGTGGTAAATTAAAAAATAAAGACTCAAATAATACAAGACGCTCCAAGCAAAACACATATCATGTGGTGAATAAAAATATAGCTCCAAGTAAAGTTACCGATGGAAGTAGACGAAAGAGGGGATGCCTTCCGGGGCATCCCCGAGCTTTGGCTTTTTGGTCTACTTAGATTATCTTGGGGTGCCATGGGCATCCCCAAGCTTAGGCTCTTGCTACTCCTTGTTCCATAATCCATCAAATCTTTTACCCAAAACTTGAAAATTCACAACACAAAACTTAGCAGAAAATCTCGTGAGCTCCGTTAGCGAAAGAAAACAAAACACCACTTCAAGGTACTGTAATGAACTCATTCTTTATTTATATTGGTGTTAAAACTACTGTATTCCAACTTCTCTATGGTTTATAAACTATTTTACTAGCCATAGATTCATCAAAATAAGCAAACAACACACGAAAAACAGAATCTGTCAAAAACAGAACAGTCTGTAGTAATCTTTAACTAACGCAAACTTCTGGAACTCAAAAAAATCTACCAAAATAGGACGACCTAGAAATTTTTTTTAGTGATCTGCTGCAATTGGAATAAATATTTTATCACGTTCTGGTGATTTTTAACGATTGTTTTCGTGAACAGAAAGTTTCTGGAATTTTCAGCAAGATCAAATAACTATCATCCAAGAAGTTCCTATAGGTTAAACTTGGCACAAACACTAATTAAAACATAAAAAAATCTAACCAAAGGCCAGCTCAAAGATTTATTCCTAAACAGAAGCAAAAAGCAAAAAACTAAAATAAAATTGGGTTGACTCCCAACAAGCGCTATCGTTTAACGCCCCTAGCTAGGCATAAAAGCACGGATAGATCTAGGTATTGCCATTATTGGTAAGCAATTCTTCAATAAGACACCTATAACCCTTAGGATTTCCTTTCTTTTTATTAATTATCAAACTTCTAGGCACGAAATCGAAAAAATCATTTGTAGCAAATGGTACCTTAATGATAGCAAAAAGGTTGGGATGAACACTTATTGATTTGAGATCCGCAGTTTCCTTACTAGAGGATTCACCCTTATTCTTAGGAACATACATAAGCTTGGCAATTTTAGTAGGAGGACTTGGAGTATTTTTTACGGAAGAAAAGGCGGCCCCCAAGTTGGTAATTATACCCTCGAGTTTATCGATTCTAGTGGAATCCTGATTTATTCTTTCATTAACTATGGGTTCCTTCTCCTTAATATTTTTCAAAAGTGACTCCTACTTTAGATCCATATTGGGTAATTTGGTTGTGGATCTTTTTATCCAAATTTTCAATTGACTCTACGGTAGCAACTTTATTTTCAATAATTTCAAGTCTTTGCATTACATGCTCCAAAGTTAACATAGTTCCATCAACCAAGAGAGGTGGTGAGCCAAATAAATCTATCATACCATTATAAGAATCAAAAGTATGGCTACCCAAGAAATTCCCTCCGGTAATGGTATCAAGAATATATCTATACCAAGGAGTGATGCCTACATAAAAATTGCGAAGAAGAATGGTAGTAGATTGCTTTCGGGTAGATCTATTTTGAGCATTGCAGATTCTATACCAAGCATCTTTTAGATTTTCTCCCTCCCTTTGTTTAAAATTAAGAACTTCATTCTCGGGAGATGAAGGAGTGGATAAAGGACTAGCCATAACGACGAAACAAGCGGAAAAGCGGCACGGAAAACAGAGGGCGAATAAAATGGCAAGGGTGAAGTGGGGGAGAGGAAAACGAGAGGCAAATGGCAAATAATGTAATGCGAGGGATAAGAGTTTGTGATGGGTACTTGGTATGTTGACTTTTGTGTAGACTCCCCGGCAACGGCGCCAGAAATCCTTCTTGCTACCTCTTGAACACTGCGTTGGTTTTCTCTTGAAGAGGAAAGGGTGATGCAGTAAAGTAGCGTAAGTATTTCCCTCAGTTTTTGAGAACCAAGGTATCAATCCATTAGGAGACCATGCACGAGTCCCTCGTACCTACACAAACAAATAAGAACCTCGCAACCAACGCGATAAAGGGGTTGTCAATCCCTCAACGACCACTTACGAGAGTGAGATCTGATAGATATGATAAGATAATATTTTTGGTATTTTTATAATAAAGATGCAAAGTAAATAAAAAGCAAAAGAAATAACTAAGTGTTGGAAGATTAATATGATGGAAAATAGACCCGGGGGCCATAGGTTTCACTAGTGGCTTCTCTCAAGAGCATAAGTATTACGGTGGGTGAACAAATTACTGTTGAGCAATTGATAGAATTGAGCATAGTTATGAGAATATCTAGGTATGATCATGTATATAGGCATCACGTCTGTGACAAGTAGACCGACTCCTGCCTGCATCTAGTACTATTACTCCACACATCGACCGCTATCCAGCATGCATCTAGAGTATTAAGTTCATAAGAACAGAGTAACGCTTTAAGCAAGATGACATGATGTAGAGGGATAAACTCATGCAATATGATATAAACCCCATCTTGTTATCCTCGATGGCAACAATACAATGCGTGCCTTGCTGCCCCTACTGTCACTGGGAAAGGACACCGCAAGATTGAACCCAAAGCTAAGCACTTCTCCCATTGCATGAAAGATTAATCTAGTAGGCCAAACCAAACTGATAATTCGAAGAGACTTGCAAAGATAACCAATCATACATAAAAGAATTCAGAGGAGATTCAAATATTGTTCATAGATAAACTTGATCATAAACCCACAATTCATCGGTCTCAACAAACACAATGCAAAAGAATATTACATCGAACAGATCTCCACGAGAATCATGGAGAACTTTGTATTGAGATCCAAAGAGAGAGAAGAAGCCATGTAGCTAATAACTATGGACCCGAAGGTCTGAGGTAAACTCCTCACACATCATCGGAGAGGCTATGGTGTTGATGTAGAAGCCCTCCGTGATCAATGCCCCCTCCGGCGGAGCGCTAGAAAAGGCCCCAAGATGGGATCTCACGGGTACAGAAGGTTGCAGTGGTGGAATTAGGTTTTTGGCTCGGTATCTGATAGTTTGGGGGTACGTAGGTATATATAGGAGGAAGAAGTACGTCGGTGGAGCAACGTGGGCCCCACGAGGGTGGAGGGCGCGCCCAGGGGGTAGGCGTGCCCCCTGCCTCGTGCTCTCATGGTTGCTTTCTTGACATAGGGTCCAAGTCCTCTAGATCACGTTCGTTCCGAAAATCACGTTCTCGAAGGTTTCATTCGTTTGGACTCTGTTTGATATTCTTTTTCTGCGAAACACTGAAATAGGCAAAAAAGCAGCAATTTGGGCTGGACCTCCGGTTAATAGGTTAGTCCCAAAAATAATATAAAAGTGTATAATAAAGCCCATTAACATCCAAAACAGAATATAATATAGCATGGAACAATCAACAATTATAGATACGTTGGAGACGTATCAATGTTCACATTGAAAACTACTCCATCTCACGTGATGATCGGACATGGTTTAGTTGATATGGATCACGTGATCATTTAGATGACACGAGGGATGTCTATCTAAGTGGGAGTTCTTAATTAATATGATTAATTGAACTTAAATTTATCATGAACTTAGTCCTGATAGTTTTTGCATATCTATGTTGTAGATCAATGGCCCGGGCTACCGTTCCCTTGAATTTTAATGCGTTCCTTGAGAAAGCTAAGTTGAAATATGATGGTAGCAACTACATAGACTGGGTCCGTAACTTGAGGATTATCCTTATTGATGCACAGAAGAATTACGTCCTTGATGCACCGCTAGGTGCAAGGCCTGCTGCAGGAGCAACTGCTGACGTTATGAACATCTCACAAGCTAAATCTGATGACTACTCGATAGTTCAGTGTGTCATGCTTTACGGCTTAGAATCGGGACTCCAAAGACATTTTGAACGTCATGGAGCATATGAGATGTTCCAGGAGTTGAAGTTAATATTTCAAGCAGATGCCCGAGTTGAGAGATATGAAGTCTCCAACAAGTTCTATAGATGCAAGATGGAGGAGAACAGTTCCATCAGTGAACAGATACTCAGAATGTCTGGGTACCATAACCACTTGACTCAGCTGGGAGTTAATGTTCCAGATGATAGTGTCATTGACAGAGTTCTTAAATCACTGCCACCAAGCTATAAAGGCTTCGTGATGAACTATAATATGCAAGGGATGAACAAGACGATTCCCAAGCTCTTCGCAATGGTCAAGGTTGTGGAGGTAGAAATCAAGAAAGAGCATCAAGTGTTGATGGTTAACAAGACCACTAGTTTCAAGAAAAAGGGCAAAGGAAAGAAGGGGAACTTCAGGAAGAATAGCAAGCAAGTTGCTGCTCCCGGGAAGAAGCCCAAGTCTGGACCTAAACCTGAAACTGAGTGCTTCTACTTCAAAGGGACTGGTCGCCAGAAGCGGAACTGCCCCAAGTATTTGGCGGATAAGAAGGATGGCAAAGTGAAAGGTATATTTGATATACAAGTTATTGATGTGTACCTTACTAATGCTCGTAGTAGCGCCTGGGTATTTGATACAGGTTCAGTTGCCCATATTTGCAACTCGAAACAGGGGCTACGGATTAAATGAAGATTGGCTAAGGACGAGGTGACGATGCGCGTCGGAAATGGTTCCAAGGTCGATCTGATCGCCGTCGGCACGCTACCTCTACATCTACCTTCGGGATTAGTTTTAGACCTAAATAATTGTTATTTGGTGCCAGCGTTGAGCATGAACATTATATCTGGATCTTGTTTGATGCGAGACGGTTATTCATTTAAATCAGAGAATAATGGTTGTTCTATTTATATGAGTAATATATTTTATGGTCATGCACCCTTGATGAGTGGTCTATTTTTGTTGAATCTCGATCGTGGTGATACACATATTCATAATATTGATGCCAAAAGATGCAAAGTTAATAATGATAGTGCAACTTATTTGTGGCACTGCCGTTTAGGTCATATTGGTGTAAAGCGCATGAAGATGGGCTTTTGGAATCACTTGATTATGAATCACTTTATGCTTGCAAACCATACCTCATGGGCAAGATGACTAAAACTCCGTTCTCCGGAACAATGGAGCGAGCCACTGATTTATTGGAAATAATACATACTGATGTATGCGGTCCGATGAGTATTCAGGCTCTCGGCGGGTATCGTTATTTTCTGACCTTCACAGATGATTTGAGCAGTTATGGGTATATCTACTTAATGAAACACAAGTCTGAAACATTCGAAAAGTTCAAAGAATTTCAGAGTGAAGTGGAAAATCATCATAACAAGAAAATAAAGTTTCTATGATCTGATCGCGGAGGCGAATATTTGAGTTACGAGTTTGGTCTTCATTTAAAACAACGTGGAATAGTTCGCAACTCACGCCACCTGGAACACCACAGTGTAATGGTGTGTCCGAACATCATAACCGTACTTTATTAGACATGGTGCGATCTATGATATCTCTTACTGATTTACCACTATTGTTTTGGGGTTATGCATTAGAGACGGTTGCATTCACGTTAAATAGGGCACCATCTAAATCCGTTGAGACGACACCATATGAACTGTGGTTTGGCAAGAAACCTAAGTTGTCGTTTCTAAAGTTTGGGGTTGCGATGCTTATGTGAAAAAGCTTCAGTCTCATAAGCTCGAACCCAAATCGGAGAAGTGCGTCTTCATAGGATACCCAAAAGAAACTGTTGGGTACACCTTCTATCACAGATCCGAAGGCAAGATATTTGTTGCTAAGAATGGATCCTTTCTAGAGAAGGAGTTTCTCTCGAAAGAAGTGAGTGGGAGGAAAGTAGAACTTGATGAGGTAGTTCTACCTTCTCTCGAATTGGAAAGTAGTTCATCACAGAAATCAGTTCCAGTGATGCCTACACCAATTAGTAAGGAAGTTAATGATGATGATCATGAAACTTCAGATCAAGTTACTACTGAACCTCATAGGTCAACCAGAGTATGTTCCGCACCAGAGTGGTACAGTAATCCTATTCTGGAAGTCATGTTACTAGACCATGACGAACCTACGAACTATGAGGAAGCAATGATGAGCCCAGATTCTGCGAAATGGCTTGAGGCCATGAAATCTGAGATGGGATCCATGTATGAGAACAAAGTATGGACTTTGGTTGACTTGCCCGTGTTGGGGAATGTAGTAATAATTCAAAAATTTCCTACGTGTCACCAAGATCAATCTAGGAGATACTAGCAACGAGAGAGAGGGAGTGCATCTTCATACCCTTGAAGATCGCTAAGCGGAAGCGTTGCAAGGAACGCGGTTGATGGAGTCGTACTCGCGGCGATTCAAATCACGGAAGATCCGATCTAGCGCCGAACGGACGGCGCCTCTGTGTTCAACACACGTACCGCCCGAGGACATCTCCTCCTTCTTGATCCAGCAAGGGGGAGGAGAATTTGAGGGAGAATTCCGGCAGCACGACGGCGTGGTGGTGGTGGAGCTCGTGGTTCTCCGGTAGGGCTTCGCCAAGCACTACGGAGGAGGAGGAGGTGTAGGAAGGGGGAAGGGCTGCGAAAGGGGAAAGGTGTGGCTGCCCTCCCACCCCCCCTCTATTTATAGGGTGAAGGGGAGAGGGGGCCGGCCCCCCTAGATGCATCTAGAGGGGGGGCGGCCAAGGGGGGAGACTTGCCCCCCAAGCATGTGGGAGGCGCCCCCACCCCCTAGGGTTTCAACCCTAGGTGCCTTGGGCCCTTGGGGGCACACCAGCCCACTAGGGGGCTGGTTCCCACCCATGTTCTGCCCACTAAGCCCTCCGGGGCAGGTGGCCCTACCTGATGGACCCCCGGACACCTTTCGATGGTCCCGGTACAATACCGATAACCCCCGAAACTATTCCGGCGACTGAAACTGGACTTCCCATATATAAATCTTCACCTCCGGACCATTCCGGAACTCCTCGTGATGTCCAGGATCTCATCCCAGACTCCGAACAACCTTCGGTAACCACATACAATTTCCCGTTACAACTCTAGCGTCACCGAACCTTAAGTGTGTAGACCCTACGGGTTCGGGAACCATGCAGACATGACCGAGACACCTCTCCGGCCAATAACCAATAGTGGGATCTGGATACCCATATTGGCTCCTACATGTTCCACGATGATCTCATCGGATGAACCACGATGTTGGGGATTCAATCAATCCCGTATACAATTCCCTTTGTCCATCGGTATGTTACTTGCCCGAGATTCGATCGTCGGTATCCCTATACCTTGTTCAATCTCGTTACCGGCATGTCTCTTTACTTGTTCTGTAACACATGATCCCGTGGCTAACTCCTTAGTCACATAGAGCTCATTATGATGATGCATTACCGAGTGGGCCCAGAGATACCTCTCCGTCATACGGAGTGACAAATCCCTGTCTCGATTCGTACCAACCCAACAGACACTTTCGGAGATACCTGTAGTGCACCTTTATAGTCACCCAGATACGTTTGGATGTTTGATACACCCAAAGCATTCCTACGGCATCCGGGAGTTGCACAATCTCATGGTCTAAGGAAATGATACTTGACATTAGAAAAGCTCTAGCAAACGAACTACACGATCTTGTGCTATGCTTAGGATTGGGTCTTGTCCATCACATCATTATCCTAATGATGTGATCCCGTTATCAATGACATCCAATGTCCATGGTTAGGAAACCATAACCATCTATTGATCAACGAGCTAGTCAACTAGAGGCTCACTAGGGACATGTTGTGATCTATGTATTCACACATGTACTGCGGTTTCCGGTTAATACAATTATAGCATGAACAGTAAACAATTATCATGAACAAGGAAATATAATAACAACCATTTTATTATTGCCTCTAGGGCATATTTCCAACAGTCCAATGATCGACAAGCCATAGAGAATAAATGGATCTTCAGGAAGAAGACTGACGCTGATGGTAATGTTACTGTCTACAAAGCTCAACTTGTTGTGAAAGGTTTTCGACAAGTTCAAGGAGTTGACTACGATGAGACCTTCTCACCCGTAGCGATGCTTAAGTCTGTGCGAATCATGTTAGCAATTGCCGCATTTTATGATTATGAAATTTAGCAAATGGATGTCAAAACTGCATTCCTTAATGGATTTCTTAAAGAAAAGTTGTATATGATGCAACCAGAAGGTTTTGTCGATCCTAAAGGTGCTAACAAAGTGTGCAAGCTTCAGCGATCCATTTATGGACTGGTGCAAGCCTCTCGGAGTTGGAATATACGCTTTGATAGTGTGATCAAAGCGTATGGTTTTATACAGACTTTCGGAGAAGCCTGTATTTACAAGAAAGTGAGTGGGAGCTCTGTAGCATTTCTAATATTATATGTGGATGACATATTCTTGATTGAAAATGATATAGAATTTCTGGATAGCATAAAAGGAGACTTGAATAAGAATTTTTCAATGAAAGTCCTCGGTGAAGCTGCTTATATATTGGGCATCAAGATCTATAGAGATAGATCAAGACGCTTAATTGGACTTTCACAAAGCACATACCTTGATAAAGTTTTGAAGAAGTTCAAAATGGATCATTCAAAGAAAGGGTTCTTGCATGTGTTACAAGGTATGAAGTTGAGTCAGACTCAATGCCCGACCACTACAGAAGATAGAGAGAAAATGAAAGTCATTCCCTATGCCTCAACCATAGGTTCTATCATGTATGCAATGCTGTGTACCAGACTTGATGTGTGCCTTGCTATAAGTTTAGCAGGGAGGTACCAAAGTAATCCAGGAGTGGATCACTGGACAGCGGTCAAGAACATCCTGAAATACCTGAAAATGACGAAGGATATGTTTCTCGTTTATGGGGGTGACAAAGAGCTCGTCGTAAATAGTTACATCGATGCTAGCTTTGATCCTGATCCGGATGACTCTAAGTCGCAAACCAGGTACACGTATTTATATTGAATGGTGGAGCTGTCAGTTGGTGCAGTTCCAAGCAGAGCGTCGTGGCGGGATCTACGTGTGAAGCGGAGTGCATAGCTCCTTCGGAAGTAGCAAATGAAGGAGTCTGGATGAAGGAGTTCATATCCTATCTAGGTGTAATACCTAGTGCATCGGGTCCAATGAAAATCATTTGTGACAATACTGGAGCAATTGCCTTAGCAAAGAAATCCAGATTTCACAAGAGAACCAAACACATTAAGAGACGCTTCAACTCCATCCGCGATCAAGTCAAGGAGGGAGACATAGAGATTTGCAAAATAATGGATCTGAATGTTGCGGACCCGTTGACTAAGCCTCTTCCACGAGCAAAACATGATCAGCACCAAGACTCCATGGGTGTTAGAATCATTACAATGTAATCTAGATTATTGACTCTAGTGCAAGTGGGAGACTGGAGGAAATATGCCCTAGAGGCAATAATAAAGTTGTTATTTATATGTTCTTGTATCATGATAAATGTTTAATATTCATGCTAGAATTTTATTAACCGGAAACTTGATACATGTGTGAATACATAGACAAAACAAAGTGTCCCTAGTATGCCTCTACTTGACTAGCTCGTTAATCAAAGATGGTTAAGTTTACTGACCATAGACATGTGTTGTCATTTCATGAACGGGATCACATCATTAGGAGAATGATGTGATGGACAAGACCCATCCGTTAGCTTAGCATAATGATCGTTAAGTCTTATTGCTATTGCTTTCTTCATGACTTATACATATTCCTTTGACTATGAGATTATGCAACTCCCGAATACTAGAGGAACACCTTGTGTGCTATCAAACGTCACAATGTAACTGGGTGATTATAAAGATGCTCTACAGGTGTCTCCGAAGGTGTTTGTTGGGTTGGCATAGATCGAGATTAGGATTTGTCACTCCGAGTATCGGAGAGGTATCTCTGGGCCCTCTCGATAATGCACACCATGATAAGCCTTGCAAGCAATGTGACTAATGAGTTAGTTGCAGGATGATGCATTACGGAACGAATAAAGAGACTTGCCGGTAACGAGATTGAACTAGGTATGAGGATATCGACGATCGAATCTCGGGCAAGTAACATACCGATGACAAAGGGAATGACGTATGTTGTCATTGCAGTTTGACCAATAAAGATCTTCGTAGAATATGTAGGAACCAATATGAGAATCCAGGTTCCGCTGCTGGTTATTGGTCGGAGATGTGTCTCGGTCATGTCTACATAGTTCTCAAACCCGTAAGGTCCGCACGCTTAACATTCGATGACGGTTTGTATTATGAGTTATGTGTTTTGGTGACGGAAGATTGTTCGGAGTCCCGGATGAGATCACGGATATGACGAGGAGTCTCGAAATGGTCAAGAGGTAAAGATTGATATATTGGACGATAGTATTCGGACACCGGAATGGTTTCGAAGTGTTTCAGATATTTAGCAAAGTACCGAGGGGTTACCGGAACCCCCCGGGGAAAGTTATGGGCCAACATGGGCCATAGGGGAGAGAGAGGGCGTTCCACAAGGGGTGGCGCCCCCCTCCCCATAGGCACTCCAAATGGGACAAGGGGAGGGGGCGCGGCCCCCTTTCCTTCTCCCTCTCCCTCTCCTTTCCCCTTTCCCCCTTCGAAAGAAGGAAGGGGGCGACTAGGACTAGGAGTCCTAGTGGGTTTCCCCCCACTTGGCGCACCCCCTAGGGCCGGCCTCCTCCCCTCTCCTCCATTATATACAGGGGCAGGGGGCACCCCAAAGCACATCAGTTGTTTCTTAGCCGTGTGCGGTGCCCCCCTCCACCGTTTACTCCTCCGATCATACTGTCGTAGTGCTTAGGCGAAGCCTTGCACGGATCACATCACCATCACCGTAACCACGCCATCGTGCTGACGAAACTCTCCCTCGACACTTTGCTGGATCAAGAGCTCGAGGGACGTCATCGTGCTGAATGTGTGCCGAACTCGGAGGTGCCGTACGTTCGGTGCTTGATCGGTTGGATCACGAAGACGTTCGACTACATCAACCGCGTTAAGCCAACGCTTCCGCTTTCGGTCTATGAGGGTACGTGGACACACTCTTCCCCTCTTGTTGCTATGCATCTCCTATATAGATGTTGCGTGATCGTAGGAATTTTTTTGAAATTGCATGTTACGTTCCCCTACAAACCTCTGCGTCAAGCTTTGGCCCTCGGAGTCGATACTAAGCAGCTACTTTGGCCTAGTGCAGAGGTCGTGCGATGCAGCGCCTCGGGTTGACGTCTGTAAGCGCTCCATGTGCATCGAGGGAGCTCGGATGGCCTTTGGCAAGACCATGGTGCACTGGCCGAAGATCAAGCCAGCCGAGATGGCCACCGGACCCCTGCCCCCTGGGAAGGAGTATAGGCGCCCCAAGCAGTACTTTCCCATCGTTATGGATGGTGCTTGGGCAATAGAGGCCCAGTGCTCGAAAGATGTAAATTATGAGGAAATGTACTACTACTGTCTTATGGAGAAGGGTGAAACCTTTTGTGCTTTATGATGCAAACTGGCAAGATGACTTGCTATGTTCTGATGAATTATTTTGACTCCTGTGCAACCGTGTTAAACTGAAAGTTACCAGTCGTTGGCTTTGACCCCCTTGCAGATACTACCAAGGGTGCTTCTTCCCTAACAATGTATCCCTTAGCCGACGTCTCGGCGCCCGGAGGTGGTAGTGTGTAGGTGAAACAAGGCAATCAGACTATGCGGTTTTAGTGCTTTCACTTAGCCATAGGATCTTGACTACGGGATCTAATGACTAGCCCCCAGTGTAATGTTCGGTTTTACCGAAATATCATTACTTGGTTTTTGTATCCAAAAACCCTTCGTATGACAAGGACTAACCTCCAACGATTTCGAGTTTGACACTAGTCATCGGATCGCCGACCGGGTCTTGCTTATTATGCCAGTCAGTTTTCGGCTTTCCCCACGGAGGTACTTAAATAGATGAGCTAGAAGTACAATCAGAGTGGTTCTCCCTTTATCCTTCTAGCCGAACAGTGCAGAATGTAGGTGGGCAAACACAGGAGCCGGGCAACCCAACAATTGACCAAAGACATAATTCGGACCTGATTCATATAATGCAATATCCGAGAGGCCGAGCATGTAAGATAGGAATAGTGTCGGAATGATGCTTGGGGCAAGATTTACTGTCGAGCCCCCGGTTTATTAGCCAATCGCATCTAAAGTAAAGACGTATCGAACTACTTTGGCATAAAAGGCGGAAAGGATATGCAACATAAAAGACTGCAAAAGGACCGTAAAGATGGTCTTTATTTCCGATGAATTTGCAACGTCCAACCATACAATTTGAACTGCCGAAGGACTATTACAGATACTTTTCAAAAGAATATAATTGACAGAGGAAAGGTTTACACAAGGCCTCCATGAGTGGTTTGACATCCCTACTGCACCCTGTTGCACGTCTGCGCCTTTGCTCTTTGATAAGTTTCTGGAGAGGTAGTGATTGGCATACGGGCCCTTGAGAGACGGTCTTGAGAAGTCGCCATATTATATTAGGTTTACGCTGAATCAGGTCCTAGATGGAACCTCGTGATGGTCCGCAGACCTTTCAGAACATAGTTCGGTTGAGCCGAATACTTTGCCCTTCAGTTGTTTGTCCCCACGGCTGCCCATGGAATTTTAAGCATGAAATTATGCACTCGAGGTACGTATTTCGCGACTGGGGGGTTGTGTTGTGGGGAGCGCATCCCTATTTAGGGTGAGCATAGGAAGGCCTCGGAAACCCTGATGTAGCTCGGGCTCGTTTATGTGTGTCTGGCATCTCTTTGCCGGTGTGGACTTCGGCTGTTAGAGCCGCTATTTGCTCCTCGGTTCAGAGCGAGCATTCGGTGTTGTCGTTGACGGTGATAACACCCTTGGGTCTAGGCATCTTGAGCTTTAGATATGCATAGTGGGGGACGGTGTTAAAGCGAGCGAACGTTGTACGGCCGAGGAGTACATGGTAACCGCTGCGGAAATGGACGATGTCGAAGATCAACTCTTCGTTGCAGAAGTTGTCGGGTGAGCCGAAAACCACTTCAAGGGTAACATGTCGGTTGTAGCGTCAACATCCTCATCCACGTCATCGTATTCCTCATAAGCGTAGTCCAACATGTCGGTTAAATCCTCGATGGGTGGCAGGTGGGGCGTAAAAAAATTGCGGTCTACGTCAAGCTCGACCCGATCATGGAACGGGGACGAGTTGTCCGTGATACTCCTTATCCGGATCTTGTCTAACACCTCGCTTAATAGGGAGAGATCGAATGGTCCTGGCCCCTGATGTAGTTCGGGGTTAACCTTCCCAAACCACTTCAAGGATAACATGTGGGTTGTAGCGTCAACATCCTCATCCACGTCGTCGTATTCCTCAGAAGCGTAGTCCAACATGTCGGTTAAATCCTCGATAGTGGCTACTAGATGGGTGGTGGGTAGGGCGTAAAATTCTTCGCGGCCTACGTCAAGCTCGACCCGATCAAGGAACGGGGACGAGCCATCCGTGATACGCCTTATCCGGATCCGGTCTAACGCCTCGCTTAATAGCGAGAGATCGAATGGTCCCGGCCCCTGACGTAGTTCGGGGTTAACCTCCGGCATGTTGGTACAGGGTGTGTGTTCAGCCATAACAGACCTACTATCCGAAGTCGGGATAAGATCCAAGCTCAAACCCAGGCCCGGGATGAAGGCTGATCCGAAGATGAGGTCGGGGAGAGGACCCAAAGTTGAAGCTTTGGAATTTTCGGGCTTCTCAAGCGAGGCTGAGAACCCAATGAAGATTAGGTCGCCCCAGACGTCAGCGGCATACTCTAGGTCATATCACCTGTCCGGGGGTGACACTTTGATATGGTCGAGGTGACCGGTTGAGTTGGCAGGCAACACGATGCCGCCAAACGCGAAGAGCTAGCCGGGTACAAAGTTGTCACCGGTGCGAATGCCATCGCTGATGACTAAGCGAGCCATTGATCCCCTGATGATCCTACAATGGAACTCTCAATGAAAGCACCAATGTCGGTGTCAAAACCGGCAAATCTCGAGTAGGGGTCCCGAGCTATGGATCTTGGATCGATGGGTAACAAAGAACGCAGAGACAATGTTTACCCAGGTTCGGGCCCTCTCTAAGAGGTAAAACACTACGTCCTGCTTGATTATATTGATGTCTGTATACGATGACTACAGAGTTGATCTACCATGAGGTCGGATGAAATAATCCCTAGACGAGTAGGATGGTGGTTATATGTCCCTACAGACTAAACCCTCTGGTTTATATAGACACCAGGGTTTCCTAGGTTACATATGTCGGCTACCATCATGAGATGAGCACACTAGCTACGCCAAGCAAGTCTTGGAGTACACGTCATGTCTTCGGAGGTTTCCTTCTAAGCACAGGCCGGTCCCGAAGTTCGGTCGACTCCTGACGATCAATACACAACCTACCAGTCCGGCCCATGAGAAATAGGCCGGCAGCCCGAGAACCCCCTAGCCTGGGACTCCCTCAACGGGCTGCTCACCGTGTAAGGCAGTTGACTGTGTGGGCTGCCTCGGGCCGGTCAAACTGCTGGTCCTGCAAATCCAATGCCGGAGCCTCTTTCGCTCGCCACCGCCACCGACAAGATCCTCGGTGATGTCATCCACTGGTCCTTCACCTAGGAGGACATTGACGGCTATCGTCGCTGCAAAATTGTGATAGCGCTTCGGATTACCATCGAGGCCCAAGCGACTCGCAAAGTAGAAGGAGGCCGTCACAGAGAAACCCACCGGGCTCGCGAGGTAGCAGGCCTGCATCACCCGGCATCTTGTTGGGATCCGCTGCTCCTCGTCTTCCTCCGATAGTGGAACAACTAACGACGACGACGCCCCTCTGGCAACCGACGCCTACGCCGAAGACTACAGTCGTCGTTCTGGACCCCATGGGTAAGTGGCGGCACAGAAGTGGTGAGTCTGGGGTCCCCTCCTCTAAATCCATCGTAGGATGAACTTTTCTTAATATGATATGCTATGTACAGTTAAAGTTGACATGTTTGATTGTTTGTGAACTTCGTATGCTATGTCCAGTTCTCAATTAAACTTGTTTTATGCCTAATATGTGATCTATGCTATTCTGGTATGTTATCTATGTGGTTGCATGGGGTTGCATGGATTTGGGGGTTCGGATATAAGGGGACGCCCGTGGATGCAACCAAATAAATGGTGACCGGGAGCTGCCCGTGGACATGCTCGGACATGTCCGCATGCGTATACGGGCCTGAATCTATGAACTATGGATGTAAATGCTCTAAGATACAACTTCGATGGCCTCGTCCACCACCTCATTAGGACCAAAGGAAGAGGCAAAGTCTTGATGGAAAAGGGTGCCACCGAAGGAAGATCATGCTTTGTTTGCTCCCAATAGGCCAGATGGCTTCACCAAGACATCCGCCTCTACCAGCAATGAAGGCCATGCCTTCTCACCCTGGGTTGAAGGCTCGTCGGCTATGTAGAGTAGCTCACTCGAGAGCACGCACATACTTTGGAATGACTGCCAAGGACACGCAACTTCGAGCATGACCACCTCACCAAACTAAGAGTCCGTGGAAAAACCTTACGCCTACAATGTTAATCACACAAAAATCACAAGCAATAGAATGAGCTTCCCCCATAAGACACGACTAAAGAACATCGGGAGAGAAATCACCAAGCCAGGCTAGAATTTACAAGGACCATAACCTCTCAACACTACCACCATGTTGTTGTCACCAAAGAGAGGAACACTACCCCCTCTTAACCAGGGTCAAGGGCGCCGATCCATCAAACAACCTCATCATGCAGAGGAGGAGGACATGCCAGCCTGACCGGAAACCCGACCCTTCCCGGGACTATCCACCACTGGTAGATGAAGCCAAGCCGCCACCTACTGAGCATGAAAAAGTCCACGTATTTGAAAAAAATAATCGATTTTCAAAAACAAAGTTCAGGGATTTTTCATTGATTTTGGAAATGTTTATTATTTTTAAAAAGTAGTTTAACGTTATTGAAAAAAAATCATGAAAATGAAAAAATAAGTTCATCAATTTCTAAAAAGATCATATATTTGGAAAAAGTTCATCAATTTAGGAAAAAAAAGTTTAAGAATTTGACAAAAAATTCATGAAATTTGGAAAAAAAATTAATCAATTTTAAAAAAATCACACTTTTTTCATTGATTTTCAAAATGTTCATTCTTCTTAAAAAATGATCATCATTTTTTAGAAAAGATCATGAATATGAAAAAAATCACTGATTTTGAAAAAAGCTCATAAATTTTCCAAAAAGGTTCACAGATTTGGAAAAGGTTCATCGATTTTGAGAAAAAAGTTCTTGATTTTTGAAACAAAAATTACGGATTTAGAAAAAGTTCGAAGATTTTGAAAATAATTTCATGGATTTTCAAAAGAAAACTTTACGGATTTTGGAAAAAAAATGAAAAATTGAAAAGGATGTAGTGGATTTGAAAAAAGTTCACGTATTTGGAAAATTCCACAATTTTTGTAAGAAAATTCATGAATTTGAATAAATGAATTGAAAAAATTCACGCATTAGATAAAAAGAAAAAAAGAAAAGAAAAAATGTAGCTAATTAGCTTCCATGAACAAAATAAAGAAGAAAAGAAGAAAAGGGAATAAAGTAGTAACAGGAGGTGAGGCGACCTTGTTGATTTGTGCAATTTGCACCGAAACAGGTGGTCGCGCGTTTGAATCACCTTGCTCGCAACTGTTTTTAGTAGTGTAACATGCCCCCCCCCTCGCTTCTTGGTTGCTCTCGCGGGCGGCCGGGAGCGAACCCTAGCCGCCAGCAACACCGCACCCACCGCCGCCGCCTCCCCTCGCCGCCGCCGGACAGCGTTGCCGGGCAAAGCCCGGGCGGCTCGGCGGCGGCGTGGACCTTTCCTCCTTCTGCTCGGGGCGGCGCGCGCCGGCCGTCCTCTTCGGCGGGAGCTCGGGCGGCGGCTACGCTGGCTCGAGGCGGTGCGGTGAGGTAGCGCGAAGGCGGGGCAGATGTGCATCAGGGACGGCTGGCGCGGATCTACGTGCGGCGGCGCGTCGCACGCGTTGGCACGGGCGCGCGGATCTGAGCGGGTGCTTGGAGAGGAGCGCGCAGGGGCATGGCGGCGAGGCCATGTGGCGTGTTCGTCGTGGCGAGGGCGCGGTCGCGCCGGCCGTGCGTGGGGCTCGGGCGGCTTTGGTGGTCGAGCGGTGCTCTGCTCCACGGGTGCTCCGCTCCACGGCGTGCAAGGGGCTCGGGAGGAGCGGCGGGTCTGGCCTGGCGGCGCTCATGGGCTTTGCCGCTCCTTCGGCGGCGGCTTCGTGTGGTGCCAAGGGCCTGCTTCGGCCGAGGGGATGGGAGGATGCCGGGGCGGCGGCCCCGGGCCTGACGCCATCAGATCTTGCCGACGGATTGGTCGTCGCTTGTGGATTTTGTTCCTACTTCGAGGATCCACGCCGAGTGGTGGTGGTTCTGCCGACGAAGCGGGAGGTGTTGTGGCTGGCAGGTCACTGAGAGCTGGTGGACGTCGACCATGGGGGTTGTGTGCTGTGCGGTGCTTCGGGTCTGCTCGGATTCGAAGGTGTGGTGGAGCTCCGGGCGGAAGTCCAGCCCCGACCTTGGGTCGGTGCCGGCAACGGCGGCACCATGGTGTCGCTCCCCTTCTTTAAGGCATTGTCGTGGAGCTCCATTACACGACTCTCCGGGAGAAATCCCTAGCTTCGGATGATCGAAGCGGGCGATGACGGCGACTACGTCGTTGTAGCGACCAGACCTCAAATGGTCTGTGCTGCTGTGCACCAGTGTCATCCCTGGATCAGTAATGCTGACACGCACAGTACAAATGGAGGATTTATAACAGAGTAGCAATCACACACTTATTACATCGAATATCTCAGAAGAGATTAAGTATGATAAACATGGCTTAAGGCCATCTAAAACGATAACAGCGGAAGACTTGGAAGATAAGTGAGTCCATCAACTCCAGCGGCATCACTAAGTATAAGACCACGACCTAAGGCACCTTACTCGTCGTCTGAAAATTCTGCAACATGAAACGTTGCAGCCCGAAAACGGGTCAGCACATAGGATATGCTGGCAAAGTAACACATAGAGAACAATGAACAATAATAATGTTATACTATATGCATTTATGGCTGGTGGAAAGCTCTATGGTTACAGTTTTGCGAAAAGCCAATTTTATCCTACTACAAAGGAATAAATTTTATTTAACTATCATGGTCGTTGTGAAACATTGAGAAGGTACCTCCAACTCAATCCCAATTAAGTGTCATCATTAACCCAACAAAATTAATTATAAGTAACATGGTGATGAGATTCAAATGATAATCCAGGTACTAGATACTCAAGTTGTCCATAACCGGGGACACGGCTAATCATGATCAGTTTGTACACTCTGCAAAGGTTTGTGCACTTTTTCCCACAAGACTCGATCGCCTCCGCTTGATTCTCGCACTACATGATGTTTGAGAAACGGATGACCGAGACACAGTCTTTCAGAAACAATCACTCTTTACTCTGGATGGACCGGTACACCTACTTTCCCCTACATCTGCTAGTCCACCTCTTCAAGAGATCCTGTAACCTACTCAGCTATGCTAGAACCCATAATAGCTTGTGGCTGCACACGGAAGTTTCTAGCATGAATAATCTTATGATCCCTTTGAGCCTGGGTGGCGGACCTTATACATACAGGCAACACTGGGTTCTCCAGGTGCCTCAATCCACCCAGATGTGAGTTTTAGTTGCCACCTTAAGTTGAACCATTAATAAACATCTCACATCTGTCATGAATATCACTCAAACCCAAATCCACGTCTACGAGCATAGCATGGCAATAATAAAAGCAACGTAGAAGTAAATCCCAAGGGTTTGATAAGAAAACAGGTAATAGGCACTACCTCAACTACTTCCCAATACCCACAGTTTAATTAGATCATAATCATGCAAGTGTTTGAGGAAAACAGATCTAATGCAATAAAACTGGGTATGAACGGGGTATGATCAAAGTGTTACTTGCCTTGCTGATGATCCGCAAATGCTAACGAGTCGAAGTAACAAGCGGCACACTCCGGGTACTCTATCGCAAACAAACAAGCATACAATCAGTACTCATCTAATGCACAGGTAAAACTCGAATGAAAGATCCAACCAGAAAATTCAACTTAAGAACTCCGGTTTGCAAAAAGAATCAACTCGAAAGAAGCAACGAAAGTCAAACGGCGAAAGAGAGAAACTTCGTTTGCTAATCTGGATCTAGGTCAAATTTTACTGTAGCAAAAACTTGTTTGAGTAGGTTAAACGGAAAGAAAATTTCGAGACGAAACTCTAGGCGCTTGAATCGCCTGATTCCGATAAACGAGCGAAAAGTTAAACAGAATCGAAGATTTGATCAGAGATCGAATCTGAGAAAATAACGAGAATAACGGACGAACGGTTAAATAACGGACGTTCGTTAACAGAGAAAAACCGACGAACGCGTTCGTTAAAACGAACGGTTCGGTGAACGCTCGTAAAATAATAAAACCAAAAAAACCGATCTAGGGTTTTTTTAAAATGAAGGGTTTTTTTTAAAAAAAAACCGAAAACCGGCAACGACGAACGGCAGCGGCAGTACCTCGACGGGCGGGCTCCGGCGAGGGGCTCCGGCGGGGCGCGGGGCTTGGCGGCGGGGTGCGGGGGTCGGGGGGCGCGAGGGGCGGCGGCTCCGGCGGCTTCCCGTGCGGCGGCGGCGGCGACAAGTGCGGGCGGCCACGGTGAGTGCGGCGGCGGCGGCGGTTGAGGAGAGAGAGAGGGGGGCTATATATATAGGAAGGGGGGTCCGAAGCTTGGGGAAGGGGGCGGCCGGGGCGGCGTGGCCGGCCGGGACTCGGGCGGCGATCCCGTCTCCGGGACAGAGACGACAGGGCGGCGGGGCTGGGCCTTTGGCCGAGTCGGCGCGCGGGCGCAGTTTTTTTTTTAAATAAGTTCCGCGGAGAATAATACGTAGAAAAATAAATAAAAATCAAAAAAATATGAAATAAATTTTCCCCGTCTAGTTAGAAAATCTAGAATAGGGTGAACATTTTTTTAAACAAAATAAATATTTTGAAAACATGCAATATTTTTAATGCAATAAAAATTGCAAATAAAATCCAAATAAATTCTAAATAATGATTTTAACATTTTTCCTCCAGTATTTCAATTGTTTTGGAGAAGTCATGTTTTCTCCTCTCGTTTATTTAAAATGAAATATTTTTTCGGAGAGAAAATAATTAAAACCAAAAATCCTCGTCTTATTATTTGACGAAAATCAAATATGAAAATTCGAGAAAATCCCCAACTCTCTCCGAGGGTCCTTGAGTTGCTTAGGATTTATCGAGGATTTGTCAAAATGCAATAAAACATGATATGCAATGATGATCTATGTATAACATTCCAAATTGAAAATTTGGGATGTTACAAACCTACCCCCCTTAAGATGAATCTCGCCCTCGAGATTCGGGTTGGCTAGAAAACAGGTGGGAGTGGTCTTTCCGTAGATCTTCCTCTCGCTCCCAGGTGGCTTCATCTTCTGTGTGGTGACTCCACTGAACTTTGCAAAACTTGATAACCTTGCTGCGGGTAACACGGCTGGCATACTCGAGAATCTTAACTGGTTTCTCCTCATACGTCAAATCATTTTCCAACTGAATCGCTTCCAATGGCACAGTATCTCTCAGTGGTATCTCAGCCATCTCTGCGTGGCACTTCTTCAATTGCAAAACGTGAAATACATTATGTACTCCAGACAATCGTTCGGGCAATTCCAACTTGTAGGCAACTTCTCCCATACGTTCCAACACTCTGTATGGTCCGATAAAACGGGGCGCTAACTTTCCCTTAACTCCGAAGCGCTTCACTCCTCGAAGGGGTGATACTCGAAGATACACTCTGTCTCCGACTTCGTGAACTGTCTCCTTTCGTTTAGAATCGGCATAACTCTTCTGCCTGGACTGGGCTACCTTGAGCCTATCGCGAATCAACCTTACTTTCTGTTCAGACTCCTTAATCAAATCTGGTCCAAACAACTGACGATCTCCAACTTCGTCCCATAACAACGGTGTTCTACACCTCCTTCCGTACAAAGCTTCGAAAGGGGCCATTTTCAAACTGGTTTGATAACTGTTGTTATACGAGAACTCCGCATATGGCAAATTGTCGTCCCAACTAGATCCATAATCTAGTGCACATGCTCTCAACATGTCCTCCAAAATCTGGTTGACTCTCTCGGTCTGTCCATCTGTCTGCGGGTGAAAAGCTGTACTGAATTCCAGCCTGGTTCCCAACGGTTCATGTAACTGCTTCCAAAACTTCGAGGTAAATTGGGTTCCTCTGTCTGATACAATGGTCCTCGGAACTCCATGCAAACATACGATCCTGGTCATGTATATCTTTGCCAACTTAGCACTGGTGTAAGTGGTCTTCACTGGAATGAAATGAGCCACTTTCGTCAAACGGTTGATTACAACCCATATTGAGTCATAGCCTGAACGAGTCCTGGGTAATCCCGTGATAAAATCCATGCCTACTTTATCCCACTTCCATTCGGGTATCGGCAATGGCTGTAGCAATCCTGCTGGCTTCTAATGCTCTGCCTTCACTCTCTGACATACATCACAAACTGCTACATACTCCGCAATATCCTTCTTCATTCCGGTCCACCAGAAAGTATTTTTCAAATCCAAATACATCTTGGTATTTCCTGGGTGAATCGAGTATGGTGAATCATGGGCTTCTTGCAAAATCAACTTCCTGATCTCCGGATCATTTGGCACATATACACGGTCCTCGAACCATAAGGTATCGTGCTCATCCTCACGAAATCCCTTGGCTTTTCCTTTGCTCATCTTCTCTTTTATCTCTTCAATCTCCTTGTCTGTCTTCTGAGCTTCTCTGATCCTTTCCATCAAGGTAGACTGAATCTCCAATGTCGCTAAATAGCCTCTTGGGACTATCTCCAAACATAGCTCGCGAAGGTCCTCGGCTAACTCCTGAGGTAAATCTCCTGTCATGAGGGTGTTGACATGACTCTCGCGGCTCAACGCGTCTGCTACTACGTTAGCCTTCCCAGGGTGATAATGCAATCTCATATCATAATCTTTAATGAGCTCCAACCATCTCCTCTGTCTGAGATTTAACTCCTTCTGCGTGAAAATGTACTTCAAACTCTTGTGATCCGTGTACACTTCACAATGGTTTCCGATGAGAAAATGTCTCCATGTCTTCAATGCATGCACCACAGCTGCTAATTCCAAGTCATGCGTAGCATAATTCTTCTCATGGGGTTTAAGTTGTCGTGAAGCATACGACACAACTCTTCCTTCCTGCATAAGCGCTGCTCCAAGTCCTCGACGAGAAGCGTCGCAATAGACTTCATAGTCCTTGCGTTGATCTGGCAGAATCAACACTGGTGATGTAACCAATCGTTTCTTCAACTCTTGGAAACTAGCTTCACATTCCTCAGTCCAGTTGAATTTGGTGTCCTTCTTTAATAGCTCAGTCATGGGCTTAGCAATCTTTGAGAAATTCTCGATAAATCTCCGATAGTATCCTGCAAGTCCAAGAAAACTCCGGATTTCCCCAACTGTCGTGGGTGATTCCCAACTTGTCACTGTGTCAACCTTGGCAGGGTCTACTGCTATTCCTTCTGCAGAAATAACATGTCCAAGGAATCCAACTTCCTTCAACCAAAACTCACATTTGCTGAACTTGGCGTATAACTGATGTTCTCTGAGCTTCCCAAGTACCAATCGTAAATGCTCCTCATGCTCTTCCTCATCCTTGGAAAAGATTAAAATATCATCAATGAACACCACTACAAACTTATCCAAAAACTCCATAAACACTTTGTTCATCAGGTTCATGAAATAGGCAGGTGCGTTAGTCAGTCCAAATGACATAACGGTATACTCATACAATCCATATCTGGTGGTAAATGCCGTCTTAGGTATATCTTGCTCTCGAATCTTTAACTGGTGGTATCCTGATCGTAGATCGATCTTGAAAAATACTTTAGCTCCTTGTAAGCGGTCAAACAAATCATTGATCATCGGCAGTGGGTACTTGTTTTTGATGGTCACTTCATTCAACCCTCGGTAATCAACAACCATCCTTAGTGATCCATCTTTCTTCTCCACTAGAAGTACTGGTGATCCCCAAGGTGACGAACTTGGGCGAATATAGCCTTTATCCAGTAACTCCTTGATCTGCTTCTTAATTTCCTCCAAATCCTTTGCGGGCATCCTGTACGGTCTCTTAGATATTGGCCCTGTGCCTGGCAAAAGTTCAATCAATAACTCAATGTCTCTATCTGGTGGCATGCCTGGCAACTCTTCTGGAAATACATCCGGATAATCCTTCACCACTGGTACTTCCTCCTGTACAATTCCTGATAAGGAATTTACTTGAGTCCTCTTCGGCATATGCCGGGATACATACTTGATCCTTTTTCCTTCCGGGGTGGTAAGCAAAATCGTCTTGCTGGCACAATCGATGTTTACTCCATACAACGATAGCCAATCCATTCCCAAAATCACATCCAAACCTTGCGATTCCAAAACAATGAGGTCTGAGGGGAAAACATGCCTACCAATGGCCAACGGTATCTGAAAACATCCTTGGGTGGCCATATACTCTGCTCCTGGCGAGGTTACTAACATAGGGGTTTTGAGAACTTGAGTGGACATCTTAAACTTATTTACGAATCCCCTTGATATGTATGAATGCGATGCACCAGTATCGAAAAGAACGATTGCAGTAATTGACTTAACCAAAAACTTACCTATTATTGCATCAGGCTGAGCTTCAACCTCCTCCACGCTCACGTGGTTCACATGTCCTTTGTTGAACGGGTTCGGCTTCTTCCCAGAGCTTCCATTGCCATTTCCATTTTGGGCTTCGGGACAATCAGTAGCATAATGTCCCGTCTTCTGGCACTTGAAACAAGTAATGTGACTTAGATCTCTCTTGGTTGGGGTTGATGGGTTGGTGCGGTTCTGTCCGTTTCCTCCTCCATTCCCATTACCATTCTTGGAGCCATTATGGTTGTGCGAACTACCTCCTCCATGGGTATGCTGAAACTGTCCTCCCGGCTTCGGGGTAAAACGGGGCTTCTGCTGGGCTCCAGAATTGTACTTCCCTTGTCCATACTTCCTCTTACGGTTTTCAATCTGCTGTTGCTTCCCTTCAATCATGAGAGCTCTATCTACCAGCTCCTGGTAGTTGTTGAAGGTTGCTACCATCAACTGCATACTCAGTTCATCATTCAGCCCTTCCAAAAATTTCTCCTGCTTGGCAGCATCTGTAGCAACGTCATCTGGTGCATAACGTGCTAGCTTACTAAAATCCTCCACATACTGGCCTACGGTGCGTCCTCCTTGGCGTAGGTTACGAAACTCACGCTTCTTCATAGCCATAGCTCCTGCCGAAACATGAGCTGTACGGAAAGCTTGCTGAAACTGGTCCCATGTGACAGTGTCAATAGGGTGCGTGGCTGTATAATTCTCCCACCATGATGCTGCGGGTCCATCAAGCTGATGTGCGGCAAAACGCACTCTTTCCGCATCTGTGCATCCTGCAGTGGTCAACTCCCTTCCAACTTTGCGGAGCCAATCATCTGCTACAATTGGCTCAGTGCTACTGGAAAACACCGGCGGGTTTAGCCTTAAGAAACGGGCTAAGTGATCAACAGGTGGTGGTGGCAGTGGGTTGTTGTTGTTGTTGTTGCCTTGGTTCTGAACTAACACTTGCATCAGGGCATTCTGTTGCTGAATCAACTGGGTGATCTCTGGCGGGAAAACAAATCCGGTGTCGCGTCTCGGAGGCATCTGATGGGTTTAGAAAAGATGAGAGTTAAGAGTAGAATGAGGTCTAGAGAGAAAACACTACCCATATGCTTATGAGACAATTCAATCAATATCACTCAATCAAATCAAACAAGGCAAAACAATCGATCTAACTAGCGTTACAAAGTGCTTGAACTATACTATTGAATGGGGGAAAACTACTACTGATATGGTGGTCTACTAGAAATTCTGATCCGTTGAAGACTCCATGATGTCTGCTCCAGCTTTATCAATCCAGTCGTCTTCACTCGGTTCCAAGTTGGTGTCGTCGATGATGATGTAGTTATCCGGACAAGTGCATTCGTCGACTTCTGCTTTTGGCACTGGATTTCCCACGAATACTCCAATCTTCTTCTCCAGGTCGTCAATCTTCCCTACTAGTGCGTTGATTTCCTCCAAATAATCTTCGCGTGTAGCCTTGAGTTCTTCTTGGAGTTCCTTGATCTTCGTTAATGCCTCTTCAGTTCTTCCTTGTCCGTGCACATCTGGTTCTCCTGGCGACGAATATGTTGGTTCTGCTCCTGGATGAAAGCTGCAATTGATCCATCCTTCTTGGTCTTGATCATCTCCCATTGCGCGTCTCGACGTCACAAATTTGGTAAATTGTATCCTTAAGCTCCTGGTGGTAGACTTCTCCAATGCGTCCCATGGCGATGTGTGCGGCCATGCTCTTCCCTAAACTCCAAGTTGGTGCTTCGAAAACCAATCTCATGGCACTAAACATCCTTCCTGGAATGATAACTTGAATCTTCCAGCTCTCCTCTTCAGGTAATGTGGCGTTGTAGGTTCCGGTGATGCTTGGATTCCTATGTTCAAGTACTGGGTGACTTCCTTCAAGTGTCGACCAAACGGCGTGTCTTCATCCGGTTGCATGAACTTGCTCCTTGCATTCGCCATTCCTAAAAGAGTAGAAAGTGGAGAGGGGTCGGAAATGAGAAGAGAGAAGTTTTCTAGGGCTTAAGCTTAGTGGTCGTGTCCTACAGTCAGCGTGTGCTCTGATACCAACTTTGTAGCGACCAGCCCTCAAATGGTCTGTGCTGCTGTGCACCAGTGTCATCCCTGGATCAGTAATGCTGACACGCACAGTACAAATGGAGGATTTATAACAGAGTAGCAATCACACACTTATTACATCGAATATCTCAGAAGAGATTAAGTATGATAAACATGGCTTAAGGCCATCTAAAACGATAACAGCGGAAGACTTGGAAGATAAGTGAGTCCATCAACTCCAGCGGCATCACTGAGTATAAGACCACGACCTAAGGCACCTTACTCGTCGTCTCAAAATTCTGCAACATGAAATGTTGCAGCCCGAAAACGGGTCAGCACATAGGATATGCTGGCAAAGTAACACATAGAGAACAATGAACAATAATAATGCTATACTATATGCATTTATGGCTGGTGAAAAGCTCTATGGTTACAGTTTTGCGAAAAGCCAATTTTATCCTACTACAAAGGAATAAATTTTATTTAACTATCATGGTCGTTGTGAAACATTGAGAAGGTACCTCCAACTCAATCCCAATTAAGTGTCATCATTAACCCAACAAAATTAATTATAAGTAACATGGTGATGAGATTCAAATGATAATCCAGGTACTAGATACTCAAGTTGTCCATAACCGGGGACACGGCTAATCATGATCAGTTTGTACACTCTGCAGAGGTTTGTGCACTTTTCCCCACAAGACTCGATCGCCTCCGCTTGATTCTCGCACTACATGATGTTTGAGAAACGAATGACCGAGACACAGTCTTTCAGAAACAATCACTCTTTACTCTGGATGGACCGGTACACCTACTTTCCCCTACATCTGCTAGTCCACCTCTTCAAGAGATCCTGTAACCTACTCAGTTATGCTAGAGCCCATAATAGCTTGTGGCTGCACACGGAAGTTTCTAGCATGAATAATCTTATGATCCCTTTGAGCCTGGGTGGCGGACCTTATACATACAGGCAACACTGGGTTCTCCAGGTGCCTCAATCCACCCAGATGTGAGTTTTAGTTGCCACCTTAAGTTGAACCATTAATAAACATCTCACATCTGTCATGAATATCACTCAAACCCAAATCCACGTCTACGAGCATAGCATGGCAATAATAAAAGCAACGTAGAAGTAAATCCCAAGGGTTTGATAAGAAAACAGGTAATAGGCACTACCTCAACTACTTCCCAATACCCACAGTTTAATTAGATCCTAATCATGCAAGTGTTTGAGGAAAACAGATCTAATGCAATAAAACTGGGTATGAACGGGGTATGATCAAAGTGTTACTTGCCTTGCTGATGATCCGCAAAAGCTAACGAGTCGAAGTAACAAGCGGCACACTCCGGGTACTCTATCGCAAACAAACAAGCATACAATCAGTACTCATCTAATGCACAGGTAAAACTCGAATGAAAGATCCAACCAGAAAATTCAACTTAAGAACTCTGGTTTGCAAAAAGAATCAACTCGAAAGAAGCAACGAAAGTCAAACGGCGAAAGAGAGAAACTTCGTTTGCTAATCTGGATCTAGGTCAAATTTTACTGTAGCAAAAACTTGTTTGAGTAGGTTAAACGGAAAGAAAATTTCGAGACGAAACTCTAGGCGCTTGAATCGCCTGATTCCGATAAACGAGCGAAAAGTTAAACAGAATCGAAGATTTGATTAGAGATCGAATCTGAGAAAATAACGAGAAAACTCCGACGAAAAAGAAAAACGGACGAACGGTTAAATAACGGACGTTCGTTAACAGAGAAAAACCGACGAACGCGTTCGTTAAAACGAACGGTTCGGTGAACGCTCGCAAAATAATAAAACCGAAAAAAAACCGATCTAGGGTTTTTTTTTAAATGAAGGGTTTTTTTAAAAAAAACGAAAACCGGCAACGACGAACGGCAGCGGCAGTACCTCGACGGGCGGGCTCCGGCGAGGGGCTCCGGCGGGGCGCGGGGCTTGGCGGCGCGGTGCGGGGGTCGGGGGCGCGAGGGGCGGCGAGGGGCGGCGGCTCCGGCGTCTTCCCGTGCGGCGGCGGCGGCGACAAGTGCGGGCGGCGGCGGCGACGGTGAGTGCGGCGGCGGCGGAGGTTGAGGAGAGAGAGACGGGGGGGCTATATATATAGGAAGGGGGGTCCGAAGCTTGGGGAAGGGGGCGGCCGGGGCGGCGTGGCCGGCCGGGACTCGGGCGGCGATCCCGTCTCCGGGACGGAGACGACAGGGCGGCGGGGCTGGGCCGTCGGCTGGGCCTTTGGCCCAGTCGGCGCGCGGGCGCAGTTTTTTTTAAATAAGTTCCGCGGAGAATAATATCTAGAAAAATAAATAAAAATCAGAAAAATATGAAATAAATTTTCCCCGTCTAGTTAGAAAATCTAGAATAGGGTGAACATTTGTTTAAAACAAAATAAATATTTTGAAAACATGCAATATTTTTAATGCAATAAAAATTGCAAATAAATTTCAAATAATGATTTTAACATTTTTCCTCCGGTATTTCAATTGTTTTGGAGAAGTCATGTTTTCTCCTCTCGTTTATTTAAAATGAAATATTTTTCCGGAGAGAAAATAATTAAAACCAAAAATCCTCGTCTTATTATTTGACGAAAATCAAATATGAAAATTCGAGAAAATCCCCAACTCTCTCCGAGGGTCCTTGAGTTGCTTAGGATTTATCGAGGATTTGTCAAAATGCAATAAAACATGATATGCAATGATGATCTATGTATAACAATCCAAATTGAAAATTTGGGATGTTACAGTCGTTTCCTTCTTTGAGGCACCGCCTTGGAGAGTCAGCATGCTACAGTTTGCACGGATCTCTTTGTCGTCGGGGGCAGTGGGCGTCGGGGCGGTGGCTCCGGGTGGTTTCTGTTGGTGCATCGAGATGGCGATCTCGGGAACAATGCGAGTGGCAGCTCTATGAGGTGGGGTCTTGCTCGACATTGGTAGGGTGGCATTCTTGTCCCGCTTGGGCGGTGAGTGTGTCGGCCCGGTCGATGCGCCCCAGAGGGGGCGGTCTGACTTTACATCGGGGCGGCGGCCCCGGATGTGGTGCGGCATTCATGGTGCGCATGCAATTGTCCTGCGCAGCATGGGCTGCGGGTAGTTGTTTTGTGCGGCGTTGCTGCTCGAGGGCGAGTGGAGGTATGTCGGGGCGGCGGCCCCGGATGTGGTGCGGCGTTCGTGGTCTGTGTGCAGTTGTCCTGAGGGGTGTGGGCTGTGGGTAGCTGCATCGTGCGACGTTGCTACTCGAGAATGAGCGGTGGCATGTCGGGGCGGCGGTCCCGGAAGGCGGTGTCGGTTGAGTGCACAGGGAGCAGCGGAGCCGTGGATGTCAAGGAGGCGGCCTAGAGAGATTTGCAACTTCGAAGGCATGGACCTTGTGTCGTGTGGGCGACGTTGTTGTCATCGGTGTTGGTCATGGGTGGGCTTTGCCCTGTGTGTTAGTCTTTGGGTGGGCTTAACCCTTGTTGTTTCGGTTTTCGCCCGGTTTTCCGTAATTAACTGGGCAGTTCTCTTATGCTTAATTAATAGATGAGGCAATCTTTGCCTCCGTTTCAAAAAAGATAGTGTAACCGGAAAAAAAAGACAAATGGGCTGCCCAGCGTGGAGGACAGGTGCGCGTCGTGGTCAACACTGCAGCTACCTGGCTTGCCCGCTTGGCAGACGAATCCAGGTTCAAATTTGCCATGTCGGTGTTTTTATGCCTCAAACAATGTCAGGGTTCGATTTAGACTGGGATTATATAGTTTAGGATGCAGTCGACACGGATTTAGACACGGGGGTTTTGTTTCACCCAATCTCTACAAGGTTTAAAATTGACCTTTTCCCTAGACCAGCTGGGCAAATTGGCAAAGGGTCGGTTTCCTAATACTCCCTCCGTTCAGAGCTATAGTCAAGTTGGCACTAGCAAAGCATCCTCAATCATATTTATTTTGCTAATATATCAATTAGAGTTAGAGGGATGTTTGTTCTTCGTTTACCGCCTAATAAATAAATAGGCCTATATGCACGTCGAATCTTCTCTGGCAGCTGCTGCACGCAAGGAAACGAGAATTAGGCTGATTTTATTTGTAGCGTTTAAAATGGACTCAATGCGCTTTAAAAATTATTATTGATAATGTTCGTGCGGGTGAAAGAGTGGCAACATTGTTGCTCCACTCAATTGCAGTCTCTTTATCGAAGTTTTTGGAGTATTTCTTCTACCAGAGATTGATACAGCTTTCAAGAGATTTTATTGTAATTCTTAGTCATAAGAGTTACTTTGTATTTTCTTGGATCATAGATCCAAATCATGTCCAAATCAGTGTACCTGTAATTGCTATGAGCATGAATAAATTACAGATGTTTCTCAAAAAAAAATTGCGTTCGCTAAATTTCTCAAATTCAAACATGATTCCTTTTCCAAAGACAGAAGGAGTATTGATTAAACAAAAATGACAAGCGGCCGGTGCTTAACCATGCACGAGGAAATTTCAAAAGGAAAATACAGACTTATAATCCTACAAGGAATGCATCAATGTTTTCTACTCCAACATAAACCAACTAACAACAGTGCGGCCCTCAAATGCAAAATTCAGGAGAGAAAAAATAACAGATGAATGAAAGAGCCTCGCCGGCTTCAAAGTTGTCCGATCAATTTGACGATGGGCAACCGCACCGGCAGCCTACATCCCAATGGTCCTTCCCGATAAAATTGCATCTACAAACAGTCCAAGCAGGTGTACCGCCGCAGCGGAGATCTTACAGCAGAAACGCAGCAACACCCCTATCGCTTCCGACGGATTCAGCGCCGCCGCTGATGGATCAAAGCGGAGCGGTCGTCGTTAGTAGAGAAGAAGAATGAAACGATGGTGAAAAGAATCCGCACTTGTGTGCACCATGAGGGGGACTAGGGGAGGAGGTGGGGATGTGGTTGGAGATGCACAGCGGGGTGAGGCGCAGGATTTGAGGATTTAATAGAACGGATTACTTGGAGAGGAGGAGCAAATCGCGTTATGTGTCGCCGCGTGAATTTGAATGTCCACCGCGTTACTTCCCCAGGGGGCTGCTTTTTTTTTAGGATCCCCTGGGCGGCTGCTATTGATTGGTTGGCTAGCAATTTTTTTTGTCAACCTCACAAAAAACTGACAATATTTGGCAACTTTTGATTTTTGCTAAATATTGGCATCAAATCAATTATGCTCTAAGTCTCGCTTACTACAAGACTGAATGTGGCGTCGCCTTAAGAATCCTCTCCGAAATGGGTCAAGCCTAGTTTCATTATTTGCCACACACTATGCTATGTACTTGTGGTAAAAAAAAAGTATGATATACTTTTTTTATTCGTTTTTTCTTCATTTTTTAAAAGAATGTTCTAACAAGTAGATTACATACATTTTAGAAGAATGTTCCTGTATTATCACAAAATCTATACCTACTAATAAAAGAATAGGTATTCTTAGTCCGTTTTGCTATTTTATAGAAAACCCCCTAATGTTTCTGACATTAAACCCGCAGTTTTTTTTTTTAAATACTCATATCTTCTAAACCGTAACTCCAAATTTAACATGTTATATATGGAATTTGATTAAAAAATATGTAGAATCTGAATATGATGTTATTTTACCTGTTAACAATTTAAAAAACACTATCTAGGCTGCAATGTTAATCAACAATGCATTATTCGTGTCTTTTTTTCATACCGGTGTTGATTCAGATTGGGATGAACACCTCAGCAAAATCAGAATTGGACATGAAATTGAAGATAAATTTGCTAGAGACACCCAATAAATAAGGACATGCATGGCAAGAAATTAAAAAAGGACCCAATAAAGATGTGATGTCCGCTATTAAAAATAAAAGATAAAATGCAGAGGAGATCCGATGAAGATGAGATGTTGCGCTATTCTCCTATATATAAGAAGAAGAAGAAGAAGAAAAAGAGGACATGCATGAAAAATAATGAAAAGGAGGCATGCATGACAAAAAAAAGACAAGTTTGATAAGATATAAATAGTGATGACACATGGACCAACACCTATGACATGTATGGCAAGAAATAGTGATGAAATAGGGGCGCAAGTATCTGCGTCCAAAGGAGATCATACAAAAATGTTCTTTTCTTGACAAAAAATCTCTTTATAATTAAAAAATCATGCATCTTTTTAGCAACCTTTTTAACAACTCTTCATGTATTTAAGAAATATGCATGTGAAAAAAATTGTTCGAGAGTTACCCTAAGTTGGCGATTCTTAAACTGAAAACAACCATTGATCCACACATGTCTCCGTAGTGTGCTAATGTGTCATCATTTGTTTTTGTCGTTTTTCTTTACTCGCCCGTAACAACATTCCATTCCGAACATGACATGAATAAATGCATGATCACTTGCCCGTTTCTTCGTACGGATCAAATCTACATGCAAGCCATGTTGAAATAGAACACCTGTAGAATCTTAAACTGCACTTTTATAGGTTAAGACCATCTTTGTTTGAGCCGTAGTTACAAATTCTCGGATTATAGACCATTTTTTGCAAATTAAAAATGTGTGGTATTTTTCTCCCATCGCAACGCATGGGCTTTTTGCTAGTAGTTTTAAAAGTTTTACTTATGTTTGAAAAGGTTCATAGTGTGATTACAAATGTTTATTACGTATTTGAAAATATTTACGTATTTATTAAGAAATGTCAGCCAAGTGCTTCGAAAATATGTTGATGGCATTTCTTTCTTGAAAAAATAAATATTAGTGTGCATAATTTGTAAAGAAAATTGCATCACTCAAAAGCAATCATGAAATTCAGAAAATGTTCACATGTTTAAAAACATGTTCATGATATTTTCCAAAAAATACAATAAATGTAAAATTTTGTTTACTTTTTTTTTGAAAAAAAACTGTCCATCAACACCAAAGAAATGTTTGCACATTTTACAAATGATAAAGATAAAAATGTTCAGTGTGTCCACGAAATATGTTCAATGTACATTTCACAAATGTTCAACATGTCTTCGCATAAATGTTCAACATGTATTTGAAAAATGCTTAACGTGTATCTGAAAAAATTACAAGTACACAAAAACTGAAAAAATATAAAGCAAAAACGAATAGACCAAAGCATTGGTGGCTCACCTGCACCGTGTTAAAAAAAATGAGGTGTGCACCATGTTTAATGGGCAGGGCTCTATACGGCCCAATGGACTTTTCTGTATATTTCAAAAACACACAAGAAAAAATAGTTTCAAAATAAAAAGAAGTAAAATACTTTTGCGTTTGAAGAAAAATATATTAGAAAGATGATCTTTCAATTTTTGTAAGTTTTCTGTATAAAGATATTTTAATACTTTTGAAAATCTTTTGGGCATTTATAATTTTGAAAAGTGCCATGCATTTAAAAAAAATGCTTGTGTTGGTTTAGTAAGTATTGAGATATTTCTAAAATGGCATGCATATTTGAAAACTATTTAATTATTTTTAAAATTTCTTGGGTAATTTTAAAAGTATTATGTATATTTTTTAATATGTTTATATATTTTTAAAAGGGTTTGTGCTATTTTACAAATTGTTCACGTATTTTAAAAAGTATGTAAGTTAACAAATGTTCTTGAATATTTTAAAAAGTATTCCTGTAATTTTTAATAGGAAAAACAAAAGATAAAAAGGAAATATAAAAATGATAAAAACTAGAAGACCATAATAAAAATAAAAAAAGAGAAGGAAAAAACCTAGAAGAAAAATCTAAATGAACAAGGAAAAATAATTTGGAAACCAATTTGGAACTTTGTCGAGTGTGGTCAATTGTTTGTTTAGAGGGAGGTCCATGATACGTCTCTGTCGTATCTACTTTTTCAAACACTTTTGCCCTTGTTTTGGACTATAACTTGCATGATTAGAATGGAACTAACCCGGACTGACGCTGTTTCAGCAGAATTGCCATAGTGTTATTTTTGTGCAGAAACAAAAGTTCTCGGAATGACCTGAAACTTCACGGAGATTATTTTTGGAAATAAAAAAAAATACTGGCAAAAGAATCAAGGCCAGGGGGCCCACACCCTGTCCACGAGGGTGGGGGGCGCGCCCCCTGCCTCGTGGCCCCCCTGGTGCTCCACCGACCTCAACTCCAACTCTATATATTCACGTTCGGGGAGAAAAAAATAAGAGAAGGATTCATCGCGTTTTACGATACGGAGCCGCCGCCAAGCCCTAATCTCTTTCGGGAGGGCTGATCTAGAGTCCGTTAGGGGCTCCGGAGAGGGGAATCCGTCACCATCGTCATCATCAACCATCCTCCATCACCAATTTCATGATGCTCATCGCCGTGCGTGAGTAATTCCATCGTAGGCTTGCTGGACAGTGATGGGTTGGATGAGATTTATCATGTAATCGAGTTAGTTTTGTTAGGATTTGATCCCTACTATCCACTATGTTCTGAGATTGATGTTGCTATGACTTTGCTATGCTTAATGCTTGTCACTAGGGCCCGAGTGCCATGATTTCAGATCTGAACCTATTATGTTTTCATGAATATATGTGAGTTCTTGATCCTATCATGCAAGTCTATAGTCACCTACTATGTGTTATGATCCGGCAACCCCGAAGTGACAATAATCGGGACCACTCCCGGTGATGACCGTAGTTTGAGGAGTTCATGTATTCACTATGTGTTAATGCTTTGGTCCGGTACTCTATTAAAAGGAGGCCTTAATATCCCTTAGTTTCCGTTAGGACCCCGCTGCCACGGGAGGGTAGGACAAAAGATGTCATGCAAGTTCTTTTCCATAAGCACGTATGACTATATTCGGAATACATGCCTACATTACATTGATGAATTGGAGCTAGTTCTGTGTCACCCTATGTTATGACTGTTACATGATGAACCGCATCCGGCATAATTCTCCATCACCGATCCAATGACTATGAGCTTTTCACATATTGTTCTTCGCTTATTTACTTTTCCGTTGCTACTGTTACAATCACTACAAAACCCAAAAATATTACTTTTGCTACCGTTACCATTACTTCCATATTACTTTGCTACTAAATACTTTGCTGCAGATACTAAGTTATCCAGGTGTGATTGAATTGACAACTCAACTGCCAATACTTGAGAATATTCTTTGGCTCCCCTTGTGTCGAATCAATAAATTTGGGTTGAATACTCTACCCTCGAAAACTGTTGCGATCCCCTATACTTGTGGGTTATCAAGACTATTTTCTGGCACCGTTGCCGGGGAGCATAGCTCTACTCTTTGAGTCACTTGGGATTTATATCTGCTGGTCACTATGAAAAACTTGAAAGACAAGAAAACAAAATTTTATCCTCAACTACGAGGGGAGGTAAGGAACTGCCATCTAGCTCTGCACTTGATTCACCTTTTGTTTTGAGTAAGTTTGCGACACCTAAACCTGCTTCTGCTATTAATTCTGATATGTCTCATGTTATTGATGATGCCACTTCTGCTATGCATGATACTTATGATGAAACTACTTCTATGCTTGATACTACTGTGCCACTTGGTGAATTTCTTGATGAACAACTTGCTAGGGCTAGAGAGAATGAAATTATTGAAACTGATAATATCGATGAAAGTGATGATGAAGATTCTCCCCCTAGATATGAATTGCCTGTTGTGCCTGAGGCTATGTTATGGATGAAGAAACTGCTAGAGACTTTCTTGCTTGCAATGATAGAAGTGATCTTAAGAAATTACTAGCTAAGCTTAAAGAAAAAACTTTGAATGCTAGAATGAAATATGACCCTGCTTATGCTACTTCACCTATCTTTGTTACTGATAAGGATTATGAATTCTTTGTCGACCCTGATATAATTACTTTGGTCGAATCTGATCCTTTTTATGGCTATGAATCTGAAACTGTTGTGGCACATCTTACTAAATTAAATGATATAGCCACCCTGTTCACTAATGATGAGAAAACTCGCTACTATTATATCCTTAAAATATTTTCGTTCTCATTAAAGGGTGATGCTAAAACATGGTTTAATTCTCTTGATCCTGGTTGTGTGCGTAGTCCACATGATATGATTTATTACTTCTCTGCTAAATATTTCCCCGCTCATAAGAAACAAGCTGCTTTGAGGGAAATATATAATTTTGTGCAAATTGAAGAAGAGAGTCTCCCACAAGCTTGGGGGAGGCTTCTCCAATTACTTAATGCTTTGCCTGGTCATCCTCTCAAGAAAAATGGAATACTTGATATCTTTTATAATGGACTAACGGATGCTTCCAGAGACCACCTGGATAGTTGTGCTGGTTTTCAGGGAAAGAACTGTGGATCAAGCTGAGATTCTATTGAATAATATGTTGACCAATGAAAATGATTGGACACTTCCTGAACCAACTCCTAAGCCAACTCCGAAGAAAAGGGGTGTTCTATTTCTCAGTCCTGAAGATATGCAAGAGGCAAAGCAATCTATGAAAGAAAAGGGTATTAAAGCTGAAGATGTTAAGAATTTACCTCCTATTGAAGAAATACATGGTCTTAATTCATCACCTATTGAAGAAACACATGATCTTGATAACCCGACACAGGTAGTAAAGGTAAATTCTCTCTATAGATTTAATGAAGGTGATATTCCTCGCTATAAGTCTGGTAGCCAATGCTTAGACGAGTTTGATAATTTTATTGTCAAACAAGAAAACTTCAATGCTTATGTTGGTAGATAATTAAAACGCAATTCTTATATGCTTGAACACTTGAGTGATTATATGTCTAGAGTTAAAGGTGAACTTAAACTCATTAGTAAACATGCTTCTATGGTTACCACTCAAGTAGAACAAGTACTTAAAGCTCAGAATGATTTGCTCAATGAATTAAATAGTAAGAATAATGACTTTGCTGTTAGAGTTATGACTAGAGGGGGTAAAGTGACTCAGGAACCTTTGTATCCTGAGGGCCACCCTAAGAGAATTGAGCAGGATTCTCACAGAAATAATGTAGATGCACCTAGTCCTTCTAGAAAGAAGAAAAAGAAAAATGATAGGACTTTGCATGCTTCTAGTGAACCTGTTGTAGACACACCTGAGAATCCCAATGATATTTCTATCTCTGATGCTGAAACACAATCTGGTAATGAACATGAACCTAGTGATAATGTTAATGATGATGTTCATGTTGATGCTCAACCTAGCAATAATAATGATGTAGAAATTGAACCTGCTGTTGATCTTGATAACCCACAATCAAAGAATCAACGTTATGATAAGAGAGACTTTGTTGCTAGGAAGCATGGTAAAGAAAGAGAACCATGGGTTCAGAAACCCATGCCTTTTCCTCCCAACCCATCCAAGAAAAAGGATGATGAGGATTTTGAGCGCTTTGCTGAAATGATTAGACCTATCTTTTTGCGTATGCGTTTTACTGATATGCTTAAATTGAATCCTTATGCTAAGTATATGAAAGATATTGTTACAAATAAAAGAAAGATACCAGAAGCTGAAATTTCCACCATGCTTGCTAATTATACTTTTAAGGGTGGAATACCAAAGAAGTTAGGAGATCTAGGAGTACCCACTATACCATGCTCCATTAAAAGAAATTATGTTAAAACTGATTTATGTGATCTTGGAGCCGGTGTTAGTGTTATGCCTCTCTCTTTATATCGTAGACCTGATTTGAATAAGTTGACACCTACTGAAATATCTTTGCAAATGGCTGATAAATCAACTGCTATACCTATCGGTATTTGTGAGGATGTGTCTGTTGTGGTTGCAAACGTTACTATTTTAACGGACTTTGTTATTCTTGATATTCCCGAGGACGATAGTATGTCTATTATTCTTGGAAGACCCTTTTTGAATACTGCAGGGCTGTTATTGATTGCAACAAAGGCAATGTCAGTTTTCATGTTAATGGAAATGAGCATACGGTACACTTTCCGGGGAAACAACCTCAAGTACATAGTATAAATTCTATTGGAAAAATTCCATCGATTATTTTTGGAGGTTTTGAATTTCCTATTCCTACTGTCAAGAAGAAATATGATATTCTTATTATTGGGGACGTGCATATCCCCGTTGAGGTAACATAGCGTTATTCGAAATTTCTCCGGTTCCATGTTATTCAGAATGAGTTTGTTAACAAGACTTGATCAACCTTGTTAGTGGATTCCTTTTGATGAGCATGGGATGGATGAAGTTAGAAAGCACACAACTCTCTGTACCCTCCTTTTACTTTCTGTTATTTAGTTGAAATAAAGAAAAATTAGTATTTTCTGTTTGTTTTCTGAATTATCCGTGCAATAAAAAATACCCCAAAAATAAAAGTTCTCCAAATGCCCCGAAATTGAAATATGATTTTTTCTAGAATATTTAAGAATATCTGGCACTGAGAACACAACAGGGGGGCTGGCACCTGGCCACGAGGGTCCAGGGCGCGCCCCCTACCTCGTGGGCCCATGGTGGCTCCCCTCCACTTATTCCAGCAAGCATACACTCCTTCTTCCTCCCAAAAAAATCACCAACCAGCTCAAGCACGAGTTCTAGCTCATTTTGCTGCGATTTTCGATCTCCTTGCTCAAAGCACCTCTCACAAAACTGCTTTGGGGGATTGTTCCTTGTGTAAGTGCATCTAATGCCCCTTAGTGTTTTTGATGTATTGAAGACTTATAGGTTAAGGGACTAATGTGTTTATGAGTGTACACAGGTCTATAAGTCTATGAGGAGTTTGATATTTACAGACAAAGTCGACCCCTAAAAATGAATATCTTCGACTGAAGATTTTGGCTTTCTGAAGACTTTGAAAGTGAAGAAATTGGTGTGACCTTGAAGACTTGGAATTCATTTGAGGAACATGAAGCGTGAAGACTTTTGTTTTCGTAGTTTCATTTTCTCTTTCTTGAGTCATAGGAAACACCGTACTGTTAAAGGGGGTCGAGGAAATACTAAGGAAAAATTTCCATGTGATGCTCAACTCAAAATCCTACACCTACCAATCCCTTCGAGTGAAGCCATTGGAAATCTCATACAACTCAGTCAACTTCTTCAGTGACAGAGACGAAGTTCTTCTGGATGCTGAGGAATTTGTCCTGACTGAGGAGTTAGGAATTCCCCAGTGCGGATTGCCTACACAGTGAGGAACATGATAGCCCTGAGGAATTTGATACTCAAATTTCTGACCGTTGTTGTGCCTTGTGCCAGCTGTCCCAAAATATCTACCCACCTAATGGTCATATCATTGAAGGGCATTTATGTCTTATCATGTCGGGCTGCTCCCTAGGCTATAAATAGCCGCCCCCTACAACCACTAGCTGGTGGGCTGCTCCGAGAGAAACTGACACTTGTCATTTGAGAGCATCCCATCCTCCGAGGACTTTGAGCAAAAATCATCAAGTGAGGAAAACCCAAACCCAAACACCTACAAACCCAAAGTGATTGAGCATCACTGAAGAGATTGATCCTGCGTGGATCCGATGCTTGTTACCTTTGAAGACTGTGCTTCTTCCAGACGGTTAGGTGTCATGGTCTAGAGCATCCAAGAGGAATTGTGGATCGCCGAGTGACCGAGTTTGTGAAGATTTGGAAGTCACCTGAAGACTTACCATGAGTGATTAGGCGAGGTCTGTGTGACCTTAGCTATAGGAGAATACGGTGAGGACTGTGTGTCCTCAGGTTTAAATACCTAGCTGCTCCAACCAGACGTACAACTGAGACAACAGTTGGAACTGGTCTACCAAATCATTGTCTTCACCAAGCTTACTGGTTCTATTTCCTCAACTCTTTCATTTCCTCATAACTGTGTTGCGCGCTTGTTCATACTGTGTTTGAAGACTTTGACTGAAGACTTTCTCAATTTCTTCAGTTCAATTTCTTCAGTCTGTTTGTCTTCATCCTGTGTTTACGCTTTCTGTACTTTGTGCTTGTCTTCAATTTCATCATGATGACCATGCTTGTGTTTTGTTATGCTTACTTCTGAGTACTTATTCCGTTGCAAGTAGTTCTTCGCTAAGGAATTTCCTCACCCGCAAATTCCTCAGTGAAGAATTCATAAAAATCGCCTATTCACCCCCCCTCTGGTCGATATAACGCACTTTCAATTGGTATCAGAGCAAGGCACTCCCTTGTTCTGTGTGATTTTGGTTTAACCGCCTGGAGTTTTAGTTATGTCGACCACAGGAATGAAGACTGTGTCATGCCCCATCTTTGACGGTCACGAGTATCCCAAGTGGAAGGCCATGATGAAGAAGCGCCTCATGGCGATGAACAGCGAGCTGTGGACCATCACTGAGATTGGTCTTACCGATCTGTGCAAGATGGCGGAAGCTGATGACATTCGCAAATACACTCTTCTCAACCTCACGGCGAAGGACGTCATCTGCTCCTGTTTGTCTCAAAATCAGTTTAGGAACATCATGCATCTCGATCATGCAAAGCTTATCTGGGACCGTCTCTCTGAGGTCTATGAAGGTCATCAAACCCGTCATGATCCTTGGTTTGAGGACTTCAAGGAATCTCTCAAAGCGATGACATTCGAACCAGAATCATCATATTCTACACCATGCCTTATGGCAAAAGATGCAAAGGTAATTGAATGCTATCTATCTGAATCCAGTGATGATGAATCTGGTGATGAATTTGGACCCAGCTATGTCAAACTTGCTTCCCTTGCCACTAAACAACAAAGAGCTTTGGAAAAAGTTCAATACATGCTAAATAAGAGTGATGATATGTTGGGTGAAGAAATGGATCAGTCGAAAGCTTTGGCTGAAAGTCTTCAGAGACTTCAGTCTAAGTTTGACACCCTTCAGGGTCATCATAACACTCTCTTATGTGATCATGAGAAGCTTTCTTATGAATTTATTCAAAGAAAGCGAGATCTTGAAAAGCTAAGGGTGAGTTATGAAGATCTTCAGAAGGAGCGCGATTCATTACTTGCTCAACAAATCAGCGCTTCTCAGGAAGAATTTGTTCCTCCATGTTTGAAGTGCATTAAACGTGAATCTGCTAATTCTTCACCTGAATGTTCAAATGCTTCTAATGCTACAAATTCTTCAACTGTCTCTGCTATCACTAATTCCTCATCTGAGGACATTGCAAGTATCACTGATGATGCAGGGCTGAAGGAATTGTACATGACAGGCATGTACAAAAGCCTCAAAGGGCATCAGACTCTTTGTGATGTGCTTAAAAAGCAGATCCTCAAAAGGAACCCTAGGAAAGAGGGTATTGCCTTTGAGAGGAAAATCAATGCTGATGGAACTTATTGGAAGCCTAAACAGTACCCCAAAACTTCATGGGTTGCTGCAAAGGGACCTCTAGTAGATCCATCTAATCTATCTGGCTTTACATGTGAATCTCCTCATTCTGCTGATGAGTCATTTGACTCCAACTATAAACTATTAAAAAATCAGAATGATGAAGTATTTGCTAGATATGTTGGCACTAACTGCAGGAATGGTTCCCCTATGAAGAAAATCTGGGTCCCCAAAAGGTACCTTGAAAATCTCAGGTGAATGTCATCATGACTCCACCTGTAAAGAATAGGAACCCCAGATCAAATTCTTCATATGGATCCAAGTCCTCATACGGACCAAATTCCTCACCTGGATCAAATTCCTCAAAAGGATCCAAGTCCTCATATGAACATCATCGTGCTAACCCCTCTGTTTCGCAGGGAAGAGCTAAGGGCTATGAATATGAGCATTATTCTTCTAATCATTATGTTCATAAGTCATCGAAGAATTTCTCTGCTTATTCATATGCTTATCCTAACCCCTCTTATGTGAAATGAAATGGACTGGCTTCTATGCCACCTTTCTCGTATGGAGCTCGCAGAGTGATGAACTCTTTGCCACCCCTTCAGATGTGGGTGGTGAAGAAAAAGAACTAATCTCTTCTGCAGGGTCAGGTCTCCAGACGTGCTTAAACGTCTGAAGAATTTGCTGGAGACCTGAAAGTGCCTGAAAGGACGCAGGCTAATCATGAAGAAATGAACTTTCATTTCTCACGTGCTCATATTGCTTTATCTGTTCTATTACTTGATCTGATGAAATTGATGTCATATTCTTCATTGATGAAGTATATGAGTTCGTAAGTTGCACTAATTCATCTGCAGGATGATCAACCCAAAGCCAATGAGTGGGTCCTCGATAGTGGATGTACAAATCACATGACTGGTGATAAGAATCTATTGATGGATGTTCCCTTATCTCCATCACATCTGAAGCATATCATCTTCGCTGACAAAGGCAAAAGTCGGGTATTGGGTCTAGGTAAGGTTGCGATCTCAAAGGATCGACACATGGACAAAGTCATGCTTGTCGAGTCCTTAGGATACAACCTCATGTCTGTCTCAATGCTATGTGATCTTGATATGGTTGTTGTCTTTGGCAAGTATTGTTGTGTTGTGGTCATGGAAGCTGACAGTTCCAAAGTCTTCGAAGGCTTTAGGAGAGGAGACTTGTATATTGTTGATTTCTCTACAGGACCTCAACCAGCCGTATGCCTACTTGCAAAAGCTTCAGAAGGCTGGCTATGGCATTGACGACTTGGTCATGCAGGCATGAGGAATTTGCACACTCTTGCGAAGAAGAAGCATGTCATTGGCATTGAGAATGTCAAATTCCTAAAAGATCACTTATGCGGAGCCTGTGAAGCTGGAAAGATGACCAAGGCCAAGCATCCAGCAAAGACAATCATGACTACCACTCGACCATTTGAATTGCTTCACATGGATATCTTTGGTCCTAATCATTATTCTGTAGTTTCAAATGATGCATCTCTATATGGCTTTGTTATTGTTGATGATTACTCTCGTTACACATGGGTGCATATTGTCACTTACAAACATGAAGTGCAGGAACTCTTCAAACGATTTTCTTCGAGGGCTTCAACCAACTTTGGTGTGAAGATACAGCACATCAGGAGTGACAATGGAACTGAGTTCAAGAATTCTGGTCTTGATGACTATCTTGATGAACTTGGTATTACTCATGAGCTATCTGCTCCTTATACTCCTCCACAGAATGGCGTCGTGGAGCGCAAATATAGGACTCTTGTTGAGATGGCTTGCACTATGCTTGATGAATACAAGATGCCTCGGCGTTTCTGGATTGATGCAATTGATACTGCTTACCACATCATCAACAGAGTATATCTTCACAAATTCTTCAAAAAGACTGCATACGAACTCCTCACTGACAAGAAACTCAATGTGAGTTATTTCAAAGTCTTCGGTGCTAAATGTTGGATTAGAGATCCTCATCACAACTCAAAATTTGCACCGAAAGCACATGAAGGTTTTATGCTTGGTTACGGAAAGGACTCGCACACCTACAGAGTCTTCAACAACGTTCACCACAAAGTTGTTGAAACTGTAGATGTGCGGTTCGATGAAACTAATGGCTCGCAAAGAGAGCACCTACCTTCTATGATAGATGAACCAGCACCTGAGGAAACTATCAAGTTCAAGGCTACTGAGGATGTCATTCCGACCGAAGAATCTGCTGAAGAATTCATTCCAGAACGTGAAGAATGTCGAGCTAATGCACCGGAAGAAAATGGTGCTGAAGAAAATGTTGATCAAATTCCTCGACGACAACCAGCTCATCCTCGCGTTGCAAACGAAGTGCAAATTGAGAAAATCATCGATGATATTGAAGCACCAGGTCCTCTCACACGCTCAAGAGCTTCACATTTGTCTAACTTTTGTGGGCACTTTGCTTTCGTCTCTATCACAGAGCCCACTAAGGTAGATGAAGAATTTCTGGAGCCTGAGTGGATTCAAGCCATTCAAGAATAATTACATTAGTTCGAGCTCAACAACGTCTGGGAACTGGTCAAACGTCCAGATCCTCGCAAGCACAATATCATTGGCACAAAGTGGATCTACCGCCACAAGCAAGATGAAAATGGCCTTGTTGTGAGGAATAAGGCACGGCTTGTAGCTCAAGGCTACACACAGGTTTTGAAGATCCAAAGCATCCTGGCAAAGTCTTCAGACTCAATAAGGCCCTCTATGGCCTCAAGAAGGCCCCTCGGGCGTGGTATGATACTTTGAAGGAATTCCTCATGAAGAAAGGCTTCAAACCCGGTTCACTTGATCCTACCCTTTTCACTAAATCCTATGATGGTGAATTGTTTGTGTGCCAAATATATGTTGATGATATTATCTTTGGATGTACTGACCAGCGTTACACTGACGAATTTGGTTATATGATGAGGGAGGAATATGAAATGTCTATGATGGGAGAATTGAAATTCTTCTTAGGTCTTCAAATTCGTCAACAGCGCAATGGCATATTCATATCTCAGGAGAAATACCTCCAGGACTTATTGAGGAAATTCGGCATGCAAGATTGCAAAGGCGTCAAAATTCCTATGCCCACAAATGGCCATCTATGCACTGATGAAAATGGTATTGACTTCGATCAAAAGGTATACCGCTCCATGATTGGTTCTTTATTGTACCTATGTGCATCTAGGCCAGATATATGCTTAGTGTTTGCATGTGTGCCCAATTTCAAGCTACACCGAAGGAATCACACCATAAGGATGTGAAGCATATTCTTCGATATCTAGCTCACACACCAACACTTGGATTATGGTACCCCAAGGGCTCGGCTTTCGATCTCATTGGATATTCATACTCTGACTATGCTGGTGATCGTGTGCACCGCAAGTCAACATCTGGCACATGCCATTTCCTCGGAAGATCTTTGGTCTGTTGGTCCTCGAAGAAACAGAACTGCGTATCACTGTCTACTGCTGAAACTGAGTACATTGCTGCTGGTTCTTGCTGTGCTCAATTGCTATGGATGAAGCAAACTCTCAAGGACTATGGTGTCAACGTGAAGAATGTGCCTCTCTAGTGTGACAATGAGAGTGCCATCAAGATTGCTCATAACTCAGTTCAGCACTCGAAGACAAAGCACATTCAGATTCGTCATCATTTTCTTCGCGATCATGTGTTGAAGGGCGACATTTCTATTGAGCATGTGAAGACTGAAAACAGCTAGCCGATATCTTCACAAAGCCCTTGGATGAGAAGAGATTTAGCAAGTTGAGGTGTGAGCTAAATATCCTAGAATCTTTGAATATTCTTTGAAAAGGACACTCATCCTAACACGTATGCAAAATTGATGACTTAGATGTGCAACACATGAAGAAAAGTTTTTCATCAATCAATGAAGAATAACACTCTAAGTGTGAAGAAATTAACGAAGAATTTGATTCTCAGAGCCCTACGACAATTGTACGCGGTGTCTGAAATCATCATTCTTACACGGTGGGTTACGCCACCACCAAAAGTTGAAATTCTTCAATTGAGTTTTTCCTCAGTTTTTTCAGGGACAAATGCATTTTTAACCCTAGTTGGTTCCTACCCACGGGTTTTGCCCTTACATTTCGAGCTTGCTTAGTTTTGCCCTTACTTTTTCCGTCGAGGTCCCTCGAATACCCTTTGACCGGTTGACCAAAACTTTGAAAATTCATAACTAATTCATATGAACTCAGAAAAATGCAAATAAGATATCAAACTGTTCAGATAAACATTACCTTTATGTGCATATCATTTGCATTCAGGACAAAAGCACCCTTTAAACTACTTGAGGTAATTAATGTTATTAACATTATTAAAAATAAAAAGGTATAAACAATATTTTTTTTATGAATAAAAATTACATGCAAATGTAGGTGATGTTTTCTGAACATCCTGATATCTTATTTGCATTTTTCTCAGTTCGTATCATCTTGTTAAGAATGTTCTAACAACTTTGACCATTATTTGGAAACTTCATAACAAGTTGATACGAACTCAGAAAAATGCAAACAAGATATCAGGATGTTCAGAAAACATCACCTACATTTGCATGTAGTTTTTATTCATGAAAAAATATTGTTTATACCTTTTTATTTTTAATAATGTTAATAACATTAATTATCTTAGGTAGTTTAAATGGTGCTTTTGTCCTGAATGCAAATGATATGCACATAAAGGTAATGTTTATCTGAACATTTTGATATCTTATTTGCATTTTTCTGAGTTCATATCAATTAGTTATGAATTTTCAAAGTTTTGGTCAAACGGTCAAAGGGCATTCGAGGGACCTCGACGGAAAAAGTAAGGGCAAAACCCGTGGGTAGGAACCAACTAGGGGTAAAAATGCAATTGTCCCTTTTTTTTAAAATTCCTCAGTTGTTCATTTTCTTCAACTTTGCATTGTCTTCACCTTTTCCGTCGTTTTTCTTCATTGGCTATATATATATATATATATATATATATATATATATATATATATATATATATATATATATATATATGTAGTGATGCTATTCATCACCGAGGGTGCAGAATAAGTTATTTTTACCCAAGATAATCTTACGACCACTTCATAATTAAATTACATTTGGAATTCAAATAGTTAGATTCCTATTGATTCACTACGTAAAATTTGGTATAAGAAAATAAAAATATAGGTCATAAGACAAGAAAATTTGGACTTTATGTATATTTTACACTATGTTTTTACATTTGTAATTTTACATAACATAAAGTATTTTTTAGGCGATTATATATTTTCTTACGGTCTCTTTTTACGTCAGAAAGAAGACAAAACTTACGGAACGTAAAATTACAGTGCATTGGTAGTAAAATAAAGGGGGTGAAAAATAACAATTTCTCACCTAGGGTGACGAATAGTCATATATATATATATATATATATATATATATATATATATATATATATATATATATGAGTTTATGTCCTCTACAACATTCACTTATTGTTATTTCTTCAAGTTGCTATTTTCTGCTAAGTGAATGTGATCGGACCCTTCCCCCTCTATGCTACTCAACCCAGTCTATTCACAAATTCTTCATGTGCGTTCTATTTGAAACTCGTTCAAAATCTTCACTGTGTCCTTGTCAGCCGAAGAATTTGCGAACGGGACATTTAACTTATCTTATCTAAATTTTCGGCTTTGCCGCTCATACCGTTCCACATTCCACAATAACACTTATCTATTCACCCACGATCGCCACCTCTCTGTACGTGGGTGACACATGTCAAGCGAATGGGAAAGGTCAAGGGCACGTTCGTCCAATTTCTTCGGGCGAACAGTTTTTCATTGTGGCTATATATACCCCCCCTTCCTCACTTCTCTTTTACTCCGCTCGACGTCACTCCAGCTCGAACTTCTCAAACCCTAGCGCCGCCGCTACTTCATCATCGCCGGTGAGGAAGAGCTTCACTGCCTCGACCTCGTCGCCGTTGTACTCGCGCCGGCTGCGGATTTCTTCATTCCGCCACCGCCGTAGCTGTCTTCCTCAGTCGAGTTAGGGCGTGGAAGATCTGAGCTGACGAACTTCACATCTACACTTCCCAGTTCATCATGTTCTTCGTCCAGGGTAATTAAAAGTTACTTTTGCTGCCCTCTTTGATTTAAATGTTTTCTACAAAATCTTCAAAGGTGTTTTTCTTCAAATCCTCACACACTAAAACACCTCACTTTTCATCTGTTCTTGATCCGTTTCTCTAAGCTACATTTTTCTTCAAGATTCCTCAATTGTGTGGATTTTCAATCTGTACAACTCTGGAACCTAAGACAAAGAACGCTTAGTGAAATTCTTCAAGACACATCTGGTCAAATTCCTCAAACTTGTTCTATTTGAAAAACCTTCTGAGAACACATATGACCTCTTCAAATTCCTTGCAACTATACTCTGTTCACAGGTACTCATGTCCGCTGCAGAATCACTAGGTTCTCATCAACTTAACTCATTTGCAGCGTTCCTCGAAGAAAAGTTGCACACCTCTTCAGAAAATTCAGTTGTTCATATTCCTCAGCTGAAGAAAATGGCTGACGGTAAGAAGCCACAGAAAGGAGGAAAGAGGCCTGAAGTCAACACAACATTTGAGATCCCCGATGACATCTATGCTGGATAGTGCACACCTCCTGAGGAAGATAAAAATCAGCGCAAGGTGCGCATTCAGAAGATTGAGAGGAGATGAGCAAGAGAGTGGAGGGAGTACAGATATGTTACTCCCAAATACATGAAGAAATTCGCTCTAAATCCTCCATGCCCAAGACCTCCGTTGGCACCTAGCCAAGTAGCAGATCCCACCAGCCTCAAGCGCGGTGAGGACTATCCTGAAGAATGGGCCAAGCAGGCAAAAGAAGCAGTGAGGAAATTTAATGAAGACTCTGCTACTGCTGCTACCACTGCTAAGGCCTTTGCTGTCAAGCCAAAGAAGGCCATGGCAAAGAAGCCTGCTCATAAGCCAAGTGCTTCATCCTCAATGGCCTCACGGCCAAGTTCCTCAGCAATGCCCTCACGGCCAGATTCCTCAAAGCCTTCACGGCAAATTCCTCAAGCTGCTCCTGCTCCTCCAAAGCCTTCAGCTCCTCCGTCAAAGTCCTCAGCTCCTCCGACTAAATCCTCAGCACCTGTGCATCTCGCCACATGCCAAAGGACAGCAGGCATCTCTATTGCCTTAGGAGCATCTGCTAGTTCCTCAGCTCCACCAAATTCTTCAACTGGCCCCTCTCTGCTGAAGAAAACGACCACTGCTGGACGAGGTACTCGACCAAGTCCTCAAAAGAAGCAGGTCGCTTTTAAAGTGCCGTCTGATGAAGACGAAGCTGATGATGAGGAACTTAACGAAATCATCAGAGATAGGCAGGTCAAGGCCGCTAGAGCCAAAGGCAGCAATGTGCCAATGATTCTGGATCTGAAGCTGATCCTAGACTTCATCAACCTATGGCACAAGGATCCCAACACACCTTTGTCGGAGATGAACCTCACTCCTGGTCAAAGTCATGTTTTGACTGCCTTCATTGAAGAAGAGAAGTGGAAATTTGAGCAAGGAAGGAGAGTGAAAAAAGTGCAGTACAAGAAACAACACTTTCTGAAGCAAAATGTTCTGAAGCTTTCCCCTGAAGAACTCGTTGCCTTGCAAGCTGAGATCAAGCAATTAAGTGATGAATTTGATCGCTACTATGCTGACTGGCTTGGAGCCAAAGTCAGATTTGTGAATTTGACTGAAAAGTTCACCTCCAATGTTGCAGCCCCAACGCAGCAAGCAAATCCTCAGGCTGAAGCATCTGTTCAGCCGACTGAAGAAAATACTAGCACCGCTGATGACAGTCAGGCTGCTGAAGAAACTCAAAGTACCAGGGCTGATGACTGCATTCCAGCCGCTGATGAAATTGCCAGGGCAACCTCTAGTGTTGCGCCTGAAGAAACTGCCAGGACAACTCAAGCTTCAACCGCTGTGCCTGAAGAAAATGAAGAAATCAGGGCAACTGCAACAGTTGTGCCTGAAGAAATTGAACCAAATTCCTCTGCTCCTCCTGCGCTCCAACTCCGATCCTTCCGTCTGCATCAGATGTGAAGAAGACCAAGGCTGCAGAGCGTGCAGCCGTGAAGAAAAGGAAGGCATCAACTTCATCAGATTCTTCAGCTCCGAAGAAGATGAAGCCATTGACCAGCTCTTTTGCAAATCCAATTGATGCCATTCCAGTATCATCCATGCCATCAAAGGACCTTGTTCGTTTTGATGAAGAATATGTGAGTCCAAGTGAATCAGATGAAGAGATTCCTTCTGCTGCTTCGTCAGAGTAGTTGGATGAAGAAATTGAAGCGGATGCAATCCCTTCAACCCCAACAGTTTCATCGCCTATGCTCAGTTCACTGCTGAAGAGGCCGGCGTTGAAGAAAAGAGTGAAGATGAAGATGTGGACATTGTGTGTACCACACCAGTGCTGAATGATGACTTTTGGGAAAGTCAGCACCCAACTCTCCTCTCTTCACACCACTACAACAAATTCCACAGTCCCCTGTCAATACTGAAGTACAAATGGGATCTGAAGAACCTCGTGCAACTCCTTCTGTATATGAAGAGATTCCAGCCGATAGTGCTGAAGAAAATGTAAATGAAGAATTGAAGACCCAGGCTGCCACTGAAGAAGAAGCTGAAATTCCTCAGCCTGTGGAACCTGAGATTGCGATTTCTGAGGTAATAATGCAATTGACTGATACTCCTCAGCCCAAGCCAAAGGATCCATTCTCGAAGAAGCATAAATTCAAGGCTGATAACTTCTTCGGCGAGCACGTGTTCTTCACTGACTTCAACCCATATGACTCTGCTCGTCTTAGAAGGAAGCAGTTCTGGACTGCCAGCCACGCAAACTGTTATTCTTCACTGCTCTTCAACAAGGACAAAGTCTTCGACCACGAGCATATTCCTCACGTCGACATGGAGTCCATGCCTTGTTTTACTCCAGTCCTCAGTGTGCTTCGCGATGCAGGCTTACTCAACTTTTGCACGGATATTTGCGACTGGAATGAAGAGCTCATTCTTCAATTCTATGCAACCCTGCACATAACAGGCGATGCTGATGATATCAACTCTTGGGTGTTGGACTGGATGACCAAAAACACTCATTATAAGGCACCGTCCTCTGAATTACTTCACGCCCTACCCATCAGTCCACCCATTGAAGGAGCTCGCTGCCTGTACCAGGAGCCAGAACTCACTGCTCATTACATGCAAGTGCTTATGAAGCCTCTGAAGCCAGGTCAAGCCCCAAGGACCAAATTCCTCATGAAGGAATTGCTCTATGTGCCAAGAACTATCTATCGCATTCTGACGAAGACTATGAGTCCAATCAAAGGCCACGACTCATCTGATGAGGAAGTTGTTGGCATCATGAAGAATCTGCTGTTCAACATCATGCATGGCATTCCTGTCAACTATAATGATTTCTTCATGAGGACTCTGGCAAATGTTGCACTCTCTCCGTTTGAGTTGAAGCCTTACACACCTTGGATTATGAGATTCATTAGAACAAGGTCTTCACTCAACTACAAGGCTGGTTTTCAGAATCACCTCAGCTACTTGCCCCCAATCGAAGTCCTCAAGCGGACATATTCCTCGACTGATGAGAAGGGCAAGGCACCAGCTATTATTGATGAAGGCATTCGTCCATTGGATGGTCAGTTTCGCAAAGTTGCATCTTATTCCACCAATGATGACTCTGCCACTCATGACTCTGCTGCCAATGCATCCAAGCCTACTCCTCAAGCCACAGCTCCAAGGGTGATCACTGACCGTGAGCTGCTTCTTAGTCTTCACCAGAAGGTGGATCGAAACCATAAATGGGTTAAGCGTCAGTTTGGTTCCATTCTTCACAACATGACTGCTACACATAATCCAGTGAAGAAAAACCATTACTACCTCCATGAAATCTTCGGTCGCACCTGGGCTATTTTGTCACATATGGTGAAGAAGATCTGAAGCAAATGGGTCTCAAGGAGGATTTTGACTGGTCTGCACCTCCTCCAAAGAAATACAAGAAGGTCAAGGTTCCTTCCTTGGTGGCCAGCTCATGTTCCTCATCATGCGACACCGACGAGTATGAAGACTTGGACGATACTGCGGCACGCCCTACAACAACAAACAACCCCAACGACGCTGGCGCTCCTCCATCAACATGATATTCTTTAGGGGCGTTAGTCCTCATTTTTCGATCCTTTTGGTCATTCGATGACAAAGGGGGAGAAATTTGAGTTAGTCTTCAAGCGGGTCTATCTATATGGGCGTTTTTTGCTAAGTTACAACTCCCGTTCTTTTGAAGACTTTGCTGGATCGAGTTGTAAACTTAAACTTTATGGTGGTCTGATACTTTTGTTGTGTTCTTCTGCATGCTTATTCCTCATATATGTTAATGCACGCATGCTGAATTACATTAGTCACCATATTTCATCATGCATTTCAAATTCTTCATATTATATGTCAAATGCGTGTATGAATTACAAGATATAGGGGGAGATCTCCATGATTCTACTCTTCAAGTGTGCATTGCTTCAAAAGCAAATTCCTCACTATGCACATCTTCAGGGGGACTTCTTCTATATCTTGCAATCAAATTCCTCAATTTCAGTATTTACACTTCATATGTTTATCCCCGTTGAAAAGTTAACCTATATTGTCATCAATCACCAAAAAGGGGGAGATTGTAAGTGCATCTAGTGCCCCTTAGTGATTTCGGTGTATTGAAGACTTATAGGTTAAGGGACTAATGTGTTTATGAGTGTACACAGGTCTATAAGTCTATGAGGAGTTTGATATTTACAGAGAAAGTCGACCCCTAAAAATGAATATCTTCGACTGGAGATTTTGGCTTTCTGAAGACTTTCTGAAGACTTTGAAAGTGAAGAAATTGGTGTGACCTTGAAGACTTGGCATTCATTCGAGGAACATGAAGCGTGAAGACTTTTGTTTTTGTAGTTTCATTTTCTTTTTCTTGAGTCATAGGAAACACCGTACTGCTAAATGGGGTCGAGGAAATACTAAGGAAAAATTTCCATGTGATGCTCAACTCAAAATCCTACACCTACCAATCCCTTCGAGTGAAGCCATTGGAAATCTCATACAGCTCGGTCAATTTCTTCAGTGACAGAGACGAAGTTCTTCTGGTCGCTGAGGAATTTGTCTTGACTGAGGAGTTAGGAATTCGCCAGTACGGATTGCCTACATAGTGAGGAACATGATAGCCCTGAGGAATTTGATACTCAAATTTCCGACCGTTGCTGTGCCTTGTGCCAGCTGTCCCAAAATATCTACCCACCTAACGGTCATATCATTGAAGGGCATTTATGTCTTATCATGTCGGGCTGCTCCCTAGGCTATAAATAGCCGCCCCCTACAACCACTAGTTGGTTGGCTGCTCCGAGAGAAACTGACACTTGTCATTTGAGAGCATCCCATCCTCCGAGGACTTTGAGCGAAAATCATCAAGTGAGGAAAACCCAAACCCAAACACCTACAAACCCAAAGTGATTGAGCATCACTGAAGAGATTGACCCTGCGTGGATCCGACGCTTGTTACCTTTGAAGACTGTGCTTCTTCCAGACGGTTAGGCGTCATGGTCTAGAGCAACCAAGAGGAATTGTGGATCGCCGAGTGACCGAGTTTGTGAAGGTTTGGAAGTCACCTGAAGACTTACCACGAGTGATTGGGCGAGGTCTGTGTGACCTTAGCTCAAGGAGAATACGGTGAGGACTGTGTGTCCTCAGGTTTAAATACCTAGCCGCTCCAACCAGACGTACAACTGAGACATCAGTTGGAACTGGTCTACCAAATCATTGTCTTCACCAAGCTTACTGGTTCTATTTCCTCAACTCTTTCATTTCCTCATAACTGTGTTGCGCGCTTGTTCATGCTGTGTTTGAAGACTTTGACTGAAGACTTTCTCAATTTCTTCAGTTCAATTTCTTCAGTCTGTTTGTCTTCATCCTGTGTTATCCTGTGTTTACGCTTTCTGTACTCTGTGCTTGTCTTCAATTTCATCATGATGACCATGCTTGTGTTCTGTTATTTTACTTCTGAGTACTTATTCTGCTGCAAGTAGTTCTTCGCTAAGGAATTTCCTCACCCGCAAATTCCTCAGTGAAGAATTCATAAAAATCGCCTATTCAGCCCCCCTCTAGTCGATATAACGCACTTTCACCTTGGTATGTGACTCCTCCAATGGTCCAATTAGTTTTTGTTCTAGTGCTTTATTCATTGCAAATTTTTGCTGCCTAGGTGACCATGTTCTTGAGCTTGCATGTCAAATTTATATGGTCCCAAGTAGTTCTAATGCATGATATAGTCTCTAGGCACTTGTGGGAGTAGTTGCTATCAACTTTGTTGAGTTTGGTTCACTTTTATTTGAAGTTACTAAAAATTTCAGAAATTTTCAGAAAATGATGAAGAGATTTTTGAGGGGCTCTTCGAGCCGAAGCTCGAAGGATAAGCAAAGTGAAGAAGAGGATAGGCCCAAGTATAATCTCCCTCGCATCGCGGAAGTTTGGCCATGTGAATGGCCTTGTGATGATTTCTTGAGAGCAGCCGGGATTTATGATGGTTTTTATGAATTGGCTGAGAATGCAGGCCTCACCGACTTCCTCCACGACCAACGCGAACAGTATCTCTTACTCACCAATACCTTTGTGCAAAATTTTCATTTCCATTCTAGGAGGTCTCCACCTTCGGTGGATTTCAATTTATATGATGAGTATAAGGAGATGACCCTTCGTGAATTTTGTGAGGTTTGCAAGTTGCCTTTTCCGGGCAGCGTAGAGGAACCACATCGTGACGATGTGGAGGGGTTTATTGATACACTAGCAAGATGCCCATGCGTTGCACGGAAAATCAAGATGCATTTGTATGAGTAGTTTATGTTGTTGGAGAAAAGGATGAACAAGAGAAGGCCTTATTTGCAAATGTGGAGAGGGGTGTGGGTATCTTTTTGCAAAATTGCCATAGTTTCCTTCCTATCCGTCAGATATAAATCGGACAGCCTATATTGCAGGATGGCAGGCACACCATCATCACCAACTCTGTTTTTTATAAGAGTAGAGAATTGCTGTAGGGGAAACTAGGAAAGTTTTTGATGCAAGAATCACTAGCATACATTTTCCTGTTTTACGATACTTTGCATTATTTGCTAGTAGATGCTTAATTGGTCGCGGAAACTCTGGCAACCTAAGTGCCCCTGATATTGTTATTTTGTGCCATGCCTTGTTTCGTGATGACACATTTAGTATGGGCGCCATTGTTGCAAAGCGGTTAAATCTTAATCGTACTAAGGGCCCCATCTTGGGGGGCATCTTCGCCTCGCGCCTCGATGCATACTTTAACATACCTATTAGGCATTATGAGAAAGAAGAAAAGTTGTTGCCTACTGTTCTTCTAGATTACAAGAGTATGGTTGCACATGATTTCATTGTTAAGAACAGGAAAAAGGAGCTTACCTATAGAGTGTTATTTGATAAAAATCACCCTGAAACTATTACCTTGCCTGCTCCTTCCTTGTTTGATTTATCTGCAGGCGAGTACATTGTTCCGTTGGAGGCCGTTCACGCCTACCGGAACCCCACATCAGCTACAGAGCCAGATCCGAAACCACAATTTGTTCCCCCACGCCAGTCTGTTTACCAGTGGGATCCGGAGGAGGTTGCCAACCAGTGGCAACTCGAGGCTTCATCTCAGTACGACCCCAGTTATAGCTTTGGATATCCATCAGGCCAGCCGTGGCAGTAGACCAACTTAGGCCAAAAGCCTAAGCTTGGGGGAGTACGTATTTCTCACCGTGTTTACACAGTCATTGCTAGATGTCGGTGCTCATACTTTTTCAATGTAATATCCATGCTAGTTTATTTTCCTTTTTATGCTTTCTTCTTGTGTGTTTGATAAACCTTAAGAAAAAAATTAGTTGTAGCTTTTAGCTAGTTTACTTTCCATGTTGTAGTAGTAGTAATTAAAAGAAAACCCAAAAAGATTTCTTGTTCTTCTTTTGCTTGTTGGGAGCTTTCCCGTGTAAATAGTTTTATTTCTTTCTTTGGGGTCGATAGGAGAAGACCATAATGAAAATGTTGAAGTGGCTCTTATATGCATTATTGTTGATTTAACCAAGAGCCCATATTGCCTTGTCTTCTCCTGTTTATCGAATGCTCGCAGATTCCAGCTTAGTCCAATGCACGTGCACTATTATTATTATTCACATCGTTCGGTCGTGCAAGTGAAAGGAAATTATGACGATACATGATGGACTGATTGAGATGAGAGAAGCTGGTATGAACTCGACCTCTCTTGTTTTTGTAAATATGATTAGTTCATCGTTTCTGATTTAGCCTATTATGAATAAACATGTTTGCAATGACAATTAGAGATTATAGTTGCTTATGCCATGCTTAATCAGCTAGGAGTTTATAATGGTTTACCTTGCGTGCCAACATGCTATTAAAATGGTTGTGATGTGGTATGATAGGGTGGTATCCTCCTTTGAATGATTCAAGTGACTTGACTTGGCACATGTTCACGCATGTAGTTGAAACAAAATCAACATAGCCTTCACAATATTTATGTTCATAGTGGATTATATCCTACTCATGCTTGCACTCAATGTTTATTAATTTTAATGCGTGTTCATGACTATTGTCGCTCTCTAGTTGGTCGCTTCCCAGTCTTTTGCTAGCCTTCACTTGTACTAAGCGGGAATACTGCTTGTGCATCCAATCCCTTAAACCCCAAAGTTATTCCATATGAGTCCACCATACCTTCCTATATGCGGTATCTACCTGCCGTTCCAAGTAAATTTGTATGTGCCAAACTCTAAACCTTCAAATGAAATTCTGTTTTGTATGCTCGAATAGCTCATGTATCAACTAGGGTTGTCTGTATCTTCCATGCTAGGAGGGTTATTCTCAAGAGGAGTGGACTCCGCTCCTCACTCACGAGAAAATGGCTGGTCACCGGGATGCCCAGTCCCATGCTTTATGCAAATCAAATCAAAATAATTGCAAACAAAACTCCCTCGGGACTCTTGTTAGTTGGAGGCACTCGTTGTTTCGAGCAAGCCATGGATTGATGCTTGTTGGTGGAGGGGGAGTATAAACTTTACCATTCTGTTTGGGAACCGCCTATGTGTGTAGCATGGAAGATATCGCCATCTCTTGGTTGTTATGTTGACAATGAAAGTATGTCACTCAAAATGTTATTTATCTCTATTTTAAAATCGAGCTCTGGCACCTCTACAAATCCCTGCTTCCCTCTACGAAGGGCCTATCTATTTACTTTTATGTTGAGTCATCACCCTCTTATTAAAAAGCACCAGCTGGAAAGCTCCGCTGTCATTTGCATCCATTACTATTAAATTATATTGGGTATGACTATGACTGGATCTCTTTTACCATGAATTACAATGTTTAGTCAGTCCTTGATCTTTAAAGGTGCTCCGCATTTATGTTTTGCGGTCTCAGAAAGGGCTAGCGAGATACCATCTTGTTATATCATATCATGATTGTTTTGAGAAACTGTTGTCATCCGAGATTTATTATTTATTGCTCGCTAGTTGATTATGCCATTGACATGAGTAAACATGAGATCTAAGTGTTGTTGTGAATATGGTTAGTCATAATATTTGCTGAAAACTTGAATGCTGGCTTTACATATTTACAACAACAAGAGCAAACAGAGTTTGTAAAAGTTTTTCTTTATGACTTTCAGTTTATCAACTGAATTGCTTGAGGACAAGCAAAGGTTTAAGCTTGGGGAGTTGATACGTCTCCGTCGTATCCACTTTTCCAAACACTTTTGCCCTTGTTTTGGACTCTAACTTGCATGATTTGAATGGAACTAACCCGGACTGACGCTGTTTTCAGCAGAATTGCCATGGTGTTATTTTTGTGCGGAAACAAAAGTTCTCGGAATGACCTGAAACTTCACGGAGATTATTTTTGGAAATAATAAAAAATACTGGCGAAAGAATCAAGGCCAGGGGCCCACACCCTGTCCACGAGGGTGGGGGGCGCGCCCCCTGCCTCGTGGGCCCTCTGGTGCTCCACCGACCTCAACTCCAACTCTATATATTCACGTTCGGGAGAAAAAAATCAGAGAGAAGGATTCATCGCGTTTTATGATACGGAGCCGCCGCCAAGCCCTAATCTCTCTCGGGAGGGCTGATCTGGAGTCCGTTAGGGGCTCCGGAGAGGGGAATCCGTCGCCATCGTCATCATCAACCATCCTCCATCACCAATTTCATGATGCTCACCGCCGTGCGTGAGTAATTCCATCATAGGCTTGCTGGACAGTGATGGGTTGGATGAGATTTATCATGTAATCGAGTTAGTTTTGTTAGGGTTTGATCCCTACTATCCACTATGTTCTGAGATTGATGTTGCTATGACTTTGCTATGCCTAATGCTTGTCACTAGGGCCCGAGTGCCATGATTTCAGATCTGAACCTATTATGTTTTCATGAATATATGTGAGTTCTTGATCCTATCTTGCAAATATATAGTCACCTACTATGTGTTATGATCCGGCAACCCCGAAGTGACAATAATCGGGACCACTCCCGGTGATGACCGTAGTTTGAGGAGTTCATGTATTCACTATGTGTTAATGCTTTGGTCTGGTACTCTATTAAAAGGAGGCCTTAATATCCCTTAGTTTCCATTAGGACCCCGCTGCCACGGGAGGGTAGGACAAAAGATGTCATGCAAGTTCTTTTCCATAAGCACGTATGACTATATTCGGAATACATGCCTACATTACATTGATGAATTGGAGCTAGTTCTGTGTCACCCTATGTTATGACTGTTACATGATGAACCGCATCCGGCATAATTCTCCATCACCGATCCAATGCCTACGAGCTTTTCACATATTGTTCTTCGCTTATTTACTTTTCCGTTGCTACTGTTACAATCACTACAAAACCCAAAAATATTACTTTTGCTACCATTACCGTTACTTCCATATTACTTTGCTACTAAATACTTTGCTGCAGATACTAAGTTATCCAGGTGTGGTTGAATTGGCAACTCAACTGTCAATACTTGAGAATATTCTTTGGCTCCCCTTGTGTCGAATCAATAAATTTGGGTTGAATACTCTACCCTCGAAAACGGTTGCGATCCCCTATACTTGTGGGTTATCAGTCCACGAAAGAGAGAGAAGGTTGAGGTGACAAATAATTTTTAGTTTTCAGAATAAAAAGGAAAACCATGCGAGAAATATAATTTGGATTCTTTTTCACGCCGAGGAGAGCGACTCAAATTGGGCCTTAACCCGCTAGTAAAATTGTGAGTAAGAAGCAGCAATGGAGTGACTTCCAAAAATACTTGTTCCTCCTGAATTCTTGTTCCACCTTTAAGACTTTGTTAACCTATATACTACATGACTAGATAATTACCATGCTTTGAAACGAGATATAATTATTCTATTACATATGTTGATTACCTATCATATTAATATGATTGTGTAAATAAATATTCATAAAATTATGCCCGGGATTTACCTATCTAAATATATGTTTGATTTTACTTGATAATCACGCATTTGGTGGAATTTATTTGCTTACCAAAGAACACATAATTTTATGGGTTTTTATCAGTTTTGCCATCGGTTGTACTACACTACTCAGTTCTGCCACTAAATTTTTTCACTGCTCAGAAATGCCACTGTTCCGTTAGGCGCGTGCTAAAAAAAGCCATTTTTTCATCGTTACCGTCAGGTCAATGGACGTTGACCACATTATATGACTATAATGCCCCTGGGCTCATTTGCAAGATCTCTCTCCATGGTGTGGGCCCAACTTGTCAACGTGTAGGAAAAGAATTTTGGAGGAAAAAGAGCAACGAGGTGGATCGAACCAGAGACCTGAGTGTGGTGAGCGGGCAAGCTAACCACCACATCCAATGGAAGCATTTGTTTGAGGAGCAGATGCACTTAACCTTATCCAATACTTAACCTGCTCGTATCAGTTTCCCTAGCCGGAACTACAATCCCTAGCCGCCGCCTGCTGATCCTCAACTGCAACCGCCGGTCGCTAGGCTGCCCGCCAGCTCCGGCGTGCCTCCACTCGCCGCAGCCGTCGTGCTACCCGCCCAGCACTGCCCTCGTCGTGGCTTCGGTGCTGCCTCCCGCCCAGCACCGCCACTCGAGGTAGGCAGCTCCGACACTTCTCCCGCCTGACTTCGCAACTCCTCCCAAGTCCAGCTCCGCCACCTCCCGTGATGCCTTGAAGTGATTTCTTCCATGGCAATGGCGACGGACAACCGTCCTGAATTGGAGAGGTGCGTCGGACACCGGACGCCCCAACATGTTGTAGCCTCTGAAATTCTGGCAGGGTGAGTATGCTAATTCTTAGTGTGGTGTGTGTGTGGCTCATAGTAGCTTGTAGAGATGGAATTTCTTGTGTAGAATTTGTAGTAGCTGATTGGTGCCTTGTTGATACTCGTGTGCAATTTGGTACACGTGTTCTGATGGTCAGGATGGCTATGGAAACTAGAAGTAAAAAAATGCTGCACCTGTGAAGTTTGTAAACCTTGCTGCGTTTGTGTTGTTTTCAGAAAAATGGGCAGGCACCATGCTGAAATTTTCAGAGAAATTTAGAAAATCATGTGCTCCTGCTATCATATTTGTTGTTGCTGTCAATTACTGTGTGATGCATGAATTCACTAGATGGAGAAATGGAGTAGTGAGCAACAAGAAACGATATTACATACTGTTCGGTTTGATTATTATTTACCTAAAGGATATAGGACGTACGTTTCCTTCTATACTAAAACTTTCCCTTAGCTCAACTAGTTAGCACGCGCGCCTTTCCTGGTCATGGTCTTGGGTTCGAAATCCCCTGGCTCCAATTTTTGTCTTCTATTTTCAATGCTCAAACAAAGAGAGGATAGTTGACAAAACGGGATAGGGGTATTTTTGTCATCTATCTTCGGTCAACGCCCATTGACCTGACGGTAACGGTGAAAAATGGCTTTTTTGAGCACGCGCCTAACGGAACAGTGGCATTTCTGAGCAGTGAAAAAAATTAGTGGCATAACTGAGTAGTGTAGTACAACCGATGGCAAAACTGATAAAAACCTAATTTTATTTGCAAGCCAATAAAAGATGGGAAATCTTCTGCCTCGCAGAAAAGGGACCTTACATCTTTCCTAAGTACTAGAGAGTACAGATATATGCCCACCACTAAAGAAAGCTATATATCTCCACGCACAAAATATTCCTATTTATCTATCCGTGTGGACTTGTGAATGCATACTCATACTAGTTTTCTAGTTTCCAGCAATGTTCAAAATAACATACGATTCACCTATTTATCTTCCGATTTTATCACTTATTGGTAGGTGGCCACTAAGATTATACCTTATCTTCGTTATTTATCATTTGGGCCAATTTATCGCTTTGACAAGCGATTAATTAGGAATCTAGCGATTAATAGGGGCCGACCCCGTGGTCAGAAACCTTAAAACATGGCCTCCCCTCCTGTAGCCTCGCGCACATCACACTGCATCCCTCGTTCGATGGGACATGTGTTGTAGTGTTGTCCTATTTGCCATTGACTCATTATTTGACATGTAATATGTAGTTATGTATTTGATGTAGTGTTATCCTATCTAATGTCTTAGAGCACACTCATGGTTGTTTCCATTTTTACCTTATTAGTACTTAGAACCTGAGAATTGTCATGCATTCTCCGAATTTGCCATGTTGCAGCACACATAGTTGTAAGGCTAATAAAAAGGAGGGAGTTGCCCACATGTTCAGGAATGGCCATACTACGATAGGAGATTTTCATGCTACAGAGAGTAGTTACCCTACAAAATTCCTCAGTTTCCTACATCTAGGGGGTGCTATGCTACATAGGGGTTGTTGTTGGGGAACGTAGTATTTCAAAAAATTTACCTACGATCACGCAAGATCTATCTAGCAGATGCATAGCAACGAGCGGGGAGAGTGTGTCCACGTACCCTCATAGACCGAAAGCGGAAGCGTTTAGTAACGTGGTTGATGTAGTCGAACATCTTCGCGATCCAACCGATCCAAGCACCGAACGTACGGCACCTCCGCGTTCAGCACACGTTCAGCTCGATGACGTCCCTCGAGCTCTTGATCCAGTTGAGGCCGAGGGAGAGTTCCGTCAGCACGACGGCGTGGTGACGGTGATGATGAATTTACCGGCGCAGGGCTTCGCCTAAGCACTACGACAATATGACCGAGGTGTGTAACTGTGGAGGGGGGCACCGCACATGGCTAAGAGATTGTCTGTTGTGCTATTGGGGTGCCCCCTGGCCACGTATATAAAGGAGGGAGGGAGAGAGGAGGCCGGCCAGGTAGAGCGCGCCAAGGGGGGAGTCCTACTTGGACTCCTAGTCCAAGTAGGATTCGCCCCCCCCCCCTTTTCCTTTCTTCCACCGGAGGGAAAGGGAAGGGAGAGAGAGGGAGAAGGAAAGAGGGGGGCCGGCCCCCTCCCCTAGTCCAATTCGGTTTGGGCAAGGGGGGCGCCCCTCTCACGTGGCCTCTCTCCTCTCCTCCAATAAGGCCCAATAGGCCCAATACTTCTCCCGGGGGGTTCCGGTAACCTCCCGGTACTCCGGAAAAATGCCCGAACCACTCGGAACCAGTCCGATGTCCAAATGCAACCTTCCAATATATGAATCTTTACCTCTCAACATTTTCGAGACTCCTCATCACGTCCGTGATCTCATCCGGGACTCCGAACAGACTTCGGTCATCAAATCACATAACTCATAATACAAATCGTCATCGAACATTAAGCGTGCGGACCCTACGGGTTCGAGAACTATGTAGACATGACCGAGACACATCTCCGGTCAATAACCAATAGTGGAACCTGGATGCTCATATTGGCTCCTGATAGCACACAAGGTGTTCCTCCGGTATTCAGGAGTTGCATAATCTCATAGTCAGAGGAACATGTATAAGTCATGATGACAGCAATAGCAATAAAACTAAACGATCATTAATGCTAAGCTAACGGATGAGTCTTGTCCATCACATCATTCTCTAATGATGTGATCCCGTTCATCAAATGACAACACATGTCTATGGCTAAGAAACTTAACCATCTTTGATTAACGAGCTAGTCTAGTAGATGCATACTAGGGACACTCTGTTTGTCTATGTATTCACACATGTACTAAGTTTCCGGTTAATACAATTCTAGCATAAATAATAAACATTTATCATGATATAAGGAAATATAAATAACTACTTTATTATTGCCTCTAGGGCATATTTCCTTCAGTTGTACCCTTGGGAAGGTGTATGGGAGCGAACTATTCTGTCGTCCCTTAGGAAAGTGTCTGGGAGCGAACAATGTGCCCCACGAAAATTGCTAATTGTCACCGCTTTAAGATTTGCACTCATAATTGGACGCACCAGAGTGTGTTCCTTAAAAAACCAAAACCAGGGAACATAGGTTCTATCACATTTCTAGAAAAGTAACACTGTTCACTACAAGATTGAAACGGGAACGACTGGTGACCTTGTTACATCAATTTTCTAACCGGCCTGACTCATTACATCATAATAAGCCTGATTTTTTTAACAGGTATGAAGCCTGATTCTTTCAGTAGATAAAGCCAAGGTAGTAAGAATCGTGATTCTATTACACGATTCTACAACTATACGATCCAAACTGCCTCTGTAATTCTACGATTTTGGTTAGTAGAATCTGCTTTCCTATCATTCTAATAGTTAAGATTCTGCGATTTGTGATGCTACTATTAGATCTCTATTCCGATATGGAATCATGATTCTGACTACCTTGCATAGAGCAAACCGCGTATTCATGGTACCCCACAATTTTCTGGTTGTGTCTTGTTGAGAATTAGCACACGCTTAACAGTGATCTGAAGCACTGCAACGAAAAATAGAGTAATCCACATATCGCTACTCAGCTATGGAAGGAAACATATGTGTGTGCATCTACAAACTAAGTTTGGTTACCCGGAACTTAGGAAGAAACTTAATACTTTTTTTAGTTTCTCCAACACTCCAAATCAAACATACATATTCAAAGTGTTTGTTGCCAGGTGAAACCACACAAAAAAGTACATAAGTCAACAGAGATGAGCATCTGTATTTAGACAGAAAACCCCAAGTTAGGGTAAAAACCATGGGTCGAAGCCACCACACAATTATTATTCCACTATAATTAAATGTGGGATAAAACAAGTTCCTCTTTCTATAGCACTATAGGTTCTCATACATCAAGGTTTCATTATGTTGGATGGCCACAATAGGATTTGGGGGCCAAGAGATAGGGACTAGAACAATCTCGTCAAAGATGGTGGAAACGCAAGTTAAAGAAGACAAGTTAATGGACTAGATCATCACAACCTTAGGGAGGAGCTCCATTTGCTTGCTTGCAACCTCTTCCTTTACGATGTGTTTAGATGTTTGTATTGGAGGCCTCCGTATTGAATTGCTTTCATTTCCAATTCAACCATGAAACTGTAATGGACACAAATACGAATTCGGTTGTTCGGGTGTTAAGTGAATTGGCTCACGGAATCATATCGAGGTTTCAATACTAAATCCTGTTTGGATGACAAACTATGAAATTGCATATAGCAACATAAGTATGTGCATGAAAACAATATTTTTGCAATGTGTGACTACAGTTGTATAGATGATTATATAAGATTTTTTACAAATTCATAACTCAAAACACATACTATTTTACACAAATAGTATATAACTATATATATAAGGAAATATGCATGCATGAACTCGTACCTTGGTGGTTATGGACGTGCTTAACATGTTTCTAGAGAAAAATGACTATGTTACACAAAAAATGTGCGTGCTTATTAGGCAATCTGGCTCATGTACAAGAAAAACAACATATAAACATGTTTTTTACTTCGGTATAGTCGGTTAACCGTTCGGTTTTTGGGTACATATCATGAAAACCAAAGTTCAAAACGGTGTGAAAAGTTCATACCATACCGAAAGCAGAAACTATAAGAACCATAGATTTGGTTCGATTCGGTTTATTTTCGGTATGGTTAGTTTTTCTTTTTCGCCACAAGAGCACTCCTCCTACGATCCTTCTTCAAAACATCAAGATTGAGGCGTCAATTGGGTATAATTATATCGTGAGAGTAGCAAAAAAAAATTGTAAGGGTGTGTTGCAACACGAACGCTCGAGTTCTCGGATAGCAGGCACCATGACTACCCCTGTGGCAGCCACTGGCCAGAGACGTCGCTGCTCCGTTCTCTACGTTGTACCACAAGTTGGTGCCACAATTCACGTTCGGTACCTGTCGCAACGCCCGATCCGGGCCAAAGAGATACGGGAGCTTTGCTGCCAGAAAGAAGGCGAAAGGCAGCCTGGACATTCCCGAACCTGCATGCACACCCAACCGTCAATCAGCTGCAACACTGTCGTCAGTCAGTTAACTGCTAGCTCTGCCAAGTTCAGCCAACTGGCGCTTATTGTTTTTGTCGCTGCCCGCCTTTTTTAGGTAAATCATCGATGGAACGAAGCAAATTTGACAAATTTGACCTATAGACAAAATCAAATCACAGAATGAACTATCCGTGAAACTATTTCACGCGGCTGACCTTTTTGTGTGACGCCCGACACGAAGGCGCCACACTACACTGTGCAACGCCTCACAGATAGGCGCTACACGGCCAGCGTCGCACCCGTGTGATCAGAAAATTACTAAGTCAGTGTGCAGCGCCTGAGAGCTAGGCGCCACACTATACAGTGTAGTGTCTAGCTCCCAGGCGTTGCACTAGTGCAGCGCCTGAGAGCTAGGCGCCACGGGTCAGCCACGTGAAATAGTTTTACGGACAGTTCATTCTGTGATTTGATTTCGTCTATAGGTCAAATTTGTCAAATTTGCCATGAAACGATCGCCAAAAGCCGCTTCCTGCTCCACTCGTTCCCTTTCGATCTGCCCTAGAGAAGAAGAGAATGAGCTGAAGAGTGCAGTGCAGCTGGAAGCACGGACGCAACTCTCCATTTCTCTATAAACCATCTGTTCTGTTCATCTCTTTGACTTTAGAATTTACAGTTTGAGCAAGAACCTCCTTACAGCGCATATGTGCACGCACATGGCAGTCCATGAGCCATGTATCACCTTATATAATTAATCTCTTTCCACTTAACCTACCCCCAATGAAAAAAGAAACAAAACAAAGCTGGCGTATTTTGACACGTAAAAACTAAACAGGCCAGAAAGAATGCAAAGAAGAAGAAGAAGAAGAAGAAGAAGAAGAAAGAACTTTTCGAATCGACAGAACTCTAAACATGCATCTATCTATCTCGCCGTAAGAGCGGCCGTCGCGGCCTCCGGCCTGGACATGATCCTGGTGTAGAGCAAGCTGTTCCAGATGTCGGGCACGCCGGGGAGGCACCAGTGGATGCAGTCGGCGTAGGTGCCGGGGTCGGCCTGCTGCTCCGGCGTGAGGATCTGGCCCTGCCGAATGGTGTGCACGGAGGTGTGCCCGTCCTTGCGCCGCTCCGACATGGTGGTGATGTCCACGAAGGTGATGGGCACCCGCGGCGCCGCCGCCCGGGTGATGTTGGACGCCACCTTGAACATGTCCCAGTCCGTCCCCAGCCATATCGGCCCACGCCAGTTCACCAGCGGCATCGTCTCCTTCGCGCACCGGATGCCGTTAGGGTTTCCCCACACCTGCGGGCTGTTTTCCAGACCAAAAAAAGCCCCAGTCAAATTCCATCGGAGTTACAGAACCAGTTAATAATAGTACTAGAACTTGATACTACTCTTCTTCAGTGGAGCACGCTAGCTCTAGCAGATTCGCAGATGAGTCGATCACGCAACCCAACTACTCTAATCCGGTTCCATCTTCACGTAAAATAGTGTTGTTGACCAACTTTAGTTGTGTACGTCTTTTGATGCGACATGCCTCCAACTCCAAGCTAGCCAAGGGACTTGATCAACTCGCTCGATCGTGGACGCAATCCCGATTGAAAATATAGTTAACAACTTCGGGATTGCCGGACACGCAAACTAACGTGGCACCACTGCTGGCTAGCTAGTAGCCTCTCCTAGTGACGACATATATATGTTCATGCATTCACCGGTCACCATGGCAGTTTCTCTGGTTACACCGTACCATATCTTCTCACACACTACCACTACTAAATAGGATCGTTGACGATAAAACACCAAGACAAATCAAAGTGGTTTGCTTCACAGGAAAACATATAGGAGTATCCATCAATCTCAGGATGGGGTCACTTCTTTTTCGAGTAAATTGCACGAAACCATCATTTTGAAGGCTAGGTTTGCAGAAAACACTACGCTACATTTTCGTTGCAGAACACACCACGTCTTGTGTAACCGTTTTGCAAAAACCACTGATCGGCGGATTAGAGGTCTTTAAGCATGTTTATGACAGATGGGGCCCGTTCGTCAGGAGCTGACTTGGCAAAAACATGCCACGCGGGGACTTTGACTAGTCAAAAACGCCACGTTGACATGATCCCACACAGTCCATTCTCTTCTTCCTCTCGCCCAATCCCCATTCAAGCCACCACCACCGCCGCCCCAACTCCCTCGGTGTCGGCCTCCGCGGCAGCAGCGTCCACCGGCGAGTGCCCTGCGGTAGTCGCGCTCCTCTCCTCAGCCGCCTTCCCCGTCATGGCGCGCCCTTCCCCCAGCAGCGCATCGGGAAGACGACGATAGCAGGCGGGTCGCCCAGCCGACGGCGCGCCCCTTCCCCTAGCAGGACATCGCGCACCCCTTGCCCCAACGGCAGCAGCGTCCACCGGCGGGTCTCGAAGACGACATCGACCCAAGCCTCCATGGGCGCCGCCGCCCACCAACGACGAGATTCGCGGGCAGGAGCCGGCGGCGCGCCCCCGACCGCGTCGGCGTGTCCCAGGCCGCGCACGCGAGCTCCTCGGCCGTCTCCGAGCTACAAGACACCCGCCTCGTGCTCGAGGTGCTCCAGATCTGACATGGATTCGACGACGGTGCTCCAGGCAGCGTCGGGATCCCTGCGAGGACAGGGTGGCCCTGCTCAAGATGGCGCCGATCCACGGGGGAGCGCTGGTGTCGGCCTCTGCCTCGGTGTGGCAACGGCGACTGTGACCTCTGCCTTGGCCGGGGCGGGGCGAGCGACGATGGATTGGAGAGGAGTAGAGGGAGGGGAGAGGAGCTGGAGGGGCCGTTGGGCGCGCCGGTGACGACGGTGCAGTCCGTCCGCGGGACTGGGCGTGGGTAGAGGCGCACATGCGAGAAAACCAGATGACTTATCGTTTTGGCCAGAGAAGACTAGTCAAAGTGTACGTGTGGCATGTTTTTGCCAAGTCAACTCCTGACGAACGGGCCCCATCTGTCATAAACATGCTCAAAGACCTCTAATCCGCCGATCAGTGGTTTTTGCAAAACGATTACACAAGACGTGGTGTGTTCTGCAACAAAAATGTGGCGTAGTGTTTTCTGCAAACCTAGCCTTCAAAATGGTGGTTTCGTGCAATTTACTCCTTCTTTTTCTAAAAGGTTTAGGGGAGCTTTCGTGAGGCGTCATCCCAGGGCCATGTCCACGACGTCCTTATCAACGCCTACAGCTAGGTAACCAACACAACACAACACAACCGTCCGTTTGATCCTTATAGCTAGGAATAATCGGATTACTACGCAGAAGGAAAACCCCAAACGCTGCTGGAACTACGTACCTGCAGCCGGCTACTTGTCCTAAAAAAATGTGTTGTCCGTTCCAAGATCCGAAACTTGCGGTCACGGGATGATCTCTCGGAACGATCATTGGCAGAGGTGCCGAAGACTATTCCACATCTCACGAAGCACCAATACGATACGAGCACACGAGACTCATTCGCGACTAGTAGTACGTCGCTGGCGCATGAAATGCATGATTGGTGCATCATGTACGGGGCCGGGACTCGTTCGCGACGACGGAAGCTTCCGTCTAAGATTCATGTGCTCAGAATGATTTGAGCCGAGGGTCCATGTGATTGACAGGTACGCAGAATTGTACATGGTCATACCATGCATGTACATGTATGTATGTATCCTTCCTAGGGTCCTATCGAGTAGTTCTCCATTATTAATTTTTCAGAGTGCTGCTTGGGCGACAACGAGAGGGGGGCAACTACCCGCTCCATTGGAGGAGCATCTTCTGCTTGGAATTTTGTAAAGGAGTTTACCAAGTCCGTTTGTGTGTTGTGAGTTTTTTATTTATTTTAGAATTTGTGTGCTGTGAGTTGTGAGTTGTGACGCACGTCGTTTTGACCGCGTAAAGTGGAGGGAGGAGAAGTAGATTCCACCCCAAGTGACATCTAAAAAGACGTGTACACGATTTGTGCATACAATTATACTGCTCACTGCAGTGCTGGTCACGACATGCATACCGAGCTACCGTGGTTTTACAGAAGTAGTATGCTCCATTGGCGATCCCAATAGATGACGATCTATTTGAAAAGTCCAGTGGCAATGGCATTATGCATGCAGTGGTGGGGTGGCATTCCTTGTGACTGTATATTAGCCCATGTACATTATTCTATCTACCATCATATACTAGTAGTAGTACGCTGTTCGGAATTTCAAACCATGCATGCATGTGTGAACCAACGGCGTACGTACGTATATCCTAACTGGCTCACTAAACTATACGTACAACGGTATCCATTACACCAACTACTACAGGAGTATGCTACCACATGTGTACAGAGAAGGTCAACGAGCGGGTGGGCAACGTGAGGCCATGTGTTCCATCCAGTACATGCTCTGCTAGTCGCATCGCACCTAGAGAATGTTGCACGACCCGGCTGCCTGCTCCATCGACAGGATATAGTACATTTTAACCGGGGAATATTACGACATGGCATGTGTGGTCAGCTATCTCAAGTTAAGTTATGACAAGTATTTGATGAAGAAGAATAAAGAGAAGAAAAAACCGGGGAATATTCAAGCACGCAGGCCGCCGGACCAGGTCTGCCACGACTGTCTGTCACTTCCATTTTCTCCCAAGACAGCGACCGATCCGCTCCGACTCGTTCCAACTTCCAATCCCGCGCGCGCGCTCGCCGTCCGTCCCCGGCCGCTCCGCCCCCGGAAACCGACCGTGCGTGCGGGACCCCACTAGACCACCAGCCCGTGCGCGTCTGCAATTCCGAGCCGCAGCCCGACGCGTGCACCGGTCTCGGGTTGGACCGGTAACGACACCCGGTACGCACCACGCGCTGCCGGCTTCGTCTTTTTGGCCGTCGCAGCCAGCGTGTCGTACCGTAATTCGCCCTCTGAAATGTCGAGATTTTGGCGTTTCCTAGGAACTACGGTGCAGGTGCGCGTACTGACTACCACCAGGAAGAACAAAACTGATCTACCTACAGTGGAACGGAATACTAGAAAACTGCGGGAGTAGGTAGGGTTCGACCGGTACCTGAGGTGAAGAGGCGACATGCTCATGAAGAAGACGGACGTGCGCGCCGGGTCGATGTTGTCGTTCACCCAGCCGGCCCAGGTGCTGAGAACCTTCCGGTACGCCTCGATCCTCACCACCTCGTCATGGTCCTCCCAGTCCTGCCCGCCCGGCCTCCTGCCAATCCATCCGTCAACCAACCTCCATGTCAGTCAGTGTCACCGCAGCGCATGCATTTTCACTACTTCGACCGTGCGTACGTGCACGTCCCGGCAGGCGCGCCGTTGGATGCACGCACGCACGAGACGGCACGGCATGTTCTCGATCGTGTTGTGCACATACGTACCTGAGTTTCATGTTGAGCGTGTTCATCCACCAGATGTAGGTGTTGAAGACGAGGTAGTCGGCGTTGCGCCAGTTCTCGGCGTGCGCGGCGATCGCCCCCGCGTCGATGATCCGGGTCGGGATGCTGTGGATCTTGGGGTTGTCCGAGTTGGACTCCACCAGGAACGGCGACCAGTAGAACTCCACCGTCGCGTTGAACTCCTGTTGTTGTTGATCAACGTACGTTGATATGCAACAGGATTAGTTAAGAAACGGACATTATTTGACCTCCTGATCAGAAGCAGGCGCAAGAAGACACCCTAGACGGATGGGATACGTCGTAGTTGTTGGTGTAGGTGTACTCGCTAAGCCGCCACCTACGGCTACGGTACAGGTACCACTACGTACGACGTCACGTTTGAAAAACCGTTGCGGCAGCCGTGGGCCCTGCCGGTTGGCCAACTGGCTAAGGTTCGTTCTCGATCGTTGGCGGCATGAACCGGCCGGTCGAGAGAGAGATGCTGCCGGGACGGCCATTGTTTTGTGGTAAGTACTCACCCAGGCGTGGAAGACGACCCGCTGGTCCTCCCATGTGACGTACTTCTTGTCCGGCGACACGGCCGACTGCACCAGGCACACCATCGACTCCCATTGGTTCCGGTTCAGCGAGTCCCCCACGAACATGAACCGCTTGTTCCGGAGCCTCTCTATGAACAGCTTCGCATCAAACCTGCAATTCAGGAGCACCAAGAAACTCGCCGTTTAATCACGCATGCACGCCGATCGCCGGCCTGATCGAGTCGCCGGAACGAGCAGCGAGCAGAAACGCACCTGGGCATGTCGCAGTCCTTGGGCTGCCACCGCCACTTCTGGTAGTTGTCGTCGCGGCGGCCGTTCTTCATGCACGTCACCTGCGACGTCAGGAACGAGCACTCCTCCTCGCGGTACAGCGGGTAGCTCGCGTTGTCGAACACCCACTCGCCCTTGGACAGGTCGCACGTCTCCGGCGACCCCACCACGCCCCCCGCCGCCACCGTCTTCCTCGCCGGCCGCAGCCGCCTCGGCTTCTTCGCCTTCTTCGGCTTCTTCACCTTGGGGGCGGTGACCTTCCGGATCACCTGCTCCGGCGCCGTCTCTGTCTTCGCCGGCGTGTGCCCCGGCGTCTCTCTTCCGTCGTCGCGCGGCAGCGCCACGGGGACGGGCCTCTCCGGAGAAGCGATCACGTCGCGCCGCGGGGCGACGGTCCTCTTCTCCGTGGACGAAGAGAGCACGTCCCGCCGCGGGGTGGCGGCCGCGCGGCCGGCGTCCGAGACGACGACCGCCTGCTGCCTGACGGGCCCGACGCCGCGCGCGAGCGGCTCGAGGGTGACGGACCGGATGTCCTCGCCGTACATGATGATGACGAAGATGACGAAGAAGATGCCCGCCACGTAGACCGGCAGCCGCCCGCCCTTGCGCGACGCGCTCTGCTTCGCGCCGAGCGAGTCGAACGGTCCGCCGCCGGCACCCCCGCCGGCGCCGGCGAGCGAGGACTTGCGGCGGCCGGGGAATGACATGGCGCCCGCAGCTTCGCTTTGCTGGTCCCTCTCCGCTTGGTATGTACGTGGGTCGTCTGATGATGCGTGCCGCGGAGAGGGGGAGAGCGCGCGCTAGCCGGCTAGAGGGAGCGTGGCTTTACTTATGGGTCAGAGCCGGGGGGCTGTGGATTTGGTGAGGGGATGAAGCCACCATGGCCTCTTTTCTTCTCTTTTTGTTGCCGTTGAACGAGCAGGCGATCGGTTTTAATTGGGCGAGTGGATGGATTGTTGAGAAGGATTTTATTCTCTGCCAAATTCTAATGGCTGGAGACTCGGCCAGACGAGACGGACGAGGGCATGGAAAAACGTGGTGCAGCACGTCGTGATGGGCTAGGCCAGACTAAATTAACCAAAAAGAAAGAGAGCAAAAATGCAAGGCAAAACGTAGTTACCGTGTGCATCCAACGATGTGTATTGTCCCTGCAGTCAACGCGATGGCTTATCGACATTCTGAAGGGAACGGGGATCAGCAACATGCGCACGCGTTGCGAAATGACGTTCAAGATGAAGCAGTTGGCCCTTCGTAGTTCGTGGTATCTCCCGTGTTCATTGTTTTTGTCCGGGAGAACAATGACGTGTGTGCAGAGTTCTAGCAAGCTATCCTTCCTGCCACGATGATATGCTAACTACCCGTTTGAGACTTCTAGAACTGGAGAAGAACTTTGCAGCGACGTGACTAGCCATGACTTCAACATTATGAATATCCTATAATCGTGGTGGCTTTCACTCGCTTCTAAATGGGAATACACACCTGCCATTTTTCCTTCATGAACGCGTATGCTTCCGAATTGCTCCCCGAGTTGCAGACAAAGGAGTTCAAATATGCAACGTTTGGTAAATTTTTGTACTGCCCTGGGTGTAGTACAAGGGGCATTCTATATATCCGGCAAAAAAGGGAGTATTCTATATGCGTGAAAGAAAAAGGAGCGTACAACTATCCTTGCCCGCTCGAGAAAAAAAGCTTCCGTGTGATTTGTACCGTACAAGTTCGTAGTCAGTTTTCACTCACTCACCTCATCCGTCACAAGGGAACATTATTAAACCCTCCGTACCATAATATAAGAGCATTTTTTTACATTAATGTAGTGTCAAAAACGCTCTTATATTATAGGAGGGAGGGAGTATTTGCGAATGCAAGTCGTTTGCGTCGTTCTTAGAGAAGCTTGCAACATTAGATGAAACCTAGCCACCGCCGCTACTATCGTCTCCTCCCATCATATTCCTCTCTATCAGATGATGTTAGTAAATAAAGCCTACTAAATAGATAGTCGGGAGTGCTGCGAAGGGGAGGGGGTTCTTTTCTCGCGCAGAGAGGAGGCCTCCGACTATGGCAATGTGACGACCATGGACAATGGAAAACAGAGCCCAAACACCAGATTGGCTTCTGAAGGGGGAACAGAGATCAGCAATATGCACACGCGTTGTGAAATGACGTTTAAGATGAACCAGCTGGCCCATCATATCTCCGGTGTCCTTTATTTTTTTTCTGAGGGTACAAGTACAATGACGTGTGTGTAGAGTTCTAGCAAGCTATCCTTCTTGCTGATATGCTAACTACTACCGGTTTGAGCCTTCTGGAATTGAAGAACTTTGCAGCGACGTGACTAACCATGACTTCAACATTATGAATATCATAATCATGGTGGCTTTCACTCACTTCTAAATGGAAATACACACCTGCCATTTTTACTTCATGAACACCCATGCTTCCAAATTGTTCCCCGGCGAGTTGCAGACAAAGGAGTTCAAATATGCAATATTTGGTAAGATTTTGTACTCCTTTGGGTGTAGTACAAGGAGCATTCTATATATATCCCGCAAAAAAGGAGCATTATTATACCTAAAAGAAAAAGGAGCATTCCACATGGTGATTTTGAATATATTTCCCATTTTTTAATCATGAGATACCACTATCCTTGCCCGCCGAGGAGAAAAAAACTTCTGTGTGATTTGCATCACTCATTCACCTCATCCGCAACAAGGAAATATTATTATTTGTGAATGCAACTCATTCGTGTCATTCTTAGGGAAGCTTTGGGATGAAAGGTGAAACCTAGCCACCGCCGCTACTATCGTCTCCTCCCATCATATTCCTCTCCCCGTCATCAGATGATGCTACCGGGTAAAGCCTACTAAATAGATGGTTGGAAGGGTTGGGGAGGGGGGGGGGGGTTCTTTTCTCGCACGGAGATGGGGCCTCTGACTATGGCAATGTGACAACCATGGGCAATGGAAAAACAGAGCTCAAACACCAGGGTGACGACCACCGAAATCTGACAATGGTGGACATATCAGTGTACTTGTGGGGAACTGCGACGATTGGTCGAGTCGGTGGCAATCCATCGTGACCCTGTCACCGACAAGCACGACTCCCTCCGTTTGTAGGAGCAATGGCGGGCGTTGCCATGCTGCTTGACCATGATCCGTCTTGGCTGGTGGCAGCTTTTTGTAGGAGATGTCTCATCATCGACTTCCCGTTAGCTCGGCCTTTGTCTCCGCCACATTATGACACTTCTCCATTAGAGGCAAACAGGTAGGTGGCTCTCTTACTATATGTGTTCTTATGGTGAAGAAGCTTATGTGCTATCATCCGCAAGCACATCAATGGTGTGCTCGCAAATCTATATGACAAACGGATCTTGATGCGACTCATGGTGTCGTCTCTTCCTTTTTGTCTCATGAGTCTGAGGACTACCAATCGAGGCCGATCCTCTATCTGGGCCAGTTTGGTGCACATTCGTGATAAGTTTTGGTTTGCGGCTTACTTCGCAACTATCTAATTAGGATGCCATTGTGGTTTTCTTGATGACTGCTAGGTGAGAGAGCTTCTGGAAGTTCTGCCATCAACATGGTGACAGAAATACCACTTCATGCCGGGGATGGGGATCCATGCTCTGGCCTTTACTCATCCGACTCAATAACGACATAATAGTGTTGTTAACTTGTTGAAGGCATTTTCTGGACCGACACTCTAGCCTTGATTGGTTGAACTTGGCATAATTGTGTTGTTGCCGTGTGTTCTTTCTTCTTGGAGGCGTTGCTGTGGAAGAAAATGAGTTAGTCATAAGTGTTTACATGTCATGTCATGTCATGGTTCTATCATTGTTGCCTATTTCCTGTACTTGCTTGTTGATGCTTTGGTTGCATTATCTTGTATCAACTTCAATAATATTGTGGCTATGTGTATCCTCGACATGGAAGTCGGGGGAGTATAACATTCCTTTAAAAGAGCACTCACCTGACATTTGTATCTCATTCAGTTTTGTATTGTCCATAAACAATTTAATTCGTGTGTTGTGTGTGCCGTATAGCAAATTCAGAAAGTTTAACTAGAGAACTTGATAGTAGTATCGCATATTGTGTCGCTAATTAGCAATTATTCACTCTGTACACTAGTGTCAAAAACACTCTTATATTATGGGACGGAAAGAGTACATGATATATTTGGGCCTTTAGTACTTTAAATGTGTAATATCCCCAATAAACATTGTCTCTTCACTTGGAGCTATCGACATACCAGTGGAGCATACAAGCCTGAATTAATGCTTGGGTTTTGTCCACCACATGACACTGTGTCAGTGCTCTCAATGTGCATATGATTAAGCCATATTTGACTAAGTTTTCTCAGACGGCTTATTTGTCCCTGATTATGCCAGAGGCAACGGGCCTGGTTTCTTTGGCAGGTACCATCCCCGCTGCATTGCCTTAATGCCTTTGCCCAATCATCTCGCGGTCATTTCAAGGTGTAGTTTTTGTCATGCAGGACGCCGGGAAAATAAGAATCGTTCAGTCAGTGAATTTAGGCTGTACCATACTGCATGGTTGCGACATCATTTTCAACAGCAAGGCACTATCTGTACGGCAACTCCTTAGCTGTTCCACCGGGAAAAATGATGTGTGCATTGCCGGCCGGCGGCCATGGAGCGCGCGCGCGCGCGCACATACACCCTTTCTTCTCTGTTTTGTTTGTGCTCAGCTCAGAGTTGAGACGTCGAGAGGAGTTCACAGTGCTGGGCTGTGGATGAATCTAAGCAGACAGACACAAGACAGACCGTGGTGCATATACGTAACTTCTTTGCCACACTTTGTCAAGAAGAGAGACTATTTAGACTAGCTGCTGATCGGGCACTAAGAGCATCTTCGGCCGTTCGGCCCCCCAGGGCGCCGAAAAAGAGCGGCCTGGGGGCGAGCCGGCGCTAGATTGCTCCCACTCACGCGCCCGCGGTCGCCGCGGGTTCAGCGAAGTTCGTTTCAATTTTTTTGCAAACTCGGCGAAGTTCGGCCAATTTTCGACAAAATTTATAAAAAAACTTAAAAACATACATGAACTAACTTAAAAACGAACTAATAAAAGCCTAAGCCGCTGCCTCTGCCGCCGCCACCGCCGTCGTAGCCGCCGCCGTCTACATGCCGAGAAGCCTGTAGAAGCGGGTGTAGTCGCCGCTGCCGTCGTCGTCGTCGCGGCGCGCCTCACCTGCGGCGTCCCTGCTGCATCCCTCGCCGGGGTCGCCGACAGCGCTTGACGGCCCGGCCTCGCCCTCGTCGTCGCTGTCGATGATGATAACGCCGCCCACCTCGGCGACACGGCGACGCACCTCGGCGCAGCTACGGGCCTGGGTCTCCAGATATGCCCGACGCTGGCGGCGCACCTGCTCGCGGACGTAGTCCTCCTTCGCCCATTTGAGGGCGGACTCGTCGTCGGGGGCCACCATGCCGGCGTGCTCCGGCTTCACGGGGAGCATGTCCGGCTCGGGCTTCGGCCGGACCAGGCGGAGGGAGCGCCTCGTCGGTGCAGTCGCAGGCGAGGGCTCGTTGATGACGAGGGCGCCGCTGCGAGCACGACGCCCGAGCGGTGTCTCCTCCGGCTCGGGCTTGACGGGGCGGAGGGCCGGCGAGCCGGAGCCCGACGACGAGGACGACCCCGGCTCCATTCGCCGCGGGATCCAGGAACTGCCGCGCCGACGAGAGAAGGAGGGCCGCGTCGGGTACTCCAGCCGCGGCACATTGCCGGTCTCGATGTGGTCGAGGACGGCGTCGAGTGTGCGGCCGGGGACGCCCCACCACTCGCGCCGTCCTTCGGAGTTATGGCGGCCGCGGGGGATGATGCCATTGACGGAGGCGATCTGCTCCTCGCGGCGGCGCTGGAAATACAGCGTCCACAGCGTTTCGCTGTCGGGCGCGTACCTCGGCTCGTTCCGCTGCTCCTCCGTCAACGAGGAGCGGACGCGGGCGATCTCCGCCCGTCGTGCTGCCCCTTCGGGCACCGGCGGCACCGGGACGCCGCCGGCGCTCAGTCTCCACGAGCCAGGCACGCGCATGTCAGGGGGCGCCGGGTACTCGGCCTCGTATAGAAGGCGCGCCTCCGGCTCCTGGAGGTGTCGGCGGCCGAAGCCGTTCGCCGTTGCGCCGTCGCCTGGGTATCTCTCCGCCATGGTTTCGCTCGTCGGCGGGCAGGGGAGTGGTGGGAGAGCTCGCCGGCGGGGAAAAGGCTTTCACTGGAGGGGGAGGCTGTGGCGCTCACCGGCGGGAAGGGGCGCCTTTTTATAGCCGAAGCGGGGTGGCCGGGGGGGGGGGGGGGGGGCAGCATGCGGGCGGACGCGTGGCGCATGCGGGCGGGACATGCGTCGGCGGCGTCTTCACTGCGCCGCCCGTGAGGCATCAATGGAGGGCGACCCGCACGGCAGCCTTTGCATTGATTCCCGCGGGAACTGAGGCGATGAGGTCGACGAAGCGCCTGTCTCGCTGACTCGGCGGGCCCGTGGCTGTTTCGCGCCAAAACACTCGCCCCGGCGCGTCGGGTTCGACCTGGGTCCGCCAGCGTTGATTTCGGCCCAAGCCGGCGAAAAATGGGCTCCTTGGAGCACGACTGGGCCGTTTTTTCGGCGCCGGCGCAAAAAAATCGTCTGGGAAGGCGGTTCTGAAGGCGCGGCTGGAGATGGTGTAAGTACCTGACGAGCCTGCTGCTTCGAGCGCCAAGCATGCGTACGTCTCCACGGACGGCGACCCGTCGGGAACCTAACGCGATGATCAGTTGCGAGCCGAACTGCCGTCTAAGTCTCATCTGCAGGCGCACGGTACAGTAGAGACCCAATGACAACAAGCCGCCGTCGTCGTTGTCAGCCATCCAGCGCCACTCTGCATCCGAGCCATGTATCTGTTCTACTGTTCGGCCGGCCACCTACCAGAACAGAGAAAAGCGATTAATCCGCGTCGTCCAAAGATCTTCTTTGCGGCAACAGCGATGTTCTGCGCATGCATGCGGCCAGGGCCAGTGGATGGCTCGGCTTTCGCGCGCCGTGCTCTCGGACGCGACGAGGCCCGCGCTGGCCGGGACAAAGCCGGAGAGCGACGGCGGCCAGCGAGCGGCCGCTTTCCGCGGGAGCAAGTAGCCGGGGGTGGAATCGTGGGGAATCTGAATTGCTCCTCTTGTCCCGGCCCGGTTCTCGCTTGTCCTGGTGGGGCACCAACCGCTTCTCCTCGCGTCCTTCTCGCGTCCAGCCAGGGATGGACGGGGAGTTCTCCGCTTTTGGGTATGACCTCGACTGCTCGTGTCTGATGTGGTGGTATCGGAGAGCAGGGACACGAAGCATTTGCACAAGCACAAGGATGGGTCGCTCAAGTGGATCGCGCGGCTGTCGCCATGTTCCCTTTTCTTGTAAGGCATGGGTGCAATCTATGTAGCGTTCAGGTTCAGGATCACGGCATGTACCCACGACCCATCTCGTCACCGGCTCACAGTCGCACGGGAGAGAAACCGGGGCCGGCCGGCTAATGACGACAACCATCGATCGACGACGGGTCGGGACAATCCGGATTTTCGTTGCGTTTGTGGCCATCTGCCAGGAAGCTTCTTGCCAAAACGCCTCTGTCAGTCATGTGGTTCGGAAGAGGGTCAAGGACCCGGCCGGAACGCGCGGGCAAGCTTCCGCGATCCCCAACGCCGCGCGTGAGCGCAGGCCTGCATGGACCGGTCCTCCCGGTTTCAGCTTCAAGCTTCATACTTGTATCATAGGAGGAAGGTATCGGCTCATTATCAGATTTGGACGCAATACCACCCGGGCTCAAGAGACTGATTACTTGATCATCATCTCGGTTTCAGATTACGTTGGAATTGGATCACTGATCGGGGTGGCGAGCCCTTGTGCGCAAGTCGTGGCTGCTGGTGCGCTCTGGTAGCTCTCGATGTACACTAGAGGGAAGTTTGGTTGCACGTGAACATTGGGTGCGAGGTCACCGTCGGTACCGGAGTGGGATCCAAAGTTTAGCGGACCAGGAAGGAAAGGCTGATACTATATACTTTGGGGACAAGAGGAAAGTCTGTATGCGTTGAACTGAGCAAGGTGAGGCAACAAAGACAACAATCATGGTGCCTTTGCTGGATGGATCAAAGCAAATGTCGATGCTTGTTTCTCTTTGGTTGAGAAAGAGTAAGGGTGCTCTGGATCTTCGGTTGTGCTCGTCCGCGCACAAGGTGCTTTTAGGGCTGGAAGATCGCGGCAACGTGGGGTTAAACATTTTGAGTTTCGATTTGTTGGGTTTTACCCGGGAGGGAACCCTTCCGGAAATTCTCAGTGACCAGTGATGGCCAAAGAGAGGGTTTGGATATATTCCCTCCGTTCTGAATTACTTGTCTTAGATTTGTCTAGATATGGATGTATCTAGCACTAAAATGAGTCTAAATACATCTGTATTTAGACAAATCCAAAACAAGTACCCCCTCCGTAAACTAATATAAGAGTGTTTAGATCACTACTTTAGTAATCTAAACACTCTTATATTAGTTTACACTAGGAGTAATTCGGAACGGAGGGAGTAGTTTTCAACCAGCAATTGACGCGCCTCGGTATAACCTCATTAGCTGCGTCATTGCCCCAAGCGCAAGGATGAGTTACCTCTATACCCAGGGATCTCACCTTTATACCCGGGTCCATCCTCAGACTATTTCTGCACAACCGGTGTGGTACAATTAAACTCATCAATCAACTCCGTTTTGAAAAAAGTAACTCATCAACGACACAGGAAGGCCCATTGGGCCATTACGTACCAGCATCTGCGGCCAAGCAAGGACGGGGGAGTAGGGGCGTCTTCCAGCCCATGGTACCACGTCCTGTCTTTTGCAGTAGCTCTTGCCTTCACTCTTTTTTTTCTCAAAAAAAAAAAACTCTTGCATTCACTCTTGTTTTTTGAGAAAAAGCTCTATACGTGATAACGTGAGACCTGGGAAGATACCCTGGTGCACCCGGGTGTCGGCGAACCCTATATGCATAAAATAATTTAGTGATTGCAAAAAGTGTCAAAAAAATCTGAAACTTTTTGGAAATCAAATATGATCAAGTATTGAACTCGTACAAAAAGATTCGCCAAGGACTGACTTTCATGGTATTCTGGACGAAAAAAAAACAAATCAAATGCTATATACAAGTACTATTCACACTTTATTATCCTCGATTTTTTTGCCCTGAATTCAACGGGAGTTATTCCTTGGTAAAACTTTTTTTTGCGGGGTGAAACATTTTAGTATAATACTTAATCATTCTTTTATTTCATAAAAATCAGATTTTTTTTGATTTCTTTGCAATTACTAACTTATTTTGTGCATGTAGGATGGGATGGCACCCGGGTGCACCAAGTTCCCTTCCGTGAGACCTGTTGATACTTCTGCTTTTCTTTTCTTCCTCATTTTTAGATTTGACATCATGGTTGGCCATGGCTTCTTGCTGTAGAATTGTCCATTTAGGGGATTAAGCATGTGGTTCAGCTTGTTTTTATTGAAACTTATATTAGTCTGTACATTGTAACCCTAGCTGCATAAAATTGAATTGGGAAATAAGATACTTCATGAGAATGGTGGACACGTGGACAAGTTTGTAGTTTTCCTTTTTGGGTATGGTGGACAAGTTTGTAGTCAAATGGTGGAGACGTTTGACAGTATGTAGACCAAAAAAGAAAACTACAAACTTGTCCACGCAGGAGTCAAATGGTGGACATATTAGTATCATACTAGCAAAAATGCCCGTGCGTTGCAACGGGTGATAAATCTTCATATGCCTCTAGCCCGTAATACATAAACCGCATTTGATGGTTATTTCTCTTCCGGATATGTGCGAGGAGGGCTTCTGCACTTGGCGAGTGTTTTGGTGAGCTAACATACCCTCGCGTCCAATGAACTGCACAATATATGCCAATGTTTTTCATTTAATTATGGTAACACATATGTTTAATAATTAGCCCAAGTGCCCTTCAAATATTTCTGTACGTAGGTGTAGAGAGGCTACCGATTATAACCTTTTATTAGCCCAAGTCCCATCGATTTATTCAAAACCCATCAACATGTCTCTTTGCATTTTCTCTGGATCAAGCACATTTAAATATTTCTATAAAAAAGCACATCTAAATGAGTCGAAGAAAAACATGCACACTTCAAATAGTCTGTGCAAGCCCTCCAGTCTGGCGACAATGCGCCACCGGTCGCTGCCTCCAGCGCCCTCCTTTCTCTGGTGTTCCTTCCTTATTTCCTTGTTCCAAGGATTTATTCGCCACTAATTCTCGAGATCCTTCCTTATTATCTCCTCGTCCTTCGCTATTTGATTCCGGACACAACTTCCTGATACACAGAAGACTCAAAGTGTATATAAATTGCAAAAAAATTGACATAAGGAGGCAAGGTGGGACTAATTTTTTGCTGATTTATCATATTTTGTACCAAGCACTTTGACTGATTTATTGAATGTATACCCACGTTTAGACGGCAGAAATCACATATTTGACCTTAGGGCGAAATCAATTCACGATCTGACCTGGGTCCGAAAAAATTTCACATCACAGACCTTTTCGTGTGGCGCCCGACAGCCGGGCGCTGCATCGCACTATGCAGCGCCTTTGAATTAGGCGTTGTGCCTCCTGCCAGCATGGCAGCCCGGGGCCAGGCGTGGTCCCACAGACAGCTGTGTGGCGCTTAGCCCTTAGGCGCCGCACGGTGACTTAAACCGCATAGGCCCAGCCCGACCAGGCAGTTCTCCCCCCTCTTCGCTCTCTCTGGACAGAGAGCAGCGGCGGCGCCCCCATCGAATCCCCCCCCCACATCCCTCTCAGATCTGAAGATTTGATCCGTGGATTCGATCTCCAATCCATCCTACTAGGTAAACTCCTCCGTTCCCTTCTTTTCCTCCGTAAATTTGTTGTCATTTTAGAGATTTGTCCAAGATTTGATGGAACCCTTGATTTGCTTGATTTAGGATGTGTAGGCATGGTGGTAGTACCGTAGTGTTGTTGATTAGTTCACAATATATGATTCTTGTTAGTGAAACCCTAGATTGTTTAGTTTTTTTAGATATATATGAGATGCCTATTTTTGTAGATAACTATGAGATGTTGAGTTTTGTAGACATATATGAGATGTTTAGTTTTGTTTAGATATATATTAGATGTTGAGTTTATTTGAAATATGAGATGTTGAGTTTATTTGAACACATATGACATATTCATTGTGTGAGAAGGAGATGTTGAGATTCTTGTAGTTGAACACATATGACATATTCATTGTGTGAGAAGGAGATGTTGAGACTCTTGTAGTTGAACACATATTAGATGTTTAGTGTATACCGATATTTGAGATGAAGATGAACTCATATATGTTTATTCTTTGAACTTTGTAAGGATGGTTTGGCTTCTTGACGATGTCTACTACGCACAACACCGGGCCTTCATGATGCGCGAGAAGGGGATGGTAATAATGCGTATTCTAAATATTTTGCAAATTTGCCTTTAGTTGAAATTGACATGCCCTAAGATTTGTCATTACTTTTTTTTGCAGAAGCTTGAGCCTCTGAAGATTCGGTATCACGGGGTCTCTGGTCCTGCCATGCCCTACGATGAGCGGTACACACCCTACATCCAGCAGGCAGGACTCTTCCCGTGGATTCAGTTGGTCAGCCGGTCCACGCCGAACCTCAACGCTCCACCGGTGACCTCTCTTGCTGATCGGTGGAGGCCGGAGATGCACAGTTTCCATCTTTGGACTGGGGAGATGACCGTGACGCTCGAGGATGCCGCCTTGATCACCGGGCTTTGGAGGCCTCTATGTATGAGCACCGATTTCGATGGGTGGCGCGAGCAGATGATTGCTCTTATCGGTATGGCTCCTACCGAGGCTGAGGTTGATGTAGAGGAGGGAGAAGAGCAGAAGAAGAAGGAAAGTAAAGCAGCCGGAGCTGCTTTCACGTGGATTCAAAGGAACTTTGCGCATTGCCCTGTGGATGCCACTGATGATGTGATACAGACACATGCTCGTGTCTATATGTGGTACGTTGTCTCGAGGACTTTGTTTCCTGACTCCACAGGCAAGAACGCTCCATGGATGTGGCTGAAGGTGTTGACCGTCTTCGATAGCGGATGGAGCTGGGGTTCAGCCACTCTTGCTTACTTGTACCGACAGGTAGTTGGTTTGTTTTGCTATCAAGTCATTTCTTCATTAGCAATGCAACCTTGCTGTCAAGTTAACATTGTTTTCTTTCATATGCAGCTGGACGATGCGTGTTGCAGGATCACAGGTAGTGCAGGCATTGGTAGTAATATGCTTCTGCTTTCTGTATGGAGCTGGGAGCGTCTGCCTGTTGGATGCCCGAAGAGCGTCAGGTTTAATCCTTGGGATGAAGATGGCGAATTACGGCGCCCCACTTGGGCTTACAAGTGGGATGTGGTATCCGAGATGACGAACGATGTCAATCTCATGTACCAAAAGTACATTGTCGAGTTGGTCATGATTACGCCTGAGCAGGTAACAAGGTCATTACTTCAGTCATTTCTCATGCTTGCCTGAAAAAAAGTCATCAATTTTGCATTGTTGCCCTATTTCATAGGTGGTATGGCAGCCATATGGCGCCGATGACAGACTTGGGTACACCGAGGGGTTTTCCATCAACCCGATGTGCTTGAGGGATAGGGATCTCTGGCTTATGCGGTGCACACTGATATGCAACTGGGCGGTTGAGTTTCATTTGCCACATCGCGTGTTTCGTCAGTTTGGTCTATTCCAGCCTCACCCGCCAGAATGGGTGGATACGAACAAAGCACTTAATAGGTAAGAGAGCATGAACCGTATTGACTAAGCATCGCCACTCCTTGATTTTGCTAATGTTTGGTTTTGTACCATGCAGGTTGGACAGGAGAAGGCAACGGAAGATAAAGGACTGGGACAAGCATCATGCTTCGTATGTTACCCGCTTCCATCTTTGTGTGGAGCAAGCTCGTAGCAGTGCACGCGCCCAGCTTTGTGAGCATAACTCACTTGCTTTTGATAACTACATACGATGGCTTCTTGAAAATACTCGAGTTGAGATATGCCCGCCGGCATAAAATGAGGATATTCTTGAAGAACCCGTAAACTTTGAGAATCTATCAAAGGGGAAGTACAACAGAGATGTCAGGGAAGGGCAAGGAGTCCCTGCTGTTCCGGTGATTAACTATGTGGTAAAGTGTTCCCTTCTTTACTTTCCCGTTGGCCGTATTACACATGTTTGAATGGCTAACGTGTTCATTCGTTCTCATCCGCAGCGCAATGAGATCAAGAAAGCAGCGGATGAAAGCCAGTCTATTCTGGAGAAGACACCGGTTGGAGAAAGCAATGATGTGAAGGAAATATGCCCTAGAGGCAATAATAAAGTTATTATTTATTTCCTTATTTCATGATAAATGTTTATTATTCATGCTAGAATTGTATTAACCGGAAACTTGATACATGTGTGAATACATAGACAAAACAATGTGTCACTAGTATGCCTCTACTTGACTAGCTCGTTGAATCAAAGATGGTTAAGTTTCCTAGCCATAGACATGAGTTGTCATTTGATTAACGGGATCACATCATTAGAGAATGGTGTGATTGACTTGACCCATTCCATTAGCTTAGCACTTGATCGTTTAGTATGTTGCTATTGCTTTCTTCATGACTTATACACGTTCCAATGACTATGAGATTATGCAACTCCCGAATACCGGAGGAACACTTTGTGTGCTACCAAACGTCACAACATAACTGGGTGATTATAAAGGTGCTCTACAGGTGTCTCCAATGGTACTTGTTGAGTTGGCATATATCAAGAATAGGATTTGTCACTCCGATTGTCGGAGAGGTATCTCTGGGCCCTCTCCGTAATGCATATCACTATAAGCCTTGCAAGCAATGTGACTAATGAGTTAGTTGCGGGATGATGCATTACGTAACGAGTAAAGAGACTTGCCAGTAACGAGATTGAACTAGGTATTGAGATACCGACGATCGAATCGCGGGCAAGTAATATACCGATGACAAGGGAACAACGTATGTTGTTATGCGGTTTGACCGATAAAGATCTTCGTAGAATATGTGGGAGCCAATATGAGCATCCAGGTTCCGCTATTGGTTATTGACCGGAAACGTGTCTCGGTCATGTCTACATAGTTCTCGAACCCGTAGGGTCCGCACGCTTAAAGTTCTGTGACGATCGGTATTATGAGTTTATGTGATTTGATGTACCGAAGGTAGTTCGGAGTCCCGGATGAGATCGGGGATATGAGTAGGAGTCTCGAAATGGTCGAGACGTAAAGATCGATATATTGGACAACTATATTTGGACATCGGAAAGGTTCCGAGTGGTTCGAGTATTTTTCGGAGTACCGGGGAGTTACGAGAATATGGGGGAAGAAGTATATGGGCCTTATTGGGCTTTAGGGTAGAGAGAGAGGCAGGCCGCGCGCCCCCCCCCAATGACTAGTCCGAATTGGACTAGGGGGAGGGGCGGCGCCCCCTCCTTCCTTCTCTTCTCTCTTCCCCTTCCTTGTCTCCTACTCCTACTACATGGGGAGGAATCCTACTCCCGGTGGGAGTATGACTCCTCCAGGGCGCACCATAGGGGCCGGCCCTCTCCCCCTCCTCCACTCCTTTATATACGTGGCCAGGGGGCACCCCATAGACACACAAGTTGATCTGTTGATCTATTCCAGCCGTGTGCGGTGCCCCCCTCCACCATATTCCACCTCGGTCATATCATAGCAGTGCTTAGGCGAAGCTCTGCGTCGGTAGCAACATCATCACGGTCATCACGCCGTCGTGCTGATAGAACTCTCCCGTGAAGCTCTGCTGGATCGGAGTTTGCGGGACGTCATTGAGCTGAATGTGTGCTGAACTCGGAGGTGTCGTACGTTCGGTACTTGGATCGGTCGGATCGTGAAGACGTACGACTACATCAACCGCGTTGTGCTAACGCTTCCGCTTTCGGTCTACGAGGGTACGTGGGCAACACTCTCCCCTCTCGTTGCTATGCATCACCATGATCTTGCGTGTGCGTAGGATTTTTTTGAAATTACTACGTTCCCCAACAGTGGCATCCGAGCCTGGTTTTATGCGTAGATGTTATATGCACGAGTAGAACACAAGTGAGTTGTGGGCGATACCAGTCATACTGCTTACCAGCATGTCATACTTTGGTTCGGCGGTATTGTTGGATGAAGCGGCCCGGACCGACATTACGCGTACGCTTACGCGAGACTGTTTCCACCGACGTGCTTTGCACACAGGTGGCTGGCGGGTGTCAGTTTCTCCAACTTTAGTTGAACCGAGTGTGGCTACGCCCGGTCCTTGAGAAGGTTAAAACAACACTAACTTGACGAACTATCATTGTGGTTTTAATGCGTAGGTAAGAACGGTTCTTGCTCGGCCCATAGCAGCCATGTAAAACTTGCAACAACAAAGTAGAGGACGTCTAACTTGTTTTTGCAGGGCATGTTGTGATGTGATATGGTCAACGCATGATGCTATATTTTGTTGTATGAGATGATCATGTTCTGTAACCGAGTTATCGGCAACTGAAAGGAGCCATATGGTTGTCCCTTTATTGTATGCAATGCAATCGCCCTGTAATTGCTTTACTTTATCACTAAGCGGTAGCGATAGTCGTAGAAGCAATAGTTGGCGAGACGACAACGATGCTATGATGGAGATCAAGGTGTCGCGCCAGTGACGATGGTGATCATGACGGTGCTTCGGAGATGGAGATCACAAGCACAAGATGATGATGGCCATATCATATCACTTATATTGATTGCATGTGATGTTTATCTTTTACGCATCTTATTTTGCTTTGTTTGACGGTAGCATTATAAGATGATCTCTCACTAAATTTCAAGATAAAAGTGTTCTCCCTGAGTATGCACCGTTGCCAAAGTTTGTCGTGCCGAGACACCACGTGATGATCGGGTGTGATAAGCTCTACGTTCATCTACAATGGGTGCAAGCCAGTTTTTGCACACGCAGAATACTCGGGTTAAACTTGACGAGCCTAGCATATGCAGATATGGCCTCGGAACACTGAGACCGAAAGGTCGAGCGTGAATCATATAGTAGATATGATCAACATAGTGATGTTCACCATTGAAAACTACTCCATCTCACGTGATGATCGGACATGGTTTAGTTGATTTGGATCACGTGATCACTTAGATGATTAGAGGGATGCCTATCTAAGTGGGATTTCTTAAGTAATTTGATTAATTGAACCTTAATTTATCATGAACTTAGTCCTGGTAGTATTAGCATATCTATGTTGTAGATCAATAGCTCGCGTTTAGCTCCCCTGTTTTATTTTTATGTTCCTAGAGAAAACTAAGTTGAAAGATGTTAGTAGCAATGATGCGGATTGGATCCGTGATATGAGGATTATCCTCATTGCTGCACAGAAAAATTATGTCCTTGATGCACCGCTAGGTGACGGACCTATTGCAGGAGCAGATGCTGATGTTATGAACGTTTGGCAAAGCTCGGTATGATAACTACTTGATAGTTTAGTGCACCATGCTTTACGGCTTAGAACCGGAACTTCAAAAAAATTTTGAACGCCACGGAGCATATAAAATGTTCTAAGAGTTGAAATTGGTATTTCATACTCATGCCCGTTTCGAGAGGTATGAGACCTCTGACAGTACTTTGCCTACAAGATGGAGGAGAATAGCTCAACAAGTGAGCATGTGCTCAGATTGTCTGGGTACTACAATTGCTTGAATCAAGTGGGAGTTAATCTTCCAGATAAGATAGTGATTGACAGAGTTCTCTAGTCACCATCACCAAGTTACTAGAACTTCGTGATGAACTATAATATGCAAGGGATAACGGAAACGATTCCCAAGCTCTTCGTGATGCTGAAATCGACGAAGGTAGAAATCAAGAAAAGCATCAAGTGTTGATGGTTGACAAGACCACTAGTTTCAAGAAAAAGAGCAAAGGGAAGAAGGGGAACTTCAAGAAGAACGGCAAGCAAGTTGCTGTTCAAGTGAAGAAGCCCAAGTCTGGACCTAAGCCTGAGACTAAGTGCTTCTACTGCAAAGGGACTGGTCACTGGAAGCGGAACTGCCCCAAGTATTTGGCGGATAAGAAGGATGGCAAAGTGAACAAAGGTATATTTGATATACATGTTATTGATGTGTACTTTACTAGTGTTAATAGCAACCCCTCAGTATTTGATACTAGTTCAGTTGCTAAGATTAGTAACTCGAAACGGGAGTTGCAGAATGAACAGAGACTGGTTAAGGGTTAAGTGACGATGTGTGTTGGAAGTGGTTCCAAGATAGATATGATCATCATCGCACACTCCCTACACTTTCGGGATTAGTGTTGAACCTAAATAAGTGTTATTTGGTGTTTGCGTTGAGCATGAATATGATTTGATCATGTTTATTGCAATACGGTTATTCATTTAAGTTAGAGAATAATTGTTGTTCTGTTTACATGAATAAAACCTTCTATGGTGATACACCCAATGAAAATGGTTTGTTGGATCTCGATCGTAGTGATACATATATTCATAATATTGAAGCCAAAAGATGCAAAGTTAATAATGATAGTGCACCTTATTTGTGGCACTGCCGTTTAGGTCATATTGGTGTAAAGCGCGTGAATAAACTCCATGATGATGGGATTTTGGAATCACTCGATTATGAATCACTTGATGCTTGCGAACCATGCCTTATGGGCAAGATGACTAAGACTCCGTTCTCCGGAACAATGGAGCGAGCAACTGACTTATTGGAAATAATACATACTAATGTATGTGATCCGATGAGTGTTGAGGCTCACGGCGGGTATCGTTATTTTCTGACCTTCACAAATGATTTGAGCAGATATGGGTATATCTACTTGATGAAACATAAGGCTGAAACATTTGAAAAGTTCATATAATTTCAGAGTGAAGTGGAAAATCATCGTAACAAGAAAATAAAGTTTCTACGATCTGATCGTGGAGGAGAATATTTGAGTTACGAGTTTGGTCTTCATTTGAAACAATGGGGAATAGTTTCGCAACTCACGCCACCTGGAACACCACAGCGTAATGGTGTGTCCGAACATCGTAACCGTACTTTATTAGATATGGTGCAATCTATGATGTCTCTTACCGATTTACCACTATCATTTTGGGGTTATGCATTAGATACAGCTGCATTCACGTTAAATAGGGCACTATCTAAATGCGTTGAGACGACACCATATGAACTGTGGTTTGGCAAGAAACCAAAGTTGTCATTTCTTAAAGTTTGGGGTTGCAATGCTTATGTGAAAAAGTTTCAACCTGATAAGCTCAAACCCAAATCGGAGAAATGTGTCTTCATAGGATACCCAAAGAAGACAGTTGGGTACACCTTCTATCACAGATCTGAAGGCAAGACATTCATTGCCAAGAATGGATCCTTTCTAGAGAAGGGGTTTCCCTCGAAAGAAGTGAGTGGGAGGAAAGTAGAACTTGATGAGGTAACTGTACCTGCTCCCTTATAGGAAAGTAGTTCATCACAGAAACCGGTTCCTGTGACATCTACACCAATTAGTGAGGAAGCTAATGATATTGATCATGAAACTTCAGATCAAATTACTACTGAACTTCGTAGGTCAACCAGAGTAAGATCCGCACCAGAGTGGTACGTAATCCTATTCTGGAGGTCATGTTACTTGACCAAAGCGAACCTACGAACTATGAAGAAGCGATGGTGAGCCAAGATTCCGCAAAATGGCTTGAGGCCATGAAATCTAAGATGGGATCCATGTATGAGAACAAAGTGTGGACTTTGCTTGACTTGCCCGATGATCGGCAAGCCATAGAGAATAAATGGATCTTCAAGAAGAAGACCGACGCTGACGGTAATGTTACTGTCTATAAAGCTTGACTTGTTGCAAAAGGTTTTCGACAAGTTCAAGGGGTTGACTACGATCAGACTTTCTCACCCGTAGCGATGCTTAAGTCTGTCCGAATCATGTTAGAAAATTGCCGCATTTTATGATTATGAAATTTGGCAAATGGATGTCAAAACTGCATTCCTGAATGGATTTCTGGAAGAAGAGTTGTATGTGATGCAACCAGAAGGTTTTGTCGATCCAAAGGGAGCTAACAAAGTGTGCAAGCTCCAGCGATCCATCTATGGACTGGTGCAAGCATCTCGGAGTTGGAATATACGCTTTGATGAGTTGATCAAAGCATATTGTTTTATACGGACTTGCGGTGAAGCCTGTATTTACAAGAAAGTGAGTGGTGTAGGGGAACGTAGTAATTTCAAAAAAATTCTACGCACACGCAAGATTATGATGATGCATAGCAACGAGAGGGGAGAGTGTTGTCCACGTACCCTCGTAGACCGAAAGCGGAAGCGTTAACACAACGCGGTTGATGTAGTCGTACGTCTTCACGATCCGACCGATCAAGTACCGAACGCACGGCACCCCGAGTTCAGCACACGTTCAGCTCGATGACGTCCCTCGAAGTCCGATCCAGCTGAGTGTTGAGGGAGAGTTTCGTCAGCACGACGGCGTGGTGACAATGTTGATGTTCTACCGACGCAGGGCTTCGCCTAAGCACCGCTACGATATTATCGAGGTGCAATATGGTGGAGGGGGCACCGCACACGGCTAAGAGATCAATGATCAATTGTCTGTTTAGAGGTGCCCCCTGCCCCCGTATATAAAGGAGCAAGGGGGGTTCGGCCGGCCAAGGGGAGAGGCGCGCCAGGAGGAGTCCTACTCCTACCGGGAGTAGGACTCCCCCCTTTTCCATGTTGGACTAGGAGAGAGAGGGGGAAGAGGTGGAGGGGAGGAAGGAAAGGGGGGGCGCCGCCCCCCTCTCCTTGTCCTATTCAGATTGGGGGGGCGGGGCATGCGGCCCTGCCATGGCCTCCTCTCCTCTCTTCCACCTAGGCCCACTAAGGCCCATTAAGTTACCGGGGGGTTCCGGTAACCTCCCGGTACTCCGGAAAAATCCCGATTTCACCCGGAACACTTCCGATGTCCAAACATAGGCTTCCAATATATCAATCTTTATGTCTCGACCATTTCGAGACTCCTCGTCATGACCGTGATCACATCCGGGACTCCGAACAACCTTCGGTACATCAAAACATATATACTCATAATATAACTGTCATCGTAACGTTAAGCGTGCGGACCCTACGGGTTCGAGAACTATGTAGACATGACCGAGACACCTCTCCGGTCAATAACCAATAGCGGAACCTGGATGCTCATATTGGTTCCCACATATTCTACGAAGATCTTTATCGGTCAGACCGCATAACAACATACGTTGTTCCCTTTGTCATCGGTATGTTACTTGCCCGAGATTCGATCGTCGATATCTCGATACCTAGTTCAATCTCGTTACCGGCAAGTCTCTTTACTCGTTCCGTAATACATCATCCCGTAACTAACTCATTAGTCACAATGCTTGCAAGGCTTATAGTGATGTGTATTACTGAGTGGGCCCAGAGATACCTCTCCGACAATCGGAGTGACAAATCCTAATCTCGAAATACGCCAACCCAGCAAGTACCTTTGGAGACACCTGTAGAGCACCTTTATAATCACCCAGTTACGTTGTGACGTTTGGTAGCACACAAAGTGTTCCTCCGGTAAACGGGAGTTGCATAATCTCATAGTCATAGGAACATGTATAAGTCATGAAGAAAGGAATAGCAACATACTAAACGACCGAGTGCTAAGCTAACGGAATGGGTCAAGTCAATCACATCATTCTCCTAATGATGTGATCCCGTTAATCAAATGACAACTCATGTCTATGGCTAGGAAACATAACCATCTTTGATCAACGAGCTAGTCAAGTAGAGGCATACTAGTGACACTCTGTTTGTCTATGTATTCACACATGTATTATGTTTCCGGTTAATACAATTATAGCATGAATAATAAACATTTATCATGATATAAGGAAATAAATAATAACTTTATTATTGCCTCTAGGGCATATTTCCTTCAGTCTCCCACTTGCACTAGAGTCAATAATCTAGATTACACAGTAATGATTCTTACACCCATGGAGTCTTCGTGCTGATCATGTTTTGCTCGTGGAAGAGGCTTAGTCAACGGGTCTGCAACATTCAGATCCGTATGTATCTTGCAAATTTCAATGTCTCCCACCTGGACTAAATCCCGGATGGAATGGAAGCGTCTTTTGATGTGCTTGGTTCTCTTGTGAAATCTGGATTCCTTTGCTAAGGAAATTGCACCAGTATTGTCACAAAAGATTTTCATTGGTCCCGATGCACTAGGTATGACACCTAGATCGGATATGAACTCCTTCATCCAGACTCCTTCATTTGCTGCTTCCGAAGCAGCTATGTACTCCGCTTCACACGTAGATCCCGCCACGACACTTTGCTTAGAACTGCACCAACTGACAGCTCCACCGTTCAATGTAAACACGTATCCGATTTCCGATTTAGAATCGTCCGGATCAGTGTCAAAGCTTGCATCAACGTAACCATTTACGATGAGCTCTTTGTCACCTCCATAAATGAGAAACATATCCTTAGTCCTTTTCAGGTATTTTAGGATGTTCTTGACCGCTGTCCAGTGATCCACTCCTGGATTACTTTGGTACCTCCCTGCTAAACTTATAGCAAGGCACACATCAGGTCTGGTACACAGCATTGCATACATGATAGAGCCTATGGCTGAAGCATAGGGAACATCTTTCATCTTCTCTCTATCTTCTGCAGTGGTCGGGCATTGAGTCTTACTCAATCTCACACCCTGTAGTACAGGCAAGAACCCTTTCTTTGCTTGATCCATTTTGAACTTCTTCAAAACTTTTTCAAGGTATGTGCTTTGTGAAAGTCCAATTAAGCGTCTTGATCTATCTCTATAGATCTTGATGCCTAATATATATGCAGCTTCACCGAGGTCTTTCATTGAAAAACTCTTATTCAAGTATCCCTTTATGCTATCCAGAAATTCTATATCATTTCCAATTAGCAATATGTCATCCACATATAATATCAGAAATGCTACTGACTTCCCACTCACTTTCTTGTAAATACAGGCTTCTCCAAAAGTCTGTATAAAACCAAATGCTTTGATCACACTATCAAAGCGTTTATTCCAACTCCGAGAGGCTTGCACCAGTCCATAAATGGATCGCTGGAGCTTGCACACTTTGTTAGCTCCCTTTGGATCGACAAAACCTTCCGGTTGCATCATATACAACTCTTCTTCCAGAAATCCATTCAGGAATGCAGTTTTGACATCCATTTGCCAAATTTCATAATCATAAAATGCGGCAATTGCTAACATGATTCGGACAGACTTGAGCATCACTACGGGTGAGAAGGTCTCATCGTAGTCAATCCCTTGAACTTGTCGAAAACCTTTCGCAACAAGTCGAGCTTTATAGATAGTAACATTACCGTCAGCGTCAGTCTTCTTCTTGAAGATACATTTATTTTCAATAGCTTGCCGATCATCGGGCAAGTCAACCAAAGTCCATACTTTGTTCTCATACATGGATCCCATCTCGGATTTCATGGCCTCAAGCCATTTTGCGGAATCTGGGCTCACCATCGCTTCTTCATAGTTTGTAGGTTCGTCATGGTCTAGTAACATAACCTCCAGAACAGGATTACCGTACCACTCTGGTGCGGATCTTAATCTGGTTGACCTACGAGGTTCAGTAATAACTTGATCTGAAGTTTCATGATCATTATCATTAACTTCCTCACTAATTGGTGTAGGTGTCACAGAAATTGGTTTCTGTGATGATCTACTTTCCAATAAGGGAGCAGGTACAGTTACCTCATCAAGTTCTAGTTTCCTCCCACTCACTTCTTTCGAGAGAAACTCCTTCTCTAGAAAGGATCCATTCTTAGCAAAGAATGTCTTGCCTTCGGATCTGTGATAGAAGGTGTACCCAACAGTCTCCTTTGGGTATCCTATGAATACACATTTCTCCGATTTAGGTTCGAGCTTATCAGGTTGAAGTTTATTCACATAAGCATCGCAACCCCAAACTTTAAGAAACGACAACTTTGGTTTCTTGCCAAACCATAGTTCATTAGGCATCGTCTCAACGGATTTCGATGGTGCCCTATTTAGAGTGAATGCAACCGTCTCTAAAGCATAACCCCAAAACGATAGCGGTAAATCAGTAAGAGACATCATAGATCGCACCATATCTAGTAAAGTACGATTACGACGTTCGGACACACCATTACGCTGTGGTGTTCCTGGTGGCGTGAGTTGCGAAACTATTCCGCATTGTTTCAAATGTAGGCCAAACTCGTAACTCAAATATTCTCCACCACGATCTGATCGTAGAAACTTTATTTTCTTGTTACGATGATTTTCAACTTCGCTCTGAAATTCTTTGAACTTTTCAAATGTTTCAAACTTATGTTTCATTAAGTAGATATACCCATATCTGCTCAAATCATCTGTGAAGGTGAGAAAATAACGATATCCGCTACGAGCCTCAATATTCATCGGACCACATACATCTGTATGTATGATTTCCAACAAATCAGTTGCTCTCTCCATAGTTCCGGAGAACGGTGTTTTAGTCATCTTGCCCATGAGACACGGTTCGCAAGTACCAAGTGATTCATAATCAAGTGATTCCAAAAGTCCATCAGTATGGAGTTTCTTCATGCGCTTTATACCGATATGACCTAAACGCCAGTGCCACAAATAAGTTGCACTATCATGATCAACTCTGCATCTTTTGGCTTCGACATTATGAATATGTGTGTCACTACTACCGAGATTCATTAAAAATAGACCACTCTTCAAGGGTGCATGACCATAAAAGATATTACTCATATAAATAGAACAACCATTATTCTCTGATTTAAATGAATAACCGTCTCGCATCAAACAAGATCCAGATATAATGTTCATGCTCAACGCTGGCACCAAATAACAATTATTTAGGTCTAATACTAATCCCGAAGGTAGATGTAGAGGTAGCGTGCCGACGGCGATCACATCGACTTTGGAACCGTTTCCCATGCGCATCGTCACCTCGTCCTTGGCCAGTGTTCGCTTAATCCGTACTCCCTGTTTCGAGTTGCAAATATTAGCAACAGAACCAGTATCAAATACCCAGGTGCTACTGCGAGCTCTGGTAAGGTACACATCAATAACAAGTATATCACATCTACCTTTGTTCACCTTGCCATCCTTCTTATCCGCCAAATACTTGGGGCAGTTCCGCTTCCAGTGACCAGTCTGCTTGCAGTAGAAGCACTCAGTCTCAGGCTTAGGTCCAGATTTGGGTTTCTTCTCCTGTTCTTCTTGAAGTTCCCCTTTTTCTTCCCTTTGCCCTTTTTCTTGAAAGTAGTGGTCTTATTGACCATCAACACTTGATGCTCCTTTTTGATTTCTACCTCCGCTGCCTTTAGCATTGCGAAGAGCTCGGGAATTGTCTTATTCATCCCTTGCATGTTATAGTTCATCACGAAGCTCTTGTAGCTTGGTGGCAGTGATTGAAGAATTCTGTCAATGACGCTATCATCCGGAAGGTTAACTCCCAGTTGAATCAAGTGATTATTATACCCAGACATTTTGAGTATATGCTCACTGACAGAACTATTCTCTTCCATCTTGCAGCTGTAGAACTTATTGGAGACTTCATATCTCTCAATCCGGGCATTTGCTTGAAATATTAACTTCAACTCCTGGAACATCTCATACGCTCCATGACGTTCAAAACATCGTTGAAGACCCGGTTCTAAGCCGTAAAGCATGGCACACTGAACTATCGAGTAGTCATCAGCTTTGCTCTGCCAGAGGTTCATAACTTCTGGTGTTGCTCTTGCGGCAGGCCTGGCACCCAGCGGTGCTTCCAGGACGTAATTCTTCTATGCAGCAATGAGGATAATCCTCAAGTTACGGACCCAGTCCGTGTAATTGCTACCATCATCTTTTAACTTTGCTTTCTCAAGGAACGCATTAAAATTCAACGGAACAACAGCACGGGCCATCTATCTACAATTAACATAGACAAGCAAGATACTATCAGGTACTAAGTTCATGATAAATTTAAGTTCTATTAATCATATACTTAAGAACTCCCACTTAGATAGACATCCCTCTAATCACCTAAGTGATTACGTGATCCAAATCAACTAAACCATAACCGATCATCACGTGAAATGGAGTAGATTTCAATGGTGAACATCACTATGTTGATCATATCTACTATATGATTCACGCTCGACCTTTCGGTCTCAGTGTTCCGAGGCCATATCTGCATATGCTAGGCTCGTCAAGTTTAACCTGAGTATTCTGCGTGTGCAAAACTGGCTTGCACCCGTTGTAGATGGATGTAGAGCTTATCACACCCGATCATCACGTGGTGTCTGAGCACGACGAACTTTGGCAACGGTGCATACTCAGGGAGAACACTTTTATCTTGAAATTTTAGTGAGAGATCATCTTATAATGCTACCGTCAATCAAAGCAAGATAAGATGCATAAAAGATAAACATCACATGCAATCAATATAAGTGATATGATATGGCCATCATCATCTTGTGCTTGTGATCTCCATCTCCGAAGCACCGTCATGATCACCATCGTCACCGGCGCGACACCTTGATCTCCATCGTAGCATCGTTGTCGTCTCGCCAACTATTGCTTTTACGACTATCGCTACCGCTTAGTGATAAAGTAAAACAATTACATGGCGATTGCATTGCATACAATAAAGCGACAACCATATGGCTCCTGCCAGTTGCCGATAACTCGGTTACAAAACATGATCATCTCATACAATAAAATATAGCATCATGTCTTGACCATATCACATCACAACATGCCCTGCAAAAACAAGTTAGACGTCCTCTACTTTGTTGTTGCAAGTTTTACGTGGCTGCTACGGGCTTAGCAAGAACCGTTCTTACCTACGCATCAAAACCACAATGATAGTTTGTCAAGTTGGTGCTGTTTTAACCTTCGCAAGGACCGGGCGTAGCCACACTCGGTTCAACTAAAGTGAGAGAGACAGACACCCTCCAGTCACCTTTAAGCAACGAGTGCTCGCAACGGTGAAACCAGTCTCGCGTAAGCGTACGCGTAATGTCGGTCCGGGCCGCTTCATCTCACAATACCGCTGAACCAAAATATGACATGCTGGTAAGCAGTATGACTTATATCGCCCACAACTCACTTGTGTTCTACTCGTGCATATAACATCAACGCATAAAACCAGGCTCTGATACCACTGTAGGGGAACGTAGTAATTTCAAAAAAATTCTACGCACACGCAAGATCATGATGATGCATAGCAACGACAGGGGAGAGTGTTGTCCACGTACCCTCGTAGACTGAAAGCGGAAGCGTTAACACAACGCGGTTGATGTAGTCGTACGTTTTCACGATCCGACCGATCAAGTACCGAACGCACGGCACCTCCGAGTTCAGCACACGTTCAGCTCGATGACGTCCCTCGAACTCCGATCCAGCCGAGTGTTGAGGGAGAGTTTTGTCAGCACGACGGCGTGGTGACAATGTTGATGTTCTACCGATGCAGGGCTTCGCCTAAGCACCGCTACGATATTATCGAGGTGTAATATGGTGGAGGGGGGCACCGCACACGGCTAAGAGATCAATGATCAATTGTCTGTTTAGAGGTGCCCCCTGCCCCCGTATTTAAAGGAGCAAGGGGGGGTTCGGCCGGCCAAGGGGAGAGGCGCGTCAGGAGGAGTCCTACTCCTACCGGGAGTAGGACTCCCCCCTTTTCCATGTTGGACTAGGAGAGAGAGGGGGAAGAGGTGGAGGGGAGGAAGGAAAGGGGGGGGGCGCCGCCCCCCTCTCCTTGTCCTATTCGGATTGGGGGGAGGGGCGTGCGGCCCTGCCCTGACCTCCTCTCCTCTCTTCCACCTAGGCCCACTAAGGCCCATTAAGTTACCGGGGGGTTCCGGTAACCTCCCGGTACTCCGGAAAAATCCCGATTTCACCCGGAACACTTCCGATGTCCAAACATAGGCTTCCAATATATCAATCTTTATGTCTCGACCATTTCGAGACTCCTCGTCATGTCCGTGATCACATCCGGGACTCCGAACAACCTTCGGTACATCAAAACATATAAACTCATAATATAAATGTCATCGTAACGTTAAGCGTGCGGACCCTACAGGTTCGAGAACTATGTAGACATGACCGAGACACCTCTCCGGTCAATAACCAATAGCGGAACCTGGATGCTCATATTGGTTCCCACATATTCTACGAAGATCTTTATCAGTCAGACCGCATAACAACATACGTTGTTCCCTTTGTCATCGGTATGTTACTTGCCCGAGATTTGATCGTCGGTATCTCGATACCTAGTTCAATCTCGTTACCGGCAAGTCTCTTTACTCGTTCCGTAATACATCATCCCGCAACTAACTCATTAGTCACAATGCTTGCAAGGCTTATAGTGATGTGTATTACTGAGTGGGCCCAGAGATACCTCTCCGACAATCGGAGTGACAAATCCTAATCTCAAAATACGCCAACCCAGCAAGTACCTTTGGAGACACCTGTAGAGCACCTTTATAATCACCCAGTTATGTTGTGACGTTTGGTAGCACCCTAAGTGTTCCTCCGGTAAACGGGAGTTGCATAATCTCATAGTCATAGGAACATGTATAAGTCATGAAGAAAGCAATAGCAACATACTAAACGATCGAGTGCTAAGCTAACGGAATGGGTCAAGTCAATCACATCATTATCCTAATGATGTGATCCCGTTAATCAAATGACAACTCATGTCTATGGCTAGGAAACATAACCATCTTTGATCAACGAGCTAGTCAAGTAGAGGCATACTAGTGACACTCTGTTTGTCTATGTATTCACACATGTATTATGTTTCCGGTTAATACAATTCTAGCATGAATAATAAACATTTATCATGATATAAGGAAATAAATAATAACTTTATTATTGCCTCTAGGGCATATTTCCTTCAAGTGGGAGCTGTGTAGCATTTCTGATATTATATGTGGATGACATATTGCTGATTGGAAATGATATAGAATTTCTGGATAGCATAAAAGGATACTTGAATAAGAGTTTTTCAATGAAAGACCTCGGTGAAGCTGCTTACATATTAGGCATCAAGATCTATAGAGATAGATCAAGACGCTTGATAGGACTTTCACAAAGCACATACCTTGACAAAGTTTTGAAGAAGTTCAAAATGGATCAAGCAAAGAAAGAGTTCTTGCCTATGTTACAAGGTGTGAAATTGAGTAAGACTCAAAACCCGACCACGGTAGAAAATAGAAAGAGAATGAAAAGTCATTCCCTATGCCTCAGTCATAGGTTATATAAAGTATGCTATGCTGTGTACCAGACCTATTGTGTACCTCACCAAGAGTTAGGCAAGAGGGTACAATAGTGATCTAGGAGTAGATCACTGGACAGCGGTCAAAAATTGTCCTTAGTGGAATAAGGAAATATTTCTCGGTTATGGAGGTGATAAAGAGTTCGTCGTAAAGAGCTATGTCGATGCAAGCTTTGACACCGATCTGGATGACTCTAAGTCTTGATCTAGATACATATTGAAAGTGGGAGCTATGTAGCGACCCGACCCGAAATCAGTCAAGTCTCTGTGTAGCTGTACCATCCCAGGATCATGCTGGCACACACAGTACATTGATGCAAAGATTCAAAGTTCAATCACACCTGAATTTATTACACGATTCTCATATCGAGTCTTTATTATATCATAATAAATTCGGCCGAAGGCCAACTCATGAGAAATAAACTAAATAAAGCTGCGGAAGCGTAGACGAATAGCGAGTCCATCCGACTCCATAGGGCAATCGCCAAGCGTGGATCGTAGCCTCACTCCTGATCGGAAAATTCCTCTGCAACATAAGACGTTGCAGCCGTGTAGGTCAGCATTTTGAATATGCCGGCAAGTCATGAAGAGAGAACAACAGTAAAATTACTAATACTATATGCAATTTGGCTGTGGGGCTCTAAGTTTCATTGTTTTGCGAAAAAGCCGGTTTTTCCCTACAACAAGGACTTGTTTGCAATTACTACAAAATTGTTGGTAGTTATTGAGGTGGTTCCGCCAACCAATGTCTCGTTCCCAATTATTAAATAACCCCCCTCAATTAATTTATTAAGTTCAGTGTTGAGATATCCGAAATACTCCAATTCCAGAGGCTCATTTGTCCGTAACCGGGGACACGGCTAATCGATTAGGTTGTTACTCTGCAGAGGTTTGTGCACTTTACCCGCAAGAATCGTTCCCTCCTTTAAGTCTTTGCACTGCCTGGTGTTTGAAGACGGGACGAACGAAACAGGGTCTTCCGAAGAGTTCCTCTGGGCCACTGCCGGTGCCCATCCAATCCTACCGTTCTTCTACATCTCGTAGCACCGTCCGGCCAGAGTCACTCCTAGGGTCGACCAAGCCAGAGCCCATAATGGCTTGCGGCTGCACAGGTAAGCTTCCGGTCAATGGGGTATCCATCCGTCTCTTCGTGGCTGGGTGAAGCTTTCCGCAAGATGTCATGGCGCTTCTCCATGCATCCCGGCCATCCACTGGTTTCTCCAGGGTGCCCGTCAACCGTCCTCCACCCAGTAGTGAATTTTGAAGTCCATCTTAAGCTTGATGTCATGGGGTTTTCATCATCTTGACTCTCGCATCTCCCTTATGAATCACTCAACCAACCCCGTCTACGAGCATAGCAAAATAAACTACATCGTCCCGGGCATCGGTAACAAGGGAGAAGGGTTCATCCTACCTCATGATACTACTCAAGAACATAACTTAACAAAATTCTCCTACTGCATGCATGGTGGGGAGGTATAACTCTAATGCAATAAAATCATAGGTATTGTAAAAACATGATCAAATGACTTGCCTGGCTGACGGTCTTCGAAAGCTAGCGACTCGTAATAGCAGGCTTCGCACTTCGGGAATTCTACCGAGTCAAACAATAGCACAAATAAGTATAGCACAATATAACATACAGCAAGTTGAAGTAAAACACCCAAGCACTCAAACCAAAACCAAAGAAAAACTCGGAGAAAGCAAATCAAGGTTTTCATCATATCAAGCAACAACTAAGAAATAGTTTTACACAACTAAAACTTTTCTTAACAGAACCTAAGCATTGGTTTTGCTAACTAACAGAAGGGAAAACATCATACAAACTAGTAGCAAAAAGAATCACATCAAAAGCTATTATAGAACTCCTATTATACCTAAAACAATCCTAGCAAAGAAAATAAAAAAATTATTTTACCGTAAATAAAAGTTCCTCCACTATAGCTACAGAAACTAATCAAAAATAAACTATAACATAATAAAAATAAAATTATTTACTAACTAGAACAGTAGGAAAACAGTAGCTAGCTAAATAAAAAAGAAACTTGATTTCGACATAAAACTAATTTTTTATTTAATCTAAAAATACCCAAACAAGTTCCTACTGCTAGGCATGGTCAAAACTAAGCAGTAGAAAAAAGAATCACTAAAAATAATAATCCTAACTCAATTTATGGCAGAAAAACTAATCTGTCTAAATCTAATATAAAACTATTTCTAATAATTTAAACATGGCTAAACATATTTTCTACAGAAACTACAACAAATTTGCAAACTAACAAAAAAAGAATCAACTAAAAATAATAAATAACCTAAAAGATATAGATTTTTCAAGATTGGAACTATTCTGCTAAAACAGAAAAGAAAACTAAAAAGAAAAAAAAACTAATCTAGCGCTACTGGGCCGAAACAGCGTGCGTGCTAAGCTAAACAGCTCCTAAGCGTTAAATAACTTATATGTCTACGGGCTAACAGAAATAACCGTTCGGCCGGTCCAACTAAACCGCAACTTAAAATAAACCAATCTAAACCGATCCACTAAAGAAAAACCAAACTCTTCGATCTAATCTAATCTAACGCGTCGGTTTGAGATCGGACGGCTGCGGGTAACTCCGGCAACTTACAGAGAGTTCGACGGCGACGGTGACTCGGGAGACGACGGCACGGTGGCTCCGGCGATCGGGGAGGTAGGAGGAGTGGCCGGGGCGGTGTGGCGGAGCGAGGGCGTCGTCGGGGTGGTCTTGGTTGAGCTCAGGGGCGACTGGAGCGGCGGGGACGAGGCGGTGCAGAGCCCGGTGCTCTGCAGCTCCGGGGGGCGGCGAACGAGCTCAGGGGCGACGGCTTCGGGGGCTCCTGGACAGGGAGATGATGTCAAGGAGGTGCGTCAAGAAGTTGAGGTTCTGGTGGAGTAGCTTGAATGGGAAGGGGGGTGCTCACCGGTGGCAGAAACGGCGGCGAACCAAGGCGGCGGCGGCGAGATGCATTCGGCGAGGGCGCGAGCTACGGGTGGAGTTGAGCTTAGGGTTTTAGGGGGGATCGAGAGAAGAGGGAGCTGGGTTTATATAGGGCATCAACTTGGGCAAGGGGGCGTCTCGGGATCGTGATCCCGTGGAACTCGGACGCGGCGGCGGCGGCGAACGCGCTCTGGCGCGGTGTCGTGGGCGAGGGGTTAGGGATAGGGTGGGGCCGATGGGTCAGTGAGGGAGAGAGAGATCGAGAGAGAGGGAGCGCGATCGGGCGACCGAGGGCGAGGGGGTTCGGGCATCGGGCGCTGGGGGCAGGCCGGCTCGGCGTCGGTGGGCTGCGCTCGGCGCTGGCTGGGCCGGTTGGCCTGGCTGGCGCCTGGGGCTTTCCCCCTTTTTTTTGAATTAGAGGGAAGGAAAAATATAGAAAAAATATATATTATTTTTATATAGGACATATATATCAAAATTCTCAGGGGAATTAATCCTACAACGTGGACATTTTTCCAGAGGTAAAACTCAAACTAAAAAAAAAACAATTTCTGGAAATCCCAAATAAAATTCAAATTTGAATTCAAACTTTTTCGCAATACATTTCTTCTGACATTTTTGAGTGTCATGTTAGCTCCTCTCATACTTTTGATCAAGTATTTGTCAGGGATATTTGAAATAAATTTCAATGCCAAATCAAGTTCAAATTCACAACAAAAACTCAACTGCCTCTGAAATTTTGAAATGCCACTCAATTTCAATCAAAATGCATAGATGCTTAGCTAATAATTGTAAAACATTCCAAATTGAAAATTTGGGATGTTACAAGCTATTAGCTAGAGTAGCTCCGTGTAGAGCATTGTAGACATAGAAATTTGCAAAATGCTTACGGATCTGAATGTGACAGACCCGTTGACTAAAATTATCTCACAAGCAAAACATGATCACACCTTAGTACTCTTGGGGTATTAATCACATAGCAATGTGAACTAGATTACTGACTCTAGTAAACCCTTTTGGGTGTTGGTCACATATCGATGTGAACTATGGGTGTTAACCACATAAAGATGTGAACTATTGATGTTAAATCACATGGCGATGTGAACTAGATTATTGACTCTAGTGCAAGTGGGAGACTGAAGGAAATATGCCATAGAGCCAATAATAAATTTATTATTTATTTCCTTATTTCATGATAAATGTTTATTATTCATGCTAGAATTGTATTAACCGGAAACTTGATACATGTGTGAATACATAGACAAAACAGTGTGTCACTAGTATGCCTCTACTTGACTAGCTCGTTGAATCAAAGATGGTTAAGTTTCCTAGCCATAGACATGAGTTGTCATTTGATTAACGGGATCACATCATTAGAGAATGATGTGATTGACTTGACCCATTCCGTTAGCTTAGCACTTGATCGTTTAGTGTGTTGCTATTGCTTTCTTCATGACTTATACACGTTCCTATGACTATGAGATTATGCAACTCCCGAATACCGGAGGAACACTTTGTGTGCTACCAAACGTCACAACGTAACTCGGTGATTATAAAGATGCTCTACAGGTGTCTCCAATGGTACTTGTTGAGTTGGCATATATCAAGAATAGGATTTGTCACTCCGATTGTCGGAGAGGTACCTCTGGGCCCTCTCCGTAATGCACATCACTATAAGCCTTGCAAGCAATGTGATTAATGAGTTAGTTGCGGGATGATGCATTACGTAACGAGTAAAGAGACTTGCCGGTAACGAGATTGAACTAGGTATTGAGATACCGACGATCGAATCTTGGGCAAGTAACATACCGATGACAAAGGGAACAACGTATGTTGTTATGCGGTTTGACCGATAAAGATCTTCGTAGAATATGTGGGAGCCAATATGAGCATCCAGGTTCCGCTATTGGTTATTGACCGGAAACTTGTCTCGGTCATGTCTTGTCAGGACCGGATTTTTGGGATATTAATTCTCCAGAAAATGGCCCGTGTGCCCACCAGCCCCAGGATTACTGTTAGCTAATGAGGCACCAACTTGATACAAGAATTCCAAGCAAAGTACAAAATATGTAGTACAAGACCATTGTGGCCTAGGAGTACAACACTTGGTTTCTAGTGGTTGATGGCGGAAGTGGTTTGTGGTACATCTGCGTCTATGGGACTCCATTTCCCACAAGAACAGCTTACCAGGATAACTCCTATCTTCGCGAGGCTGCTATCGTCATTGCGTAGGTTCCGGGGCTATCATCGCGATGCTTATCTCCAAGCACCGAATCTGGCCAAGACAATAGCCAGGGACAAGCCAGTGAGTATGTTTGAATGTACTCGCAAACATTAAGAACACGGGTATAATATAACAAGGGATAATCATGCTCCGAAATATTTATGATCATAACATCTGTCACGAAATAAACGATATCCGTGATGCACGCATGCAGGTAAAATATGAACATGCAATATGGGAGTAGAAATAGAATGCATTGATCGAATGTCTGGAATGACTCCTCGAAAGGGTGCAAAAGAAATTAACAATGCCGCAGTCGGGCGTCTGAGCGACACCACATAAAGGGCTTATAAAGAATAATTAAATAACAAGCATGCCGCAGTCGGGCGTCTGAGCGACACCACATAAAGGGCTTATAAGGAATAATTAAATAACAAGCATGCCGCAGTCGGGCGTCTGAGCGACACCACAGAGAGGGCTTATAAAGAATAATTAAATAACAAGCATGCCGCAGTCGGGCGTCTGAGCGACACCACATAAAGGGCTTATAAGGAATAATTAAATAACAAGCATGCCGCAGTCGGGCGTCTGAGCGACACCACAGAGAGGGCTTATAAGGAATAATTAAATAACAAGCATGCCGTAGTCGGGCGTCTGAGCGACACCACAGAGAGGGCTTATAAAGAATAATTAAATAACAAACATGCCACAGTCGGGCGTCTGAGCGACACCACAGAGAGGGCTTATGTAAGAATAATCATAGTGAATATCCAGGAGGTAGAACTGTCCCAGGGATACTCAATAAAATAAATAATGTAAATGGTTAGTCCATAATAATAATAAACATAATCCTCATATGTCACAGGTCATAAACAATATCTAGTCTAGCCGTTTCTCCATCCGAAGACCGTCACTAGATTCTAGTTTAGCCGTTTCTCCATCCGAACACCGTTACTATGATCCAGTTTAGCCGTGTCTCCATCCGAAAACCGTCACTAGACCCATCTCAGACTGAAGTACTTATCCATGAACATGGTTATCCGAATGGATATAACCTCTGCAGAGGGTGTACTCTTTACCCACGAGTAACGGATTTATTTAGTCCATCGGGACTAATTCCGCCTACGGGCTTTTAATTGAAAACACGCCTGACCTGCACACACCAGCTTAACTTACCGGTGTCTGGAATCACCCACAACACCTGTCAAGCCAAACTCTAAGTGGGGAGGCTACAACCTCGACGTAGCATGGGATCAAATTTATATCGCGCGCTCTAAGGGGTGCCCCCTCTCGGTCCCAACCGGAAACACCCATGCCCCCGGACCAGGTGGCATGCCTACCGGAGGCCTCTGGTATCTTCCACCATGGCCTCTCTGTACGGTGTGTGCCTTGGTAAGGGGTTGACAACTTACTGAACCGTACCCTACCTGCGGCAGGGACAAGTGGTAGAACAAAACAAGAAGGGGAAGTTACTGAACAAGACTCGACTTATGGCCGACTCAGGAGGTCCAAGCATTCTCCATAAGACAAATATATTTCCATTAACAGATAAAGTCACCACCCATCAAACCTCACCATGCCATACCGGACACACTCGTCTCGACGAGGAACTAGGGACAACTCGTGTCTACCCAAGACAGCGACCTTCCCGGCTTTCTTCCGGTATGCATGAAAAGCTCACGAGGATGACTACTATCATCAGCATGACCATTACTACCAGCAAAGAATCTCCATTGTGCATTCATGCGAATGATTTTTATCATCACATAAAAATAACGTATGCTCCAAGTCAAGTGGTGTTGTAACCGTATCAAAACACCTCACAAAACATTATGCCAGAGTTCAGAATGCTTGCCTTCAAGTGTATGCATGTGGGGGTGCACTTTTTGAAGGTTGCCTTTTTCTCCAAAATCCTATTTTGAGAAATATTCAAATAACACATATTTCAAAAACAGTACAAAAAGTTGTCCCAAATATTTTTGAAATAAATCTTAAATAAACTAGATGAAATTTCAGAGAGGTAGGAAAAAGAATCAACTCATTTGGAGTTTTATTTAAAAAGATATAGCCAGTCAAAGATTAGTCAAAGTTCTGTTTTAATAAAATCAGAAAAAGAAAACGCTTCGGGGGAGAATACGCTTTCGAAGCAGGGGACACGTACTCGGGACTTTGCGCTATCACTTAACCAGAGTGGACGGGCGCGCGGGTCACTGACAGTGGGTCCAGCGGGCCCACTGGTCAGGTTTGACTGGTCTTCCCTCCCTCCTCTCTCTGCCCGAACGGGGCGGGACTCCGGCGATCGCCGTCGACGAACGGCAGCTCCCCACGGGGCCCGAGGGCAGGGATGGATCCGCCAGTCTAGGGCGGTCCTCCCGGTGGGCGCTAGGCAGGTGGGGACGGAGGAAGTCACCGGCGGCGAGCTCCGTGGCGGACGGTGGTTCGGGAGCAAAGTGGGCTTCGGGCTATGGTGGTCCTTGGTCGAGGCTGAGGCGCTAGGCAGCTCCGCAAGACTATGGGGAGACGGTTGGTGGCGTTGGATGGGCGGGGGAGGGTCTGGCTGCGACGTATTGCACCGGAGCTCGGCGGCGGCCGAACTGGCCGGAGACGAGGAAGAAGGCCCCTCCCCGTTGATTGCTGGCTGCGGGAGTACTATAGGGGTGGCCTGGGGTTGCCTGAGTGCTCGGAGGAGCTTGGGGCCTCCTTAAATAGGCGCTCGAGGTCGGTCCCGCGGCGGCCGAGGATAGGATCGCCGGCGACCGCTGTCCTGTGGTTGCAGGGCTACGTGGCGGCGACGAGCGCGTGCCGACGGCTTGCGGATAAGCTCGGGCTGTTCCCAGGGGGCAGCTGGCGCGCGCGGGTGGCTTGGGCGGCGCCGACCACGGCAGAGCCCGCTGCCGACGCCGGCGTGCCGCCAAGGGAGCCCTGACGGCGGCGTTGTAGGGTGCCAGGGAGGCTTGGAGGTTTCTGGTGAGTGGGCGAGTGCAGGGCGCGGCTCTGCAGGCGAGCAAGGGCCAGGGGTGCGACGCGGCGACCCGTGCGCACGCACGTGCAAAACGCGCGCTCTGGCCGTGCCTAGAGCACGCACACCAGGTGTTCGACGAAAAGCCAGCGCGTGCTAGAGAGCTTGGGTGATGCTGGCAGTTAACAGGCCAGGGTTAGGGATAGCTAGGAGGTTAGTGGACATGCTGGATGGGTCAGGGGCTCAAGTCCACAATGCAAACTAGGAGACATGCCAAAACTGTTCCTGCACACAGGGTGTTCGACAGAATGCCATGGGCATCTAGGCAACTCTTGAGGTGGCAAAAATCTCCAGATCCTCGTCTCTTTAGGAGCTAAAGAAGGTGGTAAGGTTAGTTTGGCAAAAACAGAAATTTGTTAGTGCAAGTTTTTGAGAAAACCAGTTTTGGGCAGAAACTAAAGGCTATCACTGCATGCACTAAAAATACTCCAATGGGTCCAATCTCCTGGACTTAAGGGTTTGGTAGGGAGGACTATAAGTAGGAAAAAGCTCAAGGGCACTAGAGCAAAATAAAATAGGGTTGCAGTACAAATCACCAGACTGGAGCAGAATGAAGATGAGGATGATTCACTCAAATTTTTCAAAGAACAACACTGGGTTTTTGCATGAAGTTGAATTATGAGCATCTACTGACATCTCCAAACACTTGGAAGAATTTTTAGAAGAATATTTAAATAGGTTGTAGTGCAAAAATACCTACTGGACCAGATTTAAAAAGTTGATGTAGAGCTCAAAATCTCCAATAACCAAAAGATATTTTTGCATAAAAGTGATGTGGAAACCTCACATGACATCCCCAAATTTTGGTGAAAATTTTAAAAGCATTTATCAAATGGTTGCAGTGCAAAAGTGGCTCCAAATTTATGAAAGATCATTTTAAAAGAATAAAGCTCATGAAAAACAATTATGCAAATAAATCCACTGATAAAGAATTGTTTTTTTATAAAGAGAGCATAATAGTCCAATAATACTTTTAGAAAGTTTTCACTTGAGGTAAAAACCCACAATATTAAAGAGAAGAGGGATTCTGAAATCAAAGGAGAAATCCAGAAAAATAAAAAATTTAATTTCCTCGCAAAAATTTTAATTAATAAAACAAGGTCAAATTTTTGGGGTGTTACAACACTACCCCCCTTAAAAAAAATCTCGTCCTCGAGATTTGCTAAGGGTTGTTTTAAAAATAATACTCCCATTAGTTGAAACCAAGAGTTTACTCATAGTACAAAATTAGGGTACAAACATAAGCTGCAACACACAAATAAACATAGCTATGATGTTTATAATGAAAACGGCAAAAGGACAGGGTCTTGAGAAAACGTCTCTGGTACTGGGGCGCACAAGCAGACATCCTTTAATAATGGTGATACAGAATCACACAATTACAAGGCGTAGAAATAATAAGGCTCGTTACTACTCGAGTGACTTAGTCTACTCCGTTAATATCTAAGCGGGCTTGCCTAGTGGACGCCGAAGCTTCTCCACGGGTTTCACCGTCGGGATTAACCGGATGAGGTTGAGGGGCTGCAGTGTCGGGGTAGCGATGATGACCATCGCGGGGGTTGTTGGCTACAACCCCGTTGGAGTGTGTTCCCAAAAGGCGACGAAGCGCTTCTGGGGACACCAACGTATTTTATCGATGGCTGGGGCAGACCTCAAGGGCTCGATCGGGTGTGCGAACAGCACGACTGGATTGTCGGCGTCGGGCTCCACTTCTCCTCTCGCCGGGGCTCGGCGAAACAGTTCTCCACGAGCTGCGATCAGATCAAGGGTGATTTGATCGAATAGTTCCTCTAGTGCACTTACATAGCGCACCAGATGCAATAGTGCAGGATCCGTCTCGTGATCTCCGTTGGCAACCTGGGGCAGCCTACCATACCCGTTACGGCTGGGGTAGTAGTAGAACGAGCGACAGTTAACTCTGGGCGACAAGTGCCGGAGCTGAACTATAGCTTCTCGGGCTGCCAGTTGGATGGCTTGTGGCTCAAAGGGAGTGGTCCTTCCAGTGAACCTGTAGGGGCGTTCTGGCGATAGACCCCTACCATAAATGTGCACAGTGGCCCAGAACTGACGGCTCTCACCGCTCATGAGTTCTTGGTACACAACATATTCTGGGGGCTCTTCTAATGCATAGGCACGGCGGGTGAGATTTGCGAGCACGGTCACAAAACCTCCAAGGTTGGTTGCTGTGGTCTCATTGTGAACAATGGGGCCAGGCATCGTGACTTGGTTTGGGAAAGAGGCTGTGCTGTGCTGGGTTGAAGCTAGCGTGCCCTTTTATAGAAAAAGAGGCAGAGTCTTCCTTCGCACGCTTGCGAATGAGACAAGTTAGGTGTCGGTCACTGGCGCGTGATCGACAGGCTAGGCTGATAGGTTGGGCACCGACTGCCAAAAACGTCGGGGTCACTATGCGGCTATCTTACGCGAGAAGCTTGGCCGGGGTTAGGTTAAGGTCTGGTGGGTTGGTTAACCTAGGTTTATCGACCTGGCTAAGATAGGATTAGCCAATGGTCAGCCTGGCTCTGATACCAAGTCTGTCAGGACCGGATTTTTGGGATATTAATTCTCCAGAAAATGGCCCGTGTGCCCACCAGCCCCAGGATTACTGTTAGCTGATGAGGCACCAACTTGATACAAGAATTCCAAGCAAAGTACAAAATATGTAGTACAAGACCATTGTGGCCTAGGAGTACAACACTTGGTTTCTAGTGGTTGATGGCGGAAGCGGTTTGTGGTACATCTGCGTCTATGGGACTCCATTTCCCACAAGAACAGCTGACCAGGATAACTCCTATCTTTGCGAGGCTGCTATCGTCATTGCATAGGTTCCGGGGCTGTGATCGCGATGCTTATCTCCAGGCGCGGAATCTGGCCAAGACAATAGCCAGGGACAAGCCAGTGAGTACGTTTGAATGTACTCGCAAACATTAAGAACACGGGTATAATATAACAAGGGATAATCATGCTCCGAAATATTTATGATCATAACATCTGTCACGAAATAAACGATATCCATGATGCACGCATGCAGGTAAAATATGAACATGCAATATGGGAGTAGAAAAAGAATGCAATGATCGAATGTCTGGAATGACTCCTCGAAAGGGTGCAAAAGAAATTAACAATGCCGCAGTCGGGCGTCAAAGCGACACCACATAAAGGGCTTATAAAGAATAATTAAATAACAAGCATGCCGCAGTCGGGCGTCTGAGCGACACCACATAAAGGGCTTATAAGGAATAATTAAATAACAAGCATGTCGTAGTCGGGCGTCTGAGCGACACCACAGAGAGGGCTTATAAAGAATAATTAAATAACAAGCATGCCGCAGTCGGGCGTCTGAGCGACACCACATAAAGGGCTTATAAGGAATAATTAAATAACAAGCATGCCGCAGTCGGGCGTCTGAGCGACACCACAGAGAGGGCTTATAAGGAATAATTAAATAACAAGCATGCCGCAGTCGGGCGTCTGAGCGACACCACAGAGAGGGCTTATAAAGAATAATTAAATAACAAACATGCCACAGTCGGGCGTCTGAGCGACACCACAGAGAGGGCTTATATAAGAATAATCATAGTGAATATCCAGGAGGTAGAACCGTCCCAGGGATACTCAATAAAATAAATAATGTAAACGGTTAGTCCATAATAATAATAAACATAATCCTCATATGTCACAGGTCATAAACAATATCTAGTCTAGCCGTTTCTCCATCCGAAGACCGTCACTAGATTCTAGTTTAGCCGTTTCTCCATCCGAACACCGTTACTATGATCCAGTTTAGCCGTGTCTCCATCCGAAAACCGTCACTAGACCCATATCAGACTGAAGTACTTATCCATGAACATGGTTATCCGAATGGATATAACCTCTGCAGAGGGTGTGCTCTTTACCCACGAGTAACAGATTTATTTAGTCCATTGGGACTAATTCCGCCTACGGGCTTTTAATTGAAAACACGCCTGACCTGCACACACCAGCTTAACTTACCGGTGTCTGGAATCACCCACAACACCTGTCAAGCCAAACTCTAAGTGGGGAGGCTACAACCTCGACGTAGCATGGGATCAAATTTATATCGCGCGCCCTAAGGGGTGCCCGGTGTGTGCCTTGGTAAGGGGTTGACAACTTACTGAACCGTACCCTACCTGCGGCAGGGACAAGTGGTAGAACAAAACAAGAAGGGGAAGTTACTGAACAAGACTCGACTTACGGCCGACTCAGGAGGTCCAAGCATTCTCCATAAGACAAATATATTTCCATTAACAGATAAAGTCACCACCCATCAAACCTCACCATGCCATACCGGACACACTCGTCTCGACGAGGAACTAGGGACAAATCGTGTCTACCCAAGACAGCGACCTTCCCGGCTTTCTTCCGGTATGCATGAAAAGCTCACGAGGATGACTACTATCATCAGCATGACCATTACTACCAGCAAAGAATCTCCATTGTGCATTCATGCGAATGATTTTTATCGTCACATAAAAATAACGTATGCTCCAAGTCAAGTGGTGTTGTAACCGTATCAAAACACCTCACAAAAATATTATGCCAGAGTTCAGAATGCTTGCCTTCAAGTGTATGCATGTGGGGGTGCACTTTTTGAAGGTTGCCTTTTTCTCCAAAATCCTATTTTGAGAAATATTCAAATAACACATATTTCAAAAACAGTAAAAAAATTGTCCCAAATATTTTTGAAATAAATCTTAAAATAAACTAGATGAAATTTGAGAGAGGTAGGAAAAAGAATCAACTCATTTGGAGTTTTATTTAAAAAGATATAGCCAGTCAAAGACTAGTCAAAGTTCTGTTTTAATAAAATCAGAAAAAGAAAACGCTTCGGGGGAGAATACGCTTTCGAAGCAGGGGACACGTACTCGGGACTTTGCGCTATCACTTAACCAGAGTGGACGGGCGCGCGGGTCACTGACAGTGGGTCCAGCGGGCCCACTGGTCAGGTTTGACTGGTCTTCCCTCCCTCCTCTCTCTCTGCCCGAACGGGGCGGGACTCCGGCGATCGCCGTCGACGAACGGCAGCTCCCCACGAGGCCCCGAGGGCAGGGATGGATCCGCTAGTCTAGGGCGGTCCTCCCGGTGGGCGCTAGGCAGGTGGGGACGGAGGAAGTCACCGGCGGCGAGCTCCGTGGCGGACGGTGGTTCGGGAGCAAAGTGGGCTTCGGGCTATGGTGGTCCTTGGTCGAGGCTGAGGCGCTAGGCAGCTCCGCAAGACTATGGGGAGACGGTTGGTGGCGTTGGATGGGCGGGGGAGGGTCTGGCTGCGACGTATTGCACCGGAGCTCGGCGGCGGCCGAACTGGCCGGAGACGAGGAAGAAGGCCCCTCCCCGTTGATTGCTGGCTGCGGGAGTACTATAGGGGTGGCCTGGGGTTGCCTGAGTGCTCGGAGGAGCTTGGGGCCTCCTTAAATAGGCGCTCGAGGTCGGTCCCGCGGCGGCCGAGGATAGGATCGCCGGCGACCGCTGTCCTGTGGTTGCAGGGCTACGTGGCGGCGACGAGCGCGTGCCGACGGCTTGCGGATAAGCTCGGGCTGTTCCCAGGGGGCAGCTGGCGCGCGCGGGTGGCTTGGGCGGCGCCGACCACGGCAGAGCCCGCTGCCGACGCCGGCGTGCCGCCAAGGAAGCCCTGACGGCGGCGCTGTAGGGCGCCAGGGAGGCTTGGAGGTTTCTGGTGAGTGGGCGAGTGCAGGGCGCGGCTCTGCAGGCGAGCAAGGGCCAGGGGTGCGACGCGGCGACCCGTGCGCACGCACGTGCAAAACGCGCGCTCTGGCCGCGCCCAGAGCACGCACACCAGGTGTTCGACGAAAAGCCAGCGCGTGCTAGAGAGCTTGGGTGATGCTGGCAGTTAACAGGCCAGGGTTAGGGATAGCTAGGAGGTTAGTGGACATGCTGGATGGCTCAGGGGCTCAAGTCCACAATGCAAACTAGGAGACATGCCAAAACTGTTCGTGCACACAGGGTGTTCGACAGAATGCCATGGGCAGCTAGGCAACTCTTGAGGTGGCAAAAATCTCCAGATCCTAGTCTCTTTAGGAGCTAAAGAAGGTGGTAAGGTTAGTTTGGCAAAAACAGAAATTCGTTAGTGCAAGTTTTTGAGAAAACCAGTTTTGGGCAGAAACTAAAGGCTATCACTGCATGCACTAAAAATACTCCAATGGGTCCAATCTCCTGGACTTAAGGGTTTGGTAGGGAGGACTATAAGTAGGAAAAAGCTCAAGGGCACTAGAGCAAAATAAAATAGGGTTGCAGTACAAATCACCAGACTGGAGCAGAATGAAGATGAGGATGATTCACTCAAATTTTTCAAAGAACAACACTGGGTTTTTGCATGAAGTTGAATTATGAGCATCTACTGACATCTCCAAACACTTGGAAGAATTTTTAGAAGAATATTTAAATAGGTTGTAGTGCAAAAATACCTACTGGACCAGATTTAAAAAGTTGATGTAGAGCTCAAAATCTCCAATAACCAAAAGATATTTTTGCATAAAAGTGATTTGGAAACCTCACATGACATCCCCAAATTTTGGTGAAAATTTTAAAAGCATTTATCAAATGGTTGCAGTGCAAAAGTGGCTCCAAATTTATGAAAGATCATTTTAAAAGAATAAAGCTCATGAAAAACAATTATGCAAATAAATCCACTGATAAAGAATTGTTTTTTTTATAAAGAGAGCATAATAGTCCGATAATACTTTTGGAAAGTTTCCACTTGAGGTAAAAACCCACAATATTAAAGAGAAGAGGGATTCTGAAATCAAAGGAGAAATCCAGAAAAATAAAAAATTTAATTTCTTGGCAAAAAATTTAATTAATAAAACAAGGTCAAATTTTTGGGGTGTTACATGTCTACATAGTTCTCGAACCCGTAGGGTCCGCACGCTTAAAGTTCTGTGACGATCGGTATTATGAGTTTATGTGATTTGATGTACCGAAGGTAGTTCGGAGTCCTGGATGAGATTGGAGATATGACGAGGAGTCTCGAAATGGTCGAGACGTAAAGATCGATATATTGGACGACTATATTCGGACATCGGAAAGGTTCCGAGTGGTTCGAGTATTTTTCGGAGTACCAGGGAGTTACGGGAATACGGGGGGAGAAGTATATGGGCCTTATTGGGCTTTAGGGGGGAGAGAGAGGTAGGCCGCGCCCCCCCCCCCCGAATGACTAGTCCGAATTGGAATAGGGGGTGGGGCGGCGCCCCCTCCTTCCTTCTCTTCTCTCTTCCCCTTCCTTGTCTCCTACTCCTACTACATGGAAGGGGAGGAATCCTACTCCCGGTGGGAGTAGGACTCCTCCAGGGCGCGCCATAGGGGCCGGCCCTCTCCCCCTCCTCCACTCCTTTATATACGTGGCCAGGGGGCACCCCATAGACACACAAGTTGATCTGTTGATCTATTCCAGCCGTGTGCGGTGCCCCCCTCCACCATATTCCACCTCGGTCATATCGTAGCAGTGCTTAGGCGAAGCCCTGCGTCGGTAGCAACATCGTCACCGTCAACACGCCGTCGTGCTGACGGAACTCTCCCGTGAAGCTCTGCTAGATCGGAGTTCGCGAGACGTCATCGAGCTGAACGTGTGCTGAACTCGGAGGTGTCGTACGTTCGGTACTTGGATCGGTCGGATCGTGAAGACGTACGACTACATCAACCGCATTGTGCTAACGCTTCCGCTTTCGGTCTACGAGGGTACGTGGACAACACTCTCCCCTCTCGTTGCTATGCATCACCATGATCTTGCGTGTGTGTAGGAATTTTTTTGAAATTACTACGTTCCCCAACATGATGATGGTTCACTACGAGCATGGTTCATAACTTAAGACAATTCAAACATTACTACGACATGGTTCACGACACATTCATTACAAATGACAAATGGCAGCTTGCCCTAGAAGATAGTTCACCAACATCTCACATAACCTCACAAGTTCACGACACATTCATTAGAAGATAGTTGACGACAAGGGCACCGAAGCGAATTCCCTACTGAGTAGAGCGAGGCCATTTCCCCTTCTTGTCACATGTCGAGTCCTCCTCTTGCGCCTCGCGAGCCTTTGCAAGCTTTCTTGCCCTCTCCTCCTCACGAGCAAGTTTCGCTTGGCGTACCCTATCCTCCTCTCGTTTCTTCCGCTCCATCCTCTCCTTCTGATGACGCTCTTCCTCCAAGCCTCTTTGAAATGATTCTTTGAACCGCCGCTGCCGCCTAAGACAATCTTGGTATTGGTCCTTTTGGACATCTTTTGGCACTTCATGATCTATCCACGTGAAGTACTTGCATAGAGGAGGCGGTGAATGCATACAAAATAGGCGTTAGTGTTGACAGACATTTAAGAGTAACATTTTACTTCTCGAGCTTACTGGTGGTTGGTCATAGGCGTTAGTTGGAAGTGCATGCTCATAAGCATAGTTCGGGCATACAAAATATCTCCGCCCTTCCGTCCATGGTTTCTTTCGGTCGGTGGACACCTTCACGTTGCAAACATCTCCACACCAACATGGCGGGATGTTGACATCTTTCTCCTTCACCTTGTCCAAAGATGCGTCCTCCCACTTGTTCGGCATGTCTTCTTGGTTAGCACACGGTGGCCTCGTCATGGAACCGGATGAAGCCATGCCTACAAAACCCTAACCCTCACTTAACAATAACCACAACCCTAACCCTAGCATAGTATGAGGCCTAACCATGCCCAAATAGCAAAGAAACATAACATGATTCAACACAAATTTCCAAATCCAAGCCAAAACTAGGGTTTCCCCAAACTAGCAAGATTTGAGCAAATGTGACAATTCCTATGGATGAAAACGAGGGGATCGGAGGACATTACCTTAAGGGAGGGGTTGGCTTCGATATCCATGGACAATCTCTCCGGATCTGAGAAGGATTTGAGAGGGGGGAGAGGAGGGCAGAGGGGAGGCACTGAGCTTCGGGTTTGTGTGGGGGGTGGGGTGTGGGGTGGGGATTGGTGGGAGGGGGTGGGTGCCCCACCAGAAATGTCCACATGTGCAGCGCCTAAGGGCTAGGCTCTGCACATTAAAGGTGCGGCGCCTGTCCCATGGGCGCTGCACACTGGAAATGCTACTGGACATACCAGTCCAGAGAGCAACAGAACACTTCCAGTAGGTTTGCCACCCAAAAAATCGCTAAGTCATGGTGCAGCGCCTAGTGCAGCGCCTCTCCTTTAGGCGCTGCACCATGACTTAGCGATTTTTTGGGTGGCAAACCTACTGGAAGTGTTCTGTTGCTCTCTGGACTGACATGTCCAGATGTGCAGCGCCCAAGGGAGAGGCGTTGCACTGTGTAGTGTGACGCCTTGCCTTTAGGCACTGCACATCTGGACATGCCAGTCCAGAGAGCAACAGAACAGTTCCAGTAGGTTTGACACCAAAAAAATTGCTAAGTCATGGTGCAACGCCTAAAGGAGAGGCGCTGCACTATACTGTGTAGCGCCCAGCTATTAGGCACTGCATAGTATAGTGCAGCGCCTCTCCTTAGCGATTTTTTGGGTAGCAAACCTACTGGAAGTGTTCTGGTGCTCTCTGGACTGGTTTCTCCAAATGTGCAGCGCCCATGTGTAAGGCGCGGCAGTATATAGTGCAGCACCCAGCTTCTAGGCGATGCACTCTCTGCTGTTTTCAAATACCAAGTGCGTTTATGTTTTGTGATTCACATAGATGGCACATAATCATATCCAAATCACATGAAGTAGTCCAAAACACAGAAAGAAGACATAGCATATAGAGTAGTCCAAATCACATAGTCATACACACGTAGCAATAGAGTAGTCCAATCACATAGTCATACACAAACATTGAGCCAAAACACATAGTCATTTAGGTCTCATAGCACATAGTAGCACACATTTTGGTTCATAAGAAGGTCACGGTCCTTGTCCCTTCTTCTTCTTCTTCCTCCTCCCACCACCAAGGGATCTCACCTTCCCCCTCCGTGTCCTCCACCCCCTTCATTGTTTCCATACCTATGAAAATGGCAATATAATAGTTAGTCACACAATGCAAAATGACAACACAAGCATTGAGCCAAAAGAACAAGATCATAGTAAGTCACATACGGCAATGGTCCATTGAGCCAAGAGAACATTCCTCCACTACGGCCGCCGCCAAGGCCAAGATCACCACCACGGCCTCTACCACCACCACGGCCTAGACCACCACCACGGGCTCTACCACCACCACGGCCAAGACCATCACCACGGCTGAGACCATCACCACGGCCTCTACCACCACCATGGCCAAGACCATCACCATGGCCTAGGCCTTCACCACGGCCAAGACCATCACCACGGCCTAGGCCATCACCACGGCCTCTACCACCACCACGGCCAAGACCATCACCAAGGCCTCTTCTAAGACCTAGTTGACTCCCTCTTTGTTGCCTAGTTCCTCGTTGGCTTGTTTGATTTGATTGGTTTGGCACTTGGGCACTTGTTTGACTTGGTTGGCTACTCCTTGGTTGATTTGGTTGGCTATCATTTGCTTGGCTTGTGCTTGCATCATTTTTCTTCGATCTTTTTCTTGGTTTGGGACAAGTTCTTGTGTTGTGTCCCCCATGACTGCAGTCCCCACAACTGGGTTGCTCACGAGGCTCTTGGAATTGGCCGGTGTCGTATTCTCCACTGCCACCACGGCCCCATCCGTCCATGTCACCTCTAAGACGCTTTGTCTTACGTCTTCCCCATCAAACGACCTTGAATTCCGGGTCCGGCCATAGTTGAACTCCATGATACTCCGGCCATTGTGATTGGTCCAAGTATGGCTGAAACCGGGGAGCCCATGTATTCTTTACCGTCATGATTGAGAACTCGGACTCCCTCACGGTAAGAGGGTGATTGACGTCCACATTCCTAACACGGGATGCGTTTAACAAGTGCGAGCATGGGAGATGAAGCAACGATGGCCTCATGTAGCTGCAATCACACCGTGTTAGGGAGACCTTGAAAGCGCGGCCTCCGTGTTGGTGGCCATCATTTGTGGTTCCTCAAGGCTCTTTCACTTCATACTTCCACTCGTTGTCATCATATAGTACAGCTTCTTGGGAGTCTGCCTTTCGTGATTGAAAGTCCAACCATTCTTCAAACTTTGGTGGGAAATTGTACTTGTGCTTATCCTTGTTCTCACCAGCAATCTGCTTATCCGTCTCCATTGAGTACTTTAAAAATTATCCATTCATCTTGTCAAATGTGTATTGAACTATTGCCGTCACGGGTAATGCACGTACACCCTTGAGCACCTTATTGAAGCATTCTGCCATATTGCTTGTCATTTGACCGTATCTCCGACCATCTTCATCGAAAGCACGTGCCCACATATTCCTTTCGACAATGTTCCTATTGAGAAATTGAAGACCACCGGGGTCAAGTTTCTTGTGTCTGAGCAATGCATTGAACAATGTGGCAAATCGCTTGTTGGTGAAAGCGAGACAACAATCTTGAAGATCATCGGCCAACTCCTTGATACCACATGCCCTATAAAAGTTTGCACAAAAGTGCCTCATGCACCATCGATGGTGCAACTTTGTATGTCCGGGAATGTCAACCACCACCGCATTTAGAATTCCTGGATGGCGATTCAATATGACACAAATTTCCCTTTGAGCCGGTAATACCCTTGTTCTCAATTGACGCCAGAACCACTCCCAGTTATCATTGTTCTCCACCTCAACCAAAGCGAAAGCCAAAGGCAACACCCGGTTATTGGCATCACTTGCTATTGCAACCAATAAAGTGCCCTTGTATTGTCCGGTCAAGAACGTGCCATCAATGGCGATGACGGGCCGACAATGCTCAAAAGCCCTCACGCATTGCTCAAAGGCCCAAAATGCACGGCCAAATACTCGGACGGTCCTCCCGTTATGAATCAATGTTTGGTGCCCATGAGGCTCAACCAAGTGAACCATGCTTGGGTTTGTGGCGACCATAGCTAACAACAACCTAGGGAGTCGGTTGTATGCTTCCTCCCAATTGACATACAACATCTTGAATGCGGCTTGCTTCGCCTTCCATGCCTTGCCGTACTTCACCTTGTAATGAAAGATGGCTTTCACAAGGTCAATGACACTCTTGATGCTCATTATTGGAAGTGTGGATATTTGGTTGGATAACTTGTAAGAAATGAACTCGGACGTGAGTTGTCTGTGTTGTTGGTACACAAGCTCGCCATCCGCATTCTTGTGCCGGCACATGTGAGTTGGTAGACAACTCACTATGCGCCAAGTGGGACCTCCTTTCCATGGCCTTGCATGCACAACCCATGGACATCTTGGCACTTCACATTTGACCGTGTAACGCACATTGACGTCCGAGTTGGCCACTTTATGTGGACGATGATGCGTAACCGAGCAGTTGTCGAGCCACATCTTCAATTCCAAGAAGGATTGAAACTCACAACCGGGATATATCCCGTTCTTGCCGTCTTCCAAATCACGGCGAGAACTTGGCCTAGCTCCAAGAGATATGCATTTGCCACCATCCACAACGGCTTCATCCGCGAGACTAAGATCCTTGAACAATGGTGTCTTGTGATCCCGCCCGAATACCTTCTTGAATGCTTGGGCCTCCTTCGGCGTGAACCCCTCCTCATCAACTTCTTCATCGGGACCATCGTCATCCGAGTCCGATGCATATGCACGGGAAAAGGGATGGATTGGTCCATTGTCTCTTGCACAGGATATTGGTCGAGATCACCCACATTGTTGTCATGGAGATCAACTTCGTTGTCATCCTCCTCGTACTCATCATTCTCCTCTTCAAAAGCTTCATTTTGGTTGTTTGTAGTTGGGCTCAATGTTGGCCAATCTTGTTGCGTGAAATGAGGTTCACTCATTTGATCTTGGTTCATGGGTGGGGGAGTGCTAGCAACCAACGGGGAGGGGTTCCAGTTCAAGTCCAAATTCAAAGTAGACTCAACCTTCTTGGAGGCAAATAACTCAAGATCCTTGTCTAGAGATTCGGCAACCGTCTCCTTGTATGCAACCCAACGTTGCTCGGAGTTCACACGCATTGTCATCCAATGGATGTGCATTCCAAAACCAACATTATGCCTTCCCTCGAACTCAACAACGTCACTTGGGTCCATCAAATTCAAATCCTTCCTCACTTGTTCCAAGAGCTCCGCATAGCTAGGACTACTCTCAAACACCATGTCAAGCCCATCCGGGTCCGGCTCAACATTGCCTTTCCAAAAGGCATCTTTATCCACATGATGAACATAGACACATGTTCTCCCCATCCCTACAATAATAAAAAACACACATATATCAAATAAGTACTTAACAAAAATATTTGCACAAAATACATATGCCCTAACATATATATGAAATAATAACCCTAACCCCCACTTAACAATAACCACAACCCTAACCATAGCATAACCCTAACACCAACATCAAACCCACATATGAAGGAAATATGCCCTAGAGGCAATAATAAAGTTATTATTTCTTTCCTTATATCATGATAAATGTTTATTATTCATGCTAGAATTGTATAAACCGGAAACATAATACATGTGTGAATACATAGACAAACAGAATGTCACTAGTATGCCTCTACTTGACTAGCTTGTTGATCAAAGATGGTAATGTTTCATAGCCATAGACATTAGTTGTCATTTGATTAACAGGATCACATCATTAGGAGAATGATGTGATTGACATGACCCATTCTGTTAGCTTAGCACACGACGTTTAGTATTCTGCTATTGCTTTCTTCATGACTTATACATGTTCCTATGACTATGAGATTATGCAACTCCCGTTTACCGGAGGAACACTTTGTGTGCTACCAAACGTCACAACGTAACTGGGTGATTATAAAGGTGCTCTACAGGTGTCTCCAAAGGTACTTGTTGGGTTGGCGTATTTCAAGATTAGGATTTGTCACTCCGATTGTCGGAGAGGTATCTCTGGGCCCACTCGGTAATGCACATCACTATAAGCCTTGCAAGCATTGCAACTAATGAGTTAGTTGCGGGATGATGTATTAAGGAATGAGTAAAGAGACTTGCCGGTAACGAGATTGAACTAGGTATTGAGATACCGACGATCGAATCTCGGGCAAGTAACATACCGATGACAAAGGGAACAATGTATGTTGTTATGCGGTCTGACCGATAAAGATCTTCGTAGAATATGTAGGAGCCAATATGAGCATCCAGGTTCCGCTATTGGTTATTGACCAGAGACATGTCTCGGTCATGTCTACATAGTTCTCGAACCCGTAGGGTCCGCACGCTTAAAGTTTCGATGACGGTTATGTTATGAGTTTATGAGTTTTGATGTACCGAAGGTTGTTCGGAGTCCCGGATATGATCACGGACATGACGAGGAGTCTCGAAATGCTCGAGACATGAAGATTGATATATTGGAAGCCTATATTTGGATATCGGAAGTGTTCCGGGTGAAATCGGGATTTTACCGGAGTACCGGGGGTTACCGGAACCCCCCCTAGGGGGGGCTTATTGGGCCTACATGGGCCTTAGTGGAAATAGAGGGCAGCAAGGGGAGTGTGGGGCGCGCCCCCCAAGGCCCAAACCGAATTGGTTTAGGCCAAAGGGGGTCGGCCCCCTCTTTCCTTCTCCTCCTCTCCCTTTCCTTCCCCCTCTCCTACTCCTACTAGGAATAGGAGCAGTCCTACTCCTAGTGGGAGTAGGACTCCCCCTTGGCGCGCCTCTCCCTGGCCGGCCGCCTCCTCCCCTTGCTCCTTTATATACGGGGGCAGGGGGCACCCCATAGACACAATAATTGATCATTGATCTTTTAGCCGTGTGCGGTGCCCCCTCCACCATAGTCCACCTCGATAATATCGTAGCGGTGCTTACGTGAAGCCCTGCGTCGGTAGAACATCATCATCGTCACCACGCCGTCGTGCTGACGAAACTCTCCCTCAACACTCGGCTGGATCGGAGTTCGAGGGACGTCATCGGGCTGAACGTGTGCTGAACTCGGAGGTGCCGTGCGTTCAGTACTTGATCGGTCGGATCGTGAAGACGTACGACTACATCAACCGCGTTGTGCTAACGCTTCCGCGTTCGGTCTACGAAGGTACGTGGACAACACTCTCCCCTCTCGTTGCTATGCATCACCATGATCTTGCGTGTGCATAGGAATTTTTTTTAAATTACTACGTTCCCCAACAGTGGTATCAGAGCCAGGTTTTATGCGTAGATGTCATATGCACGAGTAGAACACAAGTGAGTTGTGGGCGATATAAGTCATACTGCTTACCAGCATTTCATACTTTGGTTCGGCGGTATTGTTGGATGAAGCGGCCCGGACCGACATTACGCGTACGCTTACGCGAGACTGGTTCTACCGACGTGCTTTGCACACAGGTGGCTAGCGGGTGTCAGTTTCTCCAACTTTAGTTGAACCGAGTGTGGCTACGCCCGGTCCTTGTGAAGGTTAAAACAGCACCAACTTGACAAACTATCGTTGTGGTTTTGATGCGTAGGTAAGAACGGTTCTTGGTCAGCCCGTAGCAGCCACGTAAAACTTGCAACAACAAAGCAGAGGACGTCTAACTTGTTTTTGCAGGGCATGTTGTGATGTGATATGGTGTAGGCATGATGCTATATTTTATTGTATGAGATGATCATGTTTTGTAACCGAGTTATCGGCAACTGGCAGGAGCCATATGGTTGTCGCTTTATTGTATGCAATGCAATCGCCCTGTAATGCTTTACTTTATCACTAAGCGGTAGCGATAGTCGTAGAAGCATAAGATTGTCGAGACGACACTGATGCTACGATGGAGATCAAGGTGTCGCGCCGGTGACGATGGTGATCATGATGGTGCTTCGGAGATGGAGATCACAAGCACAAGATGATGATGGCCATATCATATCACTTATATTGATTGCATGTGATGTTTATCTTTTATGCATCTTATCTTGCTTTCATTGACGATAGCATTATAAGATGATCCCTCACTAAATTATCATAGTATAAGTGTTCTCCCTGAGTATGCACCGTTATGAAAGTTCTTCGTGCTGAGACACCACGTGATGATCGGGTGTGATAGGCTCTACGTTCAAATACAATGGGTGCAAAACAGTTGCACACGCGGAATACTCAGGTTAAGCTTGACGAGCCTAGCATATAACAGATATGGCCTCGGAACACGAAGACCGAAAGGTCGAGCGTGAATCATATAGTAGATATGATCAACATAGTGATGTTCACCGTTGAAACTACTCCATCTCACGTGATGATCGGACATGGTTTAGTTGATATGGATCACGTGATCACTTAGAGGATTAGAGGGATGTCTATCTAAGTGGGAGTTCTTAAGTAATATGATTAATTGAACTTAAATTTATCATGAACTTAGTACCTGATAGTATCTTGCTTGTCTATGTTGATTGTAGATAGATGGCCCGTGTTGTTGTTCCGTTGAATTTTAATGCGTTCCTTGAGAAAGCAAAGTTGAAAGATGATGGTAGCAATTACACGGACTGGGTCCGTAACTTGAGGATTATCCTCATTGCTGCACAGAAGAATTACGTCATGGAAGCACCGCTAGGTGCCAAACCTGCTGCAGGAGCAACACCAGATGTTATGAACATCTGGCAGAGCAAAGCTGATGACTACTCAATAGTTCAGTGTGCCATGCTTTACGGCTTAGAACCGGGACTTCAACGATATTTTGAACGTCATGGAGCATATGAGATGTTCCAGGAGTTGAAGTTAATATTTCAAGCAAATGCCCGGATTGAGAGATATGAAGTCTCCAATAAGTTCTTCAGCTGCAAGATGGAAGAGAATAGTTCTGTCAGTGAGCATATACTCAGAATGTCTGGGTATAATAATCACTTGATTCAACTGGGAGTTAATCTTCCGGATGATAGCGTTATTGACAGAATTCTTCAATCACTGCCACCAAGCTACAAGAGCTTTGTGATGAACTATAATATGCAAGGGATGAGTAAGAAAATTCCCGAGCTCTTCGCAATGCTAAAGGCTGCGGAGGTAGAAATCAAAAAGGAGCATCAAGTGTTGATGGTCAATAAGACCACCAGTTTCAAGAAAAAGGGTAAAGGGAAGAAGAAAGAGAACTTCAAGAAGAACAGCAAACAAGTTGCTGCTCAGGAGAAGAAACCCAAGTCTGGACCTAAGCCTGAAACTGAGTGCTTCTACTGCAAGCAAACTGGTCACTGGAAGCGGAACTGCCCAAAGTATTTGGCGGATAAGAAGGATGGCAAGGTGAACAAAGGTATATGTGATATACATGTTATTGATGTGTACCTTACTAATGCTCGCAGTAGCACCTGGGTATTTGATACTGGTTCTGTTGCTAATATTTGCAACTCGAAATAGGGGCTATGGATTAAGCGAAGATTGACTAAGGACGAGGTGACGATGCGTGTGGGAACTGGTTCCAAAGTCGATGTGATCGCGGTCGGCACGCTACCTCTACATCTACCTTCGGGATTAGTTTTAGACCTAAATAATTGTTATTTGGTGCCAGCGTTGAGCATGAACATTATATCTGGATCTTGTTTGATGCGAGACGGTTATTCATTTAAATCAGAGAATAATGGTTGTTCTATTTATATGAGTAATATCTTTTATGGTCATGCACCCTTGAAGAGTGGTCTATTTTTGTTGAATCTCGATAGTAGTGATACACATATTCATAATATTGAAACCAAAAGATGCAGAGTTGATAATGATAGTGCAACTTATTTGTGGCACTGCCGTTTAGGTCATATCGGTGTAAAGCGCATGAAGAAACTCCATACTGATGGACTTTTGGAACCACTTGATTATGAATCACTTGGTACTTGCGAACCGTGCCTCATGGGCAAGATGACTAAAACACCGTTCTCCGGAACTATGGAGAGAGCAACAGATTTGTTGGAAATCATACATACAGATGTATGTGGTCCTATGAATGTTGAGGCTCGTGGCGGATATCGTTATTTTCTCACCTTCACAGATGATTTAAGCAGATATGGGTATATCTACTTAATGAAACATAAGTCTAAAACATTTGAAAAGTTCAAAGAATTTCAGAGTGAAGTTGAAAATCATCGTAACAAGAAAATAAAGTTTCTACGATCAGATCGTGGAGGAGAATATTTGAGTTACGAGTTTGGTCTACATTTGAAACAATGCGGAATAGTTTCGCAACTCACGCCACCCGGAACACCACAGCGTAATGGTGTGTCCGAACGTCGTAATCGCACTTTACTAGATATGGTGCGATCTATGATGTCTCTTACTGATTTACCGCTATCGTTTTGGGGTTATGCTTTAGAGACGGCTGCATTCACATTAAATAGGGCACCATCAAAATCCGTTGAGACGACGCCTTATGAACTGTGGTTTGGCAAGAAACCAAAGTTGTCGTTTCTTAAAGTTTGGGGCTGCGATGCTTATGTTAAGAAACTTCAACCTGATAAGCTCGAACCCAAATCGGAGAAATGTGTCTTCAAAGGATACCCAAAGGAGACTGTTGGGTATACCTTCTATCACAGATCCGAAGGAAAAACTTTTGTTGCTAAATTCGGAAATTTTCTAGAGAAGGAGTTTCTCTCGAAAGAAGTGAGTGGGAGGAAAGTAGAACTTGATGAGGTAACTATACCTGCTCCCTTATTGGAAAGTAGTTCATCACAGAAACCTGTTTCTGAGACACCTACACCAATTAGTGAGGAAGTTAATGATGATGATCATGAAACTTCAGATCAAGTTATTACTGAACCTCGTAGATCAACCAGAGTAAGATCCGCACCAGAGTGGTATGGTAATCCTGTTCTGGATGTTATGTTACTAGACCATGACGAACCTACGAATGAAGAAGCGATGGTGAGCCCAGATTCCGCAAAATGGCTTGAGGCCATGAAATCTGAGATGGGATCCATGTATGAGAACAAAGTATGGACTTTGGTTGACTTGCCCAATGATCGGCAAGCCATTGAGAATAAATGGATCTTCAAGAAGAAGACTGACGCTGATGGTAATGTTACTGTCTATAAAGCTCGACTTGTTGCGAAAGGTTTTCGACAAGTTCAAGGGATTGACTACGATGAGACCTTCTCACCCGTAGCGATGCTTAAGTCTGTCTGAATCATGTTAGCAATTGCCGCATTTTATGATTATGAAATTTGGCAAATGGATGTCAAAACTGCATTCCTGAATGGATTTCTGGAAGAAGAGTTGTATATGATGCAACCAGAAGGTTTTGTCGATCCAAAGGGAGCTAACAAAGTGTGCAAGCTCCAGCGATCCATTTATGGACTGGTGCAAGCCTCTCGGAGTTGGAATAAACGCCTTGATAGTGTGATCAAAGCATTTGGTTTTATACAGACTTTTGGAGAAGCCTGTATTTACAAGAAAGTGAGTGGGAGCTCTGTAGCATTTCTGATATTATATGTGGATGACATATTACTGATTGGAAATGATATAGAATTTCTGGATAGCATAAAGGGATACTTGAATAAGAGTATTTCAATGAAAGACCTCGGTGAAGCTGCGTATATATTGGGCATCAAGATCTATAGAGATAGATCAAGATGCTCAATTGGACTTTCACAAAGCACATACCTTGACAAAGTTTTGAAGAAGTTCAAAATGGATCAAGCAAAGAAAGGATTCTTGCATGTGTTGCAAGGTGTGAAGTTGAGTAAGACTCAATGCCCGACCAATGCAGAAGATAGAGAAAAGATGAAAGATGTCCCCTATGCTTCAGCCATAGGCTCTATCATGTATGCAATGCTGTGTACCAGACCTGATGTATGCCTTGCTATAAGTCTAGCAGGAAGGTACCAAAGTAATCCAGGAGTGGATCACTGGACAGCGGTCAAGAACATCCTGAAATACCTGAAAAGGACTAAGGATATGTTTCTCGTATATGGAGGTGACAAAGAGCTCATCGTAAATGGTTACGTTGATGCAAGCTTTGACACTGATCCGGACGATTCTAAATCGCAAACCGGATACGTATTTACATTGAACGGTGGAGCTGTCAGTTGGTGCAGTTCTAAACAAAGCGTCGTGGCGGGATCTACATGTGAAGCGGAGTACATAGCTGCTTCGGAAGCACCAAATGAAGGAGTCTGGATGAAGGAGTTCATATCCGATCTAGGTTTCATACCTAGTGCATCGGGTCCTATGAAAATCTTTTGTGACAATACTGGTGCAATTCCCTTGGCAAAGGAATCCAGATTTCACAAGAGAACCAAGCACATCAAAAGACGCTTCAATTCCATCCGGGATTTAGTCCAGGTGGGAGACATAGAAATTTGCAAGATACATACGGATCTGAATGTTGCAGACCCGTTGACTAAGCCTCTTCCACAAGCAAAACATGATCAGCACCAAGGCTCCATGGGTGTAAGAATCATTACTGTGTAATCTAGATTATTGACTCTAGTGCAAGTGGGAGACTGAAGGAAATATGCCCTAGAGGCAATAATAAAGGTGCTCTACAGGTGTCTCCAATGGTACTTGTTGAGTTGGCATAAATCGAGATTAGGATTTGTCACTCCAATTATCGGAGAGGTATCTCTGGGCCCACTCGGTAATGCACATCACTATAAGCCTTGCAAGCATTGTGACTAATGAGTTAGTTGCGGGATGATGTGTTACGGAACGAGTAAAGAGACTTGCCGGTAACGAGATTGAACTAGGTATCGAGATACCGACGATCAAATCTCGGGCAAGTAACATACCGGTGACAAAGGGAAGAACGTATGTTGTTATGCGGTCTGACCGATAAAGATCTTCGTAGAATATGTGGGAGCCAATATGGGCATCTAGGTCCCGCTATTGGTTATTGACCGTAGACGTGTCTCGGTCATGTCTACATAGTTCTCGAACCCGTAGGGTCCGCACGCTTAACGTTACGATGACAGTTTTATTGAGTTTTGATGTACCGAAGGAGTTCGGAGTCCCGGATGAGATCGGGGATATGACGAGGAGTCTCGAAATGGTCGAGACGTAAAAATCGATATATTGGACGACTATATTCGGACTTTGGAAAGGTTCCGAGTGATTCGGGTATTTTTCGGAGTACCGGAGAGTTACGGGAATTCGTATTGGGCCTTAATGGGCCATACGGGAAAGGAGAGAAAGGCCTCAAAAGGTGGCCGCACCCCTCCCCATGGTCTGGTCCGAATTGGACTAGGGAAGGGGGGCGCACCCTTCCTTCTTTCTCCTTCCCCCTTCCCTTCTCCTACTCCCACAAGGAAAGGAGGAGTCCTACTCCCGGTGGGAGTAGGACTCCCCCCTATGGCACGCCTCTCCCCTTGGCCGGCTGCCTCCCCCTTGCTCCTTTATATACGGGGGCAGGGGGGCACCCCAGAGACACAATAATTTGATCCTTGAGATCTCTTAGCCGTGTGCGGTGCCCCCCTCCACCATATTACACCTCGAGAATAACGTTGCGGAGCTTAGGCGAAGCCCTGCGTCGGTGGAACATCATCATCGTCACCACGCCGTCGTGCTGACGAAATTCTCCCTCAACACTCGGCTGGATCGGAGTTCGAGGGAAGTCATCGAGCTGAACGTGTGTAGAACTCGGAGGTGCCGTACGTTCGGTACTTGATCGGCCGGATCGTGAAGACGTACGACTACATCAACCGCGTTGTGATAACGCTTCCGCTGTCGGTCTACGAGGGTACGTGGAGAACACTCTCCCCTCTCGTTGCTATGCATCACCATGATCTTGCGTGTGCGTAGGAATTTTTTTGAAATTACTACGTTCCCCAACAAGTATGGACTTTGGTTGACTTTCCCAATGATCGGCGAGCCATTGAGATTAAATGGATCTTCAAGAGGAAGACGGACGCTCATAGTAGTGTTACTATCTACAAAGCTAGAATTGTCGCAAAAGGTTTTCGACAAGTTCAAGGTGTTGACTACGATGAGAGTTTCTCACTCGTATCTATGCTTAAGTCTGTCTGAATCATGTTAGCAATTGCCGCATTTTATGATTATGAAATTTGGCAAATGGATGTAAAAGACTGCATTCCTGAATGGGTTTCTAGTTGTATATGATGCAACCTGAAGGTTTTATCAATCCAAAGGATGCTAACAAAGTGTGCAAGCTCCAGCGATCCATCTATGGACTGGTGCAAGCATCTCGGAGTTGGAATATACGCTTTGATGAGTTGATCAAAGCATATAGTTTTATACAGACTTGCGGTTACGCCTGTATTTACAAAAAAGTGAGTGGGAGCACTACAGCATTTCTGATAAGTATATGTGAATGACATATTTTTGATCGGAAATAATGTAGAATTTTCTGGAAAGCATAAAGGAGTTTTTTCAAAGAAAGACCTCGGTGAAGCTGCTTACATATTGAGCATCAAGATCTATAGAGATAGATCAAGACGCTTGATAAGTTTTTTCAATGAGTACATACTTGGGCAAAGTTTTGAAGAAGTTCAAAATGGATCAGGCAAAGAAAGGGTTGTTGCCTGTGTTACAAGGTGTGAAGTTGAGTAAGACTCAATGCCCGACCACTGCAGAAGATAGAAACAGAATGAAAGTCATTCCCTATGCCTCAGCGATAGGTTCTATAAAGTATGCCATGCTGAGTACCTGATCTATTGTATACCCTACCACTGAGTTTGGCAAAGGAGTACAATAGTGATCTAGGAGTAGATCACTGGACATCGGTCAAAATTATCCTTAGTGCAATAAGCATATGTTTCTCGATTATGGAGGTGACAAAAGGTTCGTCGTAAAGGGTTACGTCGATGCAAGTTTTTTACACTGATCCAGTTGACACTAAGTCTCAATCTGGATACATATTGAAAGTGGGAGCTATTAGCTAGAGTAGCTCCGTGCAGAGCATTGTTGACATAGAAATTTGCAAAAAACATACGGATCTGAATGTGACAGACCTGTTGACTAAACTTCTCTCACAAGCAAAACATGATCACACCTTAGTACTCTTTGGGTGTTAATCACATAGCGATGTGAACTAGATTATTGACTCTAGTAAACCCTTTGGGTGTTGGTCACATGACGATGTGAACTATGGGTGTTAATCACATGGTGATGTGAACTATTGGTGTTAAATCACATGGTGATGTGAACTAGATTATTGACTCTAGTGCAAGTGGGAGACTAAAGGAAATATGCCCTAGAGGCAATAATAAAGCTATTATTTATTTCCTTATATCAAGATAAATGTTTATTATTCATGCTAGAATTTTATTAACCGGAAACATAATACATGTGTGAATACATAGACAAACAGAGTGTCACTAGTGTGCCTCTACTTGACTAGCTTGTTGATCAAAGATGGTTATGTTTCCTAGCAATAGACATGAGTTGTCATTTGATTAATGGGATCACATCATTAGGAGAATGATGTGATTGACTTGACCCATTCCGTTAGCTTAGCACACGATCGTTTAGTACTCTTCTATTGCTTTCTTCATGACTTATACATGTTCCTATGACTATGAGATTATGCAACTCCCGTTTATCGGAGGAACACTTTGTGTGCTACCAAACATCACAACGTAACTGGGTGATTATAAAGGTGCTCTACAGGTGTCTCCAAAGGTACTTGTTGGGTTGGCGTATTTCGAGATTAGGATTTGTCACTCCAATTATCGGAGAGGTATCTCTGGGCCCACTCGGTAATGCACATCACTATAAGCCTTGCAAGCATTGCAACTAATGAGTTAGTTGCAAGATGATGTATTACGGAACGAGTAAAGAGACTTGCCGGTAACGAGATTGAACTAGGTATTGAGATACCGACGATCGAATCTCGGGCAAGTAACATACCGATGACAAAGGGAACAACGTATGTTGTTATGCGGTCTGACCGATAAAGATCTTCTTAGAATATGTAGGAGCCAATATGAGCATCCAGGTTCCGCTATTGGTTATTGACCAGAGACGTGTCTCAGTCATGTCTACATAGTTCTCGAACCCGTAGGGTCCGCACGCTTAAAGTTTCGATGATGGTTATGTTATGAGTTTATGAGTTTTGATGTACCGAAGGTTGTTCGGAGTCCCGGATATGATCACGGACATGACGAGGAGTCTCGAAATGGTCGAGACATAAAGATTGATATATTGGAAGCCTATATTTGGATATCGGAAGTGTTTCGTGTGAAATCGGGATTTTACCGGAGTACCGGGGGTTACCGGAACCCCCCCGGGGGCTTATTGGGCCTACATGGGCCTTAGTGGAAATAGAGGGAAGCAAGGGGAGTGTGGGGCGCGCCCCCCAAGGCCCAAACCGATTTGGTTTAGGGAAAAGGGGGCCGGCCCCCTCTTTCCTTCTCCTCCTCTCCCTTTCCTTCCCCCTCTCCTACTCCTACTAGGAATAGGAGGAGTCCTACTCCTAGTGGGAGTAGGACTCCCCCTTGGCGCGCCTGTCCCTGGCCGGCCGCCTCCTCCCCTTGCTCCTTTATATACGGGGGCAGGGGGCACCCCATAGACACAACAATTGATCATTGATCTTTTAGCCGTGTGCGGTGCCCCCCTCCACCATAGTCCACCTCGATAATATCGTAGCGGTGCTTAGGAGAAGCCCTGCGTCGGTAGAACATCATCATCTTCACCACGCCGTCGTGCTGACGAAACTCTCCCTCAACACTCGGCTGGATCGGAGTTCGAGGGACGTCATCGGGCTGAACGTGTGCTGAACTCGGAGGTGTCGTGCGTTCGGTACTTGATCGGTCGGATCATGAAGACGTACGACTACATCGACCGCGTTGTGCTAACGCTTTCGCTTTCGGTCTACGAGGGTACGTGGACAACACTCTCCCCTCTCGTTGCTATGTATCACCATGATCTTGCCTGTGCGTAGGAATTTTTTTGAAATTACTACGTTCCCCAACAATATAACCCTAACCCTAGCATAGTATGAAGCCTAACCATACCAAATTAGCAAAGAAACATAACATGATTCAACACAAATTTCCAAATCCAAGCCAAAACTAGGGTTTCCCCAAACTAGCAAGATTTGAGCAAATGTGACAATTCATATGGATGAAAACGAGGGGATCGGAGGAGATTACCTTAAGGGAGGGGTTGGCTTCGAAATCCACGATCAAATACTCCGGATTTGCAAGATTTGAGAAGGATTTGAGAGGGGGGAGAGGGGAAGAGAGGAGGGGCGCAAGGCTAAGGGTTTGGGTGGGGGTGTGTGGGGTGGGGGTGGGAGGGGAGAGAGGGTGGGGCCAGCCTAAGTGACACACGGACTGTGCAGCACCTAAGAAACGGGCGCTGCACATTACAAGTGTGACGCGTGAGCGCTAAGCGCTGCACAACTATCTGTGGGGCCGCGCCTGGACCCGGGCTACCACGCTGGTAGGATGTGCAACGCCTAAGGGAAGGGCACTGCAACGTTGGATGCGGCGCCTTGCTGTCGGGTGCCATACGAAAAGGTCTGTGATGTGAAATTTTTTCAGACCCAGGTCAGATCGTGAATTGATTTCGCCCTAAGGTTAAATATGTGATTTCTGCCTGTTCAGACGCAGTTGAATCAGGGATGCAAGGCCCTGCCTGCATGCGTGGGCAGGTCGGTCCAGGCTATGTAAGCCCCGTACAATAATTAAATAAATATTTGTGTTTTCCATTTTGACACGAACAAGGCATGGTTGAGTTGCCTAGCCGGTCAAGTTGTGTTGGCTATTTTTTCTGCCGACTCGAGTTCGCATCTGGGCAGGCATGAAACATTTTTATTTATATTTACTTACGTGATGAAACGCAAACCAAGTGAAGAAAAAATATTTTTATTTTGGAATAATAACTGCGCTGTCTAAAAAAACTGTGTTGTTGCTTTTTTTAGACACATCTGCCTTATGGAACGTGAGGGCAGGCCCAAGTTGACGCCCAATCGAGCTATGTACATAGGCGGACTCTGCCCAGCCGAGTGGAAGAAACCAAAAATAGGTCCCCGGATTAGTACCACCTCGTTTATATGGATCAAATATAAAATCGCCAAAGCGGGACGAAACCAAGAATATTTCCTTGCTTTATTAGTAGGTGTCGTGGAATTGTCACGGCAGATGTCCTCAGCTAGGACTTAGTCGTGGAGCCATCGCAGCTAGGAAGCTTGAAGGGGTTAATGTGGGACAAGGAACACGAGGGTTTATACTGGTTCGGCCCCTTACGGTGAAGGTAAAAGCCTACGTCCAGTTTGAGGTGGTATTGATTAGGGTTACGATCACCAGGGAGCGAAACTGTTATGCCCGGCTCTCGATGAGATCGTTCTCTGCCTTAAACTGCTGCCGGGTCGTCTCTTTATATAGGGAGGCTGACGCCCTGCAGCTCTCAGAGTCCCGGCCGGCTCATAAGAGTGTCCGGCTCGGACTCTCAACTATTCTTGCCTTACACTACAAGTTCTACCAAAACAATGATTACAACTACGGGCCTTAAGCCATATCCGGGTCTTAAGCCCATCTTTGGCCCACCGTCTTCAAGCTTGGCGCCAGGCTTCTGGCAATAACCATATGAGTAACCCGGCCCCTCCTGGCGGGTGACTCTAAGGTCTATATCCTCAACATTAGGCCCCAGATTGATTTGAGCCGGCTCATGTCAATCTTCTATTCCTTCGACAGAAAACCTCCGGCTTACAATTGTGTGAAGGCCATAACCCGGCATGACATCATCCTCTGGACTCCGGGTAATCCGCCGTGACGTCATCTTCCATTAAGCCCGTTTTTTACTCCACCAGATTCGCAACGGATCTTTTTCTTTACTGCCATCCCGAAAATCGAGGCGTTCATGGGGAGATAACCACGCCGTGGTCTCCTTGATTCTCGCGCCCACTTATGAGCTCGCCTTATAAATAGGCCGGCCCGACGGGCTTTCAGCCACTTCTCTCTCCTTCATCTTCTTCCTCGCGCCACTGCTGCCCTGCCCGAGCTCTGCTACTGCCACCGCCGTCGCGCCCCCGGACTTCGTCAACCTTGGCCGCTGCATCACCCTGACTCGGTCCAGACAAACGGCGGCAACCTCCGCTCCTCTTTAGCTCCGGTGAGTCCTCGCCACTCCATAAGGCAGATCCGCACTAGGGCTTCATAGTTCTTCCTCTGTTCTTCGTAGTTCATCGCGGCTCTCAGTAGATTTGAATTTTACTACCCCTTTTTGATCTTAGCTTTGTATAGACTTACTGCAGTAGATGTTGAAGACCTATTTCACATGCAAACAGCCCTCTTTTTACTGCATAAGAACCTTGTTCAAGCTCAAGAACCTCCTCACGTCTGTTTCTAGGTCTAGAAACTTTTCTTTTGCCCGACCATTTTGATCCAAAATATTTATTGCGATGTGTGAAACCTGTTTTACCACACTTAGTAAAAAACTGCAATCATTGAGTCTCGGCGGTTTACATTTCCGGTTTAAAGAAACCACGCGCCGTAGAACCTTCCGGCTTAAAGAAAACCATGCGCCATAAAATTTCCGGCTTAGCTGTGATAAGGCCTGTAGACAATCAAATTACTCTCAATCCCTCGGCGGCTTAAACAGCCCGATGCACTTAAGCGTATACCATTAGTCCCCTTCATAAGCCGCCACCTTGACATTGAACTGTAGATTTCTTCCGGCTTATAATTAACCCAGACATTTTTCCTTTTATCCTAGACTGCCGACTTTCAACTGGATGAGGTCCAATGTCACCAATGAGACCCTAGCAGATTTTGTCAAATCTGGATATCTGCCCAAGAAGGACGTCATGTCCTACCGTGCCCCTGACCCATCAGAAGAGAGACCACAGCCAAAGGACAGGGAGGTAGTGATTTTTGCGGATCATATGAGCCGAGGCTTCGCACCGCCCGGTTCAAAGTTTTTCAGAGACGTTCTGAATTTCTTCGATCTGCGGCCGCAGGACATAGGACCCAACTCAGTGTCCAATATCTGCAACTTCCAAGTGTTCTGCGAGGTTTACCTTGGAGAGGAACCTAGTATGCTGCTCTTCAGAGAGCTTTTTTACTTGAACCGTCAGAATGAGTGCGCCAATGGGCCAAGTCTAGAGCTAGGTGGCATCTCCATTCAGCGGCGAAGGGACTGCCTTTTCCCTTACGCAGAGCCGCCCAGCCACCCCAAGGACTGGAATCTGACGTGGTTTTACTGCCAAGACACGTCGCCGGCTGATGAAAGTCTGTTGCCCGGCTTTCGCCCCTCACGTCTAGAGCCGACTCACCCACTGTCAGACAAGCTGACGCAAGCGGAGCGCCAACCTCTGCTCCCCACTATCAACAAGATCAAGGCTCTCCTGGGCAATGGTCTGAATGGAATCGATCTGGTCCGGGTCTGGATCTCGTGGCGGGTGATCCCATTGAGCCGCCGCCCCGGCTTAATGTGTGAGTACACGGGCCGAAAGGACGACCCTCAGAGACACAGCCGCAATGATCTTCCTGAAGACGTTGCCGAGGAGATGACCAAGGCTCTCTTGAACGAGAGCCTGGCAGATTGCGGAAGGACCGGGTTAGCCCCCTTCTGCAAGACCAACCCAGCCCCAGCGGTAAGCTGCTGATCTGAACATCTTATCTGTACATAACTTTCATCTGAATCATTGTAAGAAAACCTCATTGTATTCTTTCAGGCTGATGACAAGTTCTGGCGGGTCAAATATGACCACGAAGCGGCCAAGAAGACCAGAAAGGCGAAGAAAGCCGCCAAGAAAGCCGCTCCCCGCAAGAAGGGGAGTAGGCCAACTGCTTCGGAGCTGATGCAATTAAGCGACAGCGCCGAGTCAGAGGTAACCCCTGAACCTGTAAGCTCTTTGTTGCGTTTATTGTTTATTTCTTGTCCGCCTTACCAACACTTGTTTATCAACAGGATGACACCGGAGCCAGTAACCCGGTGGTTGAAGAGGTAATGTCACTTTCCTCCGAGTCGGAGCCCTTGCCAAGGCTGAAAGTCCGAAGGGTAACCCGGAAAGTAAGCTTTTCACATCCTTTAGCTTATCAAGATCCTCAATTTATTTTGAAGCGACAGGTTCATGAGAGCCGGCGTCACACCCGGACCAACAAGGACACCGACCTCTCCTCCGGGCTACCTGACGCATCGAGGAAGCGCCGAACTGAGGTTATTTCCCACTTGTACCCTTTTCATCTGTTGGCGGGTGTTATCCGTCAGCCACTCAATTCTTCTGACTCAAATTATCAGGAGACCTCCCCCTCTTCGGGCGACTCTATGCAGTCGAGTCTTCCGGCCTTCAAGACCGCGCCCGGGTAATGACAACCATCTCATGTTATACTTGTCTTTACTTACCCTTTTTGTGCTTAACGTTTCTGTCCTTTCAGTGCCCAGGCCAAGCTCACCAAGAGGGCGAAGAAATCCAAGCCGGTCGATGAGCCGGACTTGCCTGAGCCGGAGGCAGCCGCTCAAGAACCGCCGGCTGCCTCTGCTCCTGAGGCTGCTGCCCCAACCAACAAGCCCGCAACAGAAGCTTCTGTTAACCCGGAGGCCTCCAGCTCGGCTCAACCAGCAGACGACCCGGACGTGGTAATCACCCGGACGGAGTTTGTTGAGCCGGGGAGACCTACTGCGCTCGCCAAGTGCTCCGCCAAAGGGGAGCTGCTAGAGTCTCGCCGGGTGAACCTGGACCTCACTGACTACGCCAACTTGAACATTGGAGAGATCGTCTCCGGCTTCGTCAGCCAAGTGCACAAGAGCCGGGACGCAGAGATTGCCATGGTGAACCAGATCCAGCAGAAATCTGAGGTATTATTCTTCTGTCCTCTTACTTACTGCATAGTTACCTTTACCATGCTAGCCCCCAAGTCGACAACTTATGATTGAGTATGTTGTAGACTTAGGTTCCGGCTTATTTCCATGAACCGGTAGTGTGTAGATAGGAACGTTCAATATGCATTAGCCCCCAAGTGCCAAGTGTCTTTGCTTGGAAAGCGCTTGGGACTTTAAATTTGTATAATACCTGTTCATGCTATAATCCGGAAGTTTATGCAGGCTGTTGGCATGAAGCTTGAGGCTGACCTCGCTGATCTTAAGAACCGGCTGAAGATGCAAGAGATGGAGACCCGGAAGGCAAATGCCAAATTTGTGTCTAGCATCGCCGCGCAAGAAAAGCTGAAGACCGAATTTGATGCTGAACGGAAAGCCTGGGCCGAAGAGAAGGCCGCGCTGGTGAACTGGGCGGAACAGGCGGAGAAGGCTTCGGCAGAGAAGACCGCCGAACTCTCCGGGTTAAAGCGCCAAGTGTCTCAGATGGTTGCTGCAATCTTCGGTAAGTCCTCCACCGGCTTTCATCCAGCTTAAAATTTTGATGCCTCATAGCTCACCCTTGTCGGCGGCTTACCTTGTTCTGTGAAACAGGTCCCAGAAGTGCTAACCTCAACCAGAGTGTGGTAACCAAGCTAAAGGCCGTGTACACCCTGGTGGAGCAACTCTACACCGGGTCACATCGTGCCTTGGCTGTGGTGGCCCTATCCAACGAGGTACCGACTCACCTGGCGGAAGTTCTTCGCCGACTCGCCGTTCTGCCTCAACGTATCCAAGAGCTGCGACGGGCCTCTGCAAGAGCCGGAGCAATCGCCGCGCTGAGCCGGGCCAAGGCTTTCCTGCCCGAGTTAGACCCGGCAGACATCGCCCTCGGCTATCCAAGTCTGAAGGAAGATGGCACAGCCTTCGACCAAAGGGACTTTGCCGCCTGCGTGAAGGTCGTGCGCCCGGTGGCCACTCTCATTGGCAACGACACAGACCTGACCAAGTACCAGCCGGGTTACAACGCGGAAAATCAGAGGATCCCGACCCCGCGCTATGAAGCCCTCAGCTTAATCCCGCCGGCTCGTCAGCACACCTTCGCCCCGGAAATTGACTCGGCGGGGTTAATTGACGAGGAAGCTCAGTTCGAAGCTCTGAGCGGCATCGACTGGAAGTCATCAACTTTCCAGGTCTTGGGGACAGCCGGAGGAGAAGAGAGGGATGAATCGGAGACATCAACCCAGCAGGCATCTTAACTTGGCAGGCGGCTTATAAAACAATGCTCCACCCTTTTGGAGTCGATGAGTCTTGTAATAGAATAGGTTCAACACTTTAACTGTGTCGTGCCATCGCGCACGTATTGAATGCGGAATCCTGATGAAAGTTGCTTCCTTATATGTCTCCGGGTCATAATTGATCATTCATTGTCCTTAAGCTCAAGAATAGTTGCCTTTAATCATCCTGCATAAAGGACAAATCACA